>NW_017962915.1:0-496479 GCF_001661345.1 Ascoidea rubescens DSM 1968
TTTTGTTAAATAGCTTATTATAAATAAATATTGAAATTGCTTAGTATTGTCTAACTATGGGTCTTTTTATCATCTCTTTCACCACACTATTTACATTAGTAACAACGATGTTGAGGATTGAAATAGTTTGCCGATATGGTTGATTCTGAAGAAGAGAAGGGGGAGGACAAAGTTTCCCATGATGATGAGAGATTGAATTTTAATATAAGTAAAGAATTAGAAAAGCATTGTAAAGAAATCGAATCAATATACCAATTATTATCCCATAAATTAGACGCTGTAAGTTCTGCCCACTCCATTCCAAAACCTGCTGAAAAAGAAGTTGATATTAAAGTCAATACTTCAACAATGTAAAATGCTCAACGCTCATCAATGTCAAATACAACCACATTAGCACCACAAGAAATTTATAAGCCCACTGTTGGTATAGATAGTAAAGAGGTTAAACTCAAGAATGATTGATTATCTCCAAAAATGAGTTGTCAAGAGATGATAAAAATAGGCCATGTAGGGCCAATAAAAGGCAGAGATGTAAGATGCTCAAAACCAAAGATGAAAATAAGAGGTTTAAGAAAAACGATAAAAATCATGTTATTCAGACACTTAAAAGGGCCAATGTTACTGTGATTGGTAAGAAGGATGAGAAAACAGTGTATATGGCAAGCAGAAAAAGGAAAAAGAGCCTCTGACAAGCAATTACCTTAGACCATGGTTTAGAAAGGGATAATAGGTTTATAGTACATTATAATACACTTTCTAAATATCCCACATGACTGTTCATCAGATATCAGGCTGGAAATAGCTTTGCAAAATTTTCCTAAATATTTTTTTCACCTCTGGTTCTAGTCTGATGAAATCAACAATCGTAGCAGCTTCATCTTTTCTAATATCGTTGATTTCAAGCATGCTATTTGACTCCCTCCGAAATATTTTCTCCAACCTGGAGTTGATTTCAGCCATTTTTGGTGAACTTGTTGACATGGATATATTCAATATAATTTTTTTTATTTTGGTCTGTTTATTGGAGTTATAAAAGTCCTCGACGTGGTCGGTCGACAGTGATTCGAGCTCGACGGTCGAACAAAACGAAAAGATTAATTGTTGTATTTCGTTTCGTCAAGCAAACGGACATTTGTCCGACCATTTATAGCTAGAACTATCCGTATCTCTGATACGGATACATAATGTACGGATGGAATAAGCAATCCGCACAGCATTCCTCTTCTGCGTTGTAACTAACCTCAACCAGTTAATAATTGTTGTGAAGCAGTCGGATGTGTTGTAGCGAATCCATGATAATATTAAGGTAAAATAGTATATAGGAAAGAACGTAGATGAGATCGCCAACCCCTTTTATAGGGAACCGGGTTAGATCCCAGAGCGTCACGAGAGCAGACCGGTAACAGATACCGAGGGACAGGTAGGAGTCGAATGTAGACATCCGGCTGCTCTGCAACACCTTACATTGTTTTTATGTATTTTGATATTATTAGAATACTGTACACTCTTTTTTTTCAAAATTCCATTCAAATTCTTGATAATAATTCCGAGCGTTGCAACAAACCGATAAAATCAAAAAAAGAAATTCAATTACAATGCAACAAAAAGAAAACAAAGAAATTTATAAATAGAAATGAAATCAACACCATTAATGGTGAATTAGCTTGTGTGATTGTTGGATTGTATTGGGGTTATTCTGTCATCTGTGTTAATATCAGTACTTTGTGTAATGTCTGTTTTCCACAAGTTTCCCGCTTCTGTAGTCATCAAATTTTTATTTTATGAAGCGTCATGTTCCCGTTCATTTTCATCCATCGTCTCTTTTAGATGGTGATATTTCAAAGAATCAATTTTGTTTATTTCATCTCGAATTCACTTATCAGTAAAATCTGCATCCCCAGTTGAACAAATTTAAATAGCAGAAATGTTGTCAGGAGGATCGCTTTTTCTGTTTCTTATGAAGATGGACAAGGGACTTTGAAGTTCGCTTGACTTTCTTCTACTTCTGATAGCTGTATCTTCATGGTCCAAATCTCCTGTAACTTTATCTAAATAGACAGGTACAAGCTGATTTCTTTTTAAATAATACATCTTCCAATTTCCGCTTCGTCTTTCAATTTACTTTGCGTTCTGTTCCTTAAATATTCAGAAGTGGTTCCACCTGCACCATGGAGCTCTAATATTTTAGCCCATCTGGGCCCAATTTTTAATAATCCGTGTTTTAAAGCAGCTTCATCTTTCGACCATGGGCGTCTAATTGAGTTTTTATTTTTTGATTTATTTCGATGTAAGGTTTTACTTTTTTCAAGCTCAGAAACGCTTCGATTTGCGTAAGAAAATACTTCCTCAGAATTACCAAGATGATATTCCCGAGATTGAGAAAGAGAAACAGTAGACAAATTCGAACGATGCTCAGGGTTTTGATTTGGGTTCAGAGAACAAGTTGGAGAAAATGAATGTGATGAATGATGTGAGAAGCCGGGATTTTCTCCAGATATTATGGATTGTTTTGTGAGAATAGAACTACAAACATCTGAAAGCAAAGATAAGTTATAATGCGCATTAAATGATGCAGAATTATTGTTTGATGAACTAGAAATGGACAAATGATAAGTCTCAATGGGGTTATTTGTGAATTGCAGAGATTTACGAGAGGTAGACTGGTTGTGATTGAAATCGGAAATCTTAGCTTGGTTTGAAGCTTCAACCAATGACGTCAAAAAGTCATGAGAACCATTTTCACTTCCTGATGCTTTATCTATATGGTTTTGATTTGATCGCTTCCTTTAATCTTGATATACTAATTGGTTTTCTGCTTGCTCTTTATTTTAAGACTCAAAGTTAATATCATCACCATTTTCAATTGAACTAGAAAAAAAATTCCTAGCTAAATTTTTCGAAATTGATTTCAATTCAATACTTGCAGAGTCCAAAATCTTTGAATATTTGAATGGCCGAAAGGTCAGTTCATGAAATTAATTAAATCCCTGTAGTAAAGAACCGTCAAAGTTGATTTCAATTTTGGAATTTGAGAAATTACGTTGTGAGCCAAAGATTTCAAAACTGCAGTTTGTGGGACTGTCATCTAGCTCAAGTGCACACTTTCTTCCTCTTCTGCTATAAATGATGAACCCAATGTTTTTTTTAATATACTCAAACAATTCCTTGACAAATTGAAAATACTTGTACTTTTTGGCCAAATTTTCCAAAATATCTTCTTTCAACAAGCTTTCTATTCGGGAATTGCATCTATTGACAAAATCAGTTTCAGCAGGAGTTAAAGTATTAGAGGAACTTCTTCTTAATTTAAAGATGGTGGTTTTGGGAAATTACTAAAATCTCAATGTGTTTTTTTTCTAGAGTTGAAAACACAGGGCTTTATTGCTGCCTTATCAGAAGTTGAGAAATCAATAATGGAAATCGCTGAGGATATCTTTTCCGGTAACATTGACCAACACCAGTAGTATTTGTAGTTGCAATGATATCATTTTGTGATTGGTTTGACAAGGGATTGGATAGTTCTGTATCTAGAGTCACTGCATTAGAAGCAGGGCAGAATACGTTTAATAAGTTTTCATCCAAATCACTTAATGAAACTGTATCCATCATTCCCAAAGTGCAACAGATAAAAGTTGCAATATTTGATTTTCTTAGAGCAGTTTCAATGATATCTTCTTCACCTCTTAAAATCGAGGATGCGACATTTCCAGGCTTCCAAAATCCGGGCAAGACATTATGAACAGTTAAAAAGGGATTTTTTTTGAAAGTAAATTGTTTTAATTAAATCAAACAAGCGAGATAAATCAAAAAATGTTGCACCTAAGGGCGTAGTTTCCATTTTAAAAACGGTTTCCAAAAACTTAAAAAAGGAAGTCGAAATGATTAGATAAAGAATTTGAGTTGATAAATTATCTAGAATTGAAATTGTATAAATGTTTAATTGCAAATTAAGAGGTAAGCCAAATGGAGCAATTAATGGTAAGGGTGAACCACCCAATTGAGCTTGTGAGATTGAAGGGAACTTGAAAAAAGAAGGTGGGTAATATTTGTCAATTATTAAGGTTTCTATTTTTGATTTCGACAAAGTTCGAATGTCCAAGGGTTTTTTATATTGGCTTTCATCATCGTTGACAGCTTCTGAATTCTTTTTATTCTTTCTTTCATTAATCTAATTGGTATGAAAACTAGAGTTTATTTTGTTGTGTATCTAACTAGTGGTATCCACAGATTTATTGTTTTTCTCAATAGGAGTTTGTTCAGTATGATTTTATTTTTCTGATTTTCATATGTGTTGTCATTGTTAGCATGATTTGAATTAACTCTTTAGCTACAGGACTCTCGGCTTCAGCAGTTTGAAGCTACACATCTTCAGCTTCACAAGATTGAAATTTAACTTTTTCAACTTCATGACTTTAGCCTTTATTTGAAGCGACAGCTTTTATTTTGTCGTTCTGATTACAAAGGTGGTGGATATTTTGCCTTTTCAGAGCTTGGTCATTGACAGTTGATCGTTCAACCAACGCCAGAACACTTTGAGAATTTTGTAGTTTTTCTTTTTGAAGTATATACCGTTTTTAATATTTTTAACTGAGGACCACTTTTTTGAGAAGAACCAGCTTGTATTTTTTGTGAATAAATACAGGATTGAATTGAAGATGAGGTTGAAGTATGTGTGATCAAAGAAGATTAGAATTGAAATGTCAAAATCAAAATTTGAATTCTGGTATAAATTAAAAATGGTGGAGAAGTTTCTGTTATACCAGGTTCTGCTAACTTTAATGCTATTTAGGTCAACTGGGATTCTACCACTACCTATTTGACTCTAGCTAGGAAAGTCTTTTTATTTTGAAGTTGATTTTAAAGTTAGTAAACCATCTCATGAACATAGAGTAAACCAAGAGATAGTATGGATAACAATTTGTTGATTAGGTATCGTAAAGAATTTGTTTTATAAGAGGTGATACCAATTAGTGAGTCTTCTTCAGTGATGTAAAATTTTTGAAAGTCTAGAGTTGAAGGATTATTTGGAAATAGTTGATCATATAGGTCTGTTTGCGGGTCGATATTCAGGATTGTTGGGTCTGTGTTGATTATATTATCAGATTGAGTTTGTTTTTTTTTTGGCTGAATTTAGTTGAAAGACTATTGTTCGTACAACTGTTTGACCTCATTGTTTTATTTTGAGAGGTAGAGGTATTAAAGTTATTGATTGATAGTAAATTGTGGTTTGAAGAAAAAGAGAGATCAGAAGAGTATGATAAATCAGAAGAGTATGATAAATCAGAAGAGTATGATAAATCAGAAGTTGTTGAATGCAAAGAGGTTCTTCGTTCTTTCTATTTTTGGATTGAGTCGTTATTATTGAATGAGATGATATCTGATTGGGATACATCGAAAGGGATTCTTTCTCTTTTAACATTATTGTTTAGTATTATTGTTCAAGTAATGAGAAGAAGAGATAGAAGTTGGGATAATTTCTGATGCAGCACTGGAAAAGATTTCAGTGTTATATTGATCGATGAAGAGATTGGTTGAAATGAGTATTTCAGTAAATATTCCAAAATACGTAATTGTGCCCAAAATTATTATAACCGCGATAACAGTATATCAATATTCATACTTAGTTTATGATATTAATGCATATCATAAACATGAGGTTAACAAGGATTGAAAGAATGATAAGAGAGTTATCATTGAGAAACTTTAGAAACATACTAGATTGGTAGATAACAGAGTAGAAAAAAGGATCTTGAGGTTTTAAGAGATGAGGTTGCTTCATCGGCCAAAATAATCATTGGATCTAAGGTCCGAATTCGAGACAAGAATAAATGGTAGTGGGGATTAACAGCATCTGTATTAGATACAAGATCAAATACCTGATTGTCTGTATATAAAAGCAATTATAACTAGTTGGAGATACCATTTCAAATAATTCACTACGCGTTTAAATTATATTTAAGTGGTATAATTTTTTTTTCAGTACAATTTAATCCGAAATAAATTAAAGCTACAGGAACTAAACAATTTAACCCTAGCACAAAATATTAAGGAAATATAAGAATTCCAAAAAGACCAAATCAAATTTTAAAACAAGATATAAAGAAAGTTTTTTGTGAAAATGATGAAAAACGTTGATTAAAAAACCCCCAGATCAAAAAAATTGGGATTTGGTATGTTTAAATGTAGATATAATTAAAAGTCTTAGAATTATAAAACAAAACTAAGGAAAGAATTAAATTAGGATATGAACCTTGATAAGAAATTTATATAATTAAGCAGTTGATGGAGCATCACCTAAGACTCCAAAGCTTTTCTCAACATGCCATTCGTTTTGAGATTTCCATAACTCATTATAAGCAGAGAAAAGGAAAGAAGAAGCAGCAGAAGTGGATTGAATGGCTTTAACAGCAATTTTTTGTTCTTCTACACCTGGAATAGCGTTGTTGTATGGCAAACCAGATGAAGGCCATCCTGTTTCCAAAACAACAACATCTCTGTCATAACCATGTTCGTGACAAAATTGCCAAACTGCTTGGATACGTGAAAGAACATAGTCACCAGCACCTTCGGCAGTTGAGTTATCAAAGAATGGATGAGAGTTAATGCCAATGTAATCATTAAATTCACATAAAGATGGATTGCCATAGTAGGAAGAAACGGTATCAGCGGTAAGAATATGGCCGGGGAAAGTGGATAAAAGTGATTTGACAGTTTCAACAAAACCTTTAACTTGGTCAGCAGAATACCAATTGTTATAAACTAATTCATTTCCAACAATGACGGTGTCAACAACATCGTTGAATTGTTTTCCAGCAAAACCACAGGAAGCAGCAATGGACCAGATTTCGTTTTGCAAAGCCTCAGTAGAGGAAACATCGTTCAATGCAACAACCAATTTTTGAGAATCGTCTAAAGCTTCCAAAGCATATTGGACGACGGAACAAGCGTTAGAGTAAAGACGAATGTAAGGAAAGTCTTTCAAGTAGGAAACATCGGTACGAATTTGAGCAGGGGTTCTGCAGTTGTAATCTTTGTCATAGGGAGTATAGGTAGTACCTTTAAAACCTTTGACGTAGTCAGGTATAGAGACATCTCTTTTAGCAATGATGGCAGCCTCAGAAGAACCAAGGAGAGCAACAGCAACAGCTGCGATAGCAGAAAAGGAGAATTTCATAATAAAGTATTTGAGATGAGAATTAAAACAGGAAAAGAAATTGAAAAACAAGTTTGAAAAATAAATATGAAAGCTGGATGATGAAAAAACAAACGAGGGACAGTTATTATATAATAGAGCAATGAAGCACAACTATTTATACAACGATGTTCAGCACAAAATAGCAATATATGATGTCGATGTCAGATTATTTATAGCTAAGAAAGCAAGATATTTCACCAAGAAAAAAGAGAAAGAAAGGTGAAGAAATATAAAAAAAGAAAAGCGGATAAAAAGAAACCTGGTACAAAAAGGCTCAGATTAGTCTGCCCAGAACAAAAACCTTAGCAACCTGTTCAGACCAGGAACAGGCAACGAAAAGCTCAATTCCTTCACGCTTCAACGTTCTGCCTGTTTTAGACGGGAGCGCAACATCCATCGTGCAGCGCTTCTATTTTTACTTTGGGTGTGCTGCAGAGCGCACGCTGATTGGCTGCCGCACATTCCTTGTCTGTGAAGCCGGCTAACTGCTGACTCCCCGGCAGCACGGTTTGTTGACGTGCAAAGCAGAGTATGCAGAATGCATGTCTGGAAATCTTCCGAGCGCCAATTCCTTCGCTTCCTCATCTATTTGTGGACGTTCAGCTCAACAACTCCCAATCTATATATAACCCCAATGACCATATACCTTACATTTTTCCTGATCACAACAATCATATTACCATCATTGCGCATACCAGTGACACTTTAACCTAGCAATGCGAAAGAGATTTAACAGATACAAATAAACATACAAACACCAAAACAAATATAGATGCAAGCTGGGGAAAGAATATAAATATAGCTATTGATGAAAGAGATAACCACACCGTGCAGAGTATGATATAATATTCCTTTTATCGTGCTGCAGTGACTTCTCCCTCTACGACCTCATATTCCTTTTCGAAAATCTGATCAGGATTGGCTTTCATGGTTGAATTGATATTTATAGATAGCCTTTCGGGTGTTTCTGCTTTCAAATCAAACTCGGTCAAGCCAATCTTTCCTCCTAGTCGATTGAAGTTTCTATATTGTAGCCTCTTCTTGGATTGCCCATTTTTGATCAATGCCTCCCAATAGATTTCATGATTGTATTCGAAATCAACGCTTCCACCTTTGTACAATGTAATAAGTTGATCGCTGCCAATGAATTCCCCGAATTCTTCGCCAAAATGACACTTCTTCTTGGTGTATGGATCAACAAATGGATAACAGATTTTAAGAAGCACATTCACCAATATGGGAATTTCATAGAATGCCGCCAACCCCAATCTTTCCGGATAATGATATTGCAATATACTAAGAATTTCTTTCATCAACTTCACTGACGGATTCTTTTTCTTCTTTAACCCAACGCCGGGAAATTTCTTGAAATCAACACATAATCCCAATTTATCAACATTCAATGGCATATAATCTATAATGATTTCCAACATAAAAATTAAAAACTCAACCTGACGATGTGATCCTTCGGTGTTCTCCTTTTCGTTGAACAAATACAATAGTGGTCGGTTTTCTTTGTCATAGCCAAAAATTAACTGCTTCCCAGTTTCATTTTCCCCTTTCACAACTTCAGGTTTAATCACATTTTCGTGGTTGATAATCTCAAAAATACCCAAATTCTTTAAAAACTCTTCCCCATATATCCCGTTACTTATTCCAAAGCTTCTTCTCCAAACAATAGAGCTCTTCAATCGTTTAATAGTCTCATCAACATCCAAATTGCATGCTCTTAAATATCGCATCATGCAGTCTCTACTCAACCACATCTTTTCAATTGAGCTAAGCCCCAACTCATTATCTTTTTCACCGGCATTTTCTTTAACTCCTAGTTTCAATCCACTATCACTAAAGTATTCCAACACTTTCTTGTAATTAGCCTCTTCTTTCGAGCTTAGATTTTCATATAGCTTCTCTTTAATGTTATAAGGTGCATCCTTGGGATGAACGAACACCTTATCCTTCGAATTCAAACTCATTGCGTAGTCCCTTCTCTGATGGTTCTTTGATGGTTCTCTGATGGTTCTCTGTTTGCTTTGCTGTATCTGTGGTTGTTTTTTCTTACTCCTCTAATGGAATATTCTGCTTTTTCGATGGCCCCGTCCTTCCTGGAGCCATTTCTTAGTCACCTGACATTTTTTCATTCCATCAGTGCAGTTGCCCTGCATTTTTCACAACTCGCCTCCATCTCTCAAAATAATTCGTTTATTTTTATACGATTCCCATCCTACCAATCCCACCACTAGATCTTTATTTTCATATCAGTTTTCCAATCAACATTGACACTTACCTTATAAATATCCTACGTATCTCTCTTTCTCCTTTGCTCGTTTTCATTTTCAAATTGCCCTTTTGCTCAATTCTTTTCTATTCTTCTTCCTTCAGCTCTTTGTCGTATTTGATTTAATCTTTTTTAGATTATTTTCTTTCTAGGCTCTCTTGTCTTTATTCATTTGAATTCTCTACTCCTTTGTTTCTAAATTGATTACCATCTAAAAATGGATCCTGTTTATATTGTTGCTGCTGTTAGAACCCCAATTGGTTCGTTCCAAGGCTCCTTGCAAAAGCTATCCTATGTTGATTTAGGTTCCCACGCTGTTAAATCTGCATTGGATACAGTCCCTCAAATTTTACCCCAAGACATTGATGAAATTATTTTTGGTTGTGTCTTACAGGCAAATATTGGTCAAAACCCAGCTAGGCAAGTGGCAATCAAAGCTGGCTTGCCTGACACTACCATTGCTTCAACTGTCAATAAAGTCTGTGCTTCGGGTTTAAAGGCAATTATTTTTGGTGCTCAAACAATCTTATGTGGTAATGCTGACATTATTGTTGCTGGTGGTGCCGAGTCAATGACCAATGCTCCATACTACTTACCATCTGCTAGAACTGGCGCTAGATATGGTGACACTGTTTTAGTTGATGGTCTTCAAAAAGATGGTTTATTGGATGCTTATAATGGAAAAGCAATGGGTGTAGCTGCTGAAAAATGTGCTTTGGATCATTCATTCTCAAGAGAAGATCAAGATGATTTTGCCATCAATTCTTATAAAAAAGCTCAAGAAGCTTGCAAAAACCACAAATTCAAATCAGAGATTTCCCCAATTATCATCCCCGGCTTTAGAGGCAAACCACCTGTCACTGTTTCTGAAGATGATGAACCAAAAAATCTTAATGAATCAAAATTAAGATCAGCTAGAACAGTTTTTCAAAAAGAAAATGGAACTGTCACTGCTCCAAATGCTTCCCCAATAAACGATGGTGGATCTGCTGTCATATTGGTGTCTGCTAAGAAAGTAAAAGAATTGAACATTAAGCCTCTTGCTAAGATTCTCGGCTGGGGTGAAGCTGCAACCACTCCTGTCAATTTCACCATTGCACCTTCTTTAGCTGTTCCAAAGGCTTTGAAACACGCTGGCGTTTCCTTTGATGATGTTGACTTTTTTGAACTAAACGAAGCATTTTCAGTTGTGGGTTTGGCTAATGGCAAGTTATTAAGCATACCAGAAGAAAAGTTAAATGTGTACGGTGGGGCTGTAGCTTTAGGCCATCCTCTAGGTTGTTCTGGCTCAAGAATTGTTGTCACTTTAAACAACATTCTTCATCAAGAAGGTGGTAAAATTGGCGCTTGTGGTATTTGCAATGGTGGTGGAGGCGCCTCTGCACTTGTCATCGAGAAATGCGAATAGATTGCTCTTTGGACACTCATGCCCTTGCAACACTTATCCCATTATATACATATCTACTCATAGCTTCTTTTTTACTATTCATATAAATTGCTTATTTTCTAACAAATTCATCGTTCTTACTGACAGACAGGTCTTTTTCGTTTTGGTAGTTGCAATTTCCACTCCATTGAAATGGGCTGGAAATTAAACTTTTTGTCTCGAATCGCTTGCCATTAAGTTGCCTCTAGTTTTGCTTTTCGGTCAAATGATTCTTCTTTTCCCAAATAAACTTCCAACATTATTTTTGATGGGACTCTCAACAGAAATTGAACCTGTCAATAGTTCCAGAATCAAATTCAATGACTTGGAGTTGCACCGAATCCATCTGTTATATTGTTTAATTACCCAATAAAAATGAACTATTTCGGTAGAGCTATTGGTTCTGTATCTAAAACATGGAACTCCATTAATCCTGCTACGTTATCTGGTGCAATAGATGTCGTTGTTGTTGAACAACAAGATGGTAAGCATTTCTGATTGTGTTGTTCCATAACCTTTGAAATATTTTTTAAATACTCTAAAATACTAACTATCTAATTGTGTGTAGGTGAATTGTTTTGTTCTCCATTTCACATTCGTTTTGGTAAATTTCAACTACTCAGGCCAAATCAGAAAAAGGTCAATTTCAAAGTTAATGATAAATTAACGAACTTGCCAATGAAACTTGGAGAAGCTGGCGAAGCATACTTTGTTTTCCAAGCAGACAACGATTCAAATATTCCCAATGAATTGATCACCTCTCCTGTCGTGTCTGCATCCTCTTCTCCCGATACTTCTCCCAAAGTTTCTCCAGCTTCTTCTCCTTTGAGCTCACCCACATTAACTTCAACTCAACCGATCAACGATTCTGTTGACTTTTTCGATATTAATTCTGAACGACATGATGGAAAAGAAGATTCTGACCCATCTATAGATCCTCCAAATATAAAAGTCCTGGATTCTTTTCCTGAGATTAATACAGCTTCAATTCAGAATTTTGAAACAAATAAATATGCTGCCGAAAGGAATCCTTTTCTTCAACGCAACTCCTCGCCAAATATCAATCGTTCGTTCTCAAGTATAAACTCAAGAGAAATTGCGTTAGAGAGAGCAAGAAAACTAACACATACTTTATCTTTAAAAAATATTCCAACCAAAATTGAAAGTAATGGCGATCTTTTGTTGGATATAAACGGCTACAAATCTAATGAAGAAAACATTCAAAATTCCGACGAATTAATTAAAAAGCTACTTAGTGAAGAATTTGGGAATGATTATGATTTATCTACAATTATGCATACTGATGAAGAAGGAAATATTAGGATTTATTCTTACGCCAATGAATTAAACTCTTCTAATACAGAAAATTCAAATGATACATATACAACATGCGTGTCACCCAACAGTTTTTGTGAATCCACATCATCATTGGACTTAAAATCTCAAAATCAGGAGCATAATCTATCTACTGATGCACAAAATTTACCAGAAATATATTATTTCAAAACTATAAGACTAACTTCCGAACAGTTGAAATGTTTAAATCTCAAATCTGGAAAAAATACAATGCAATTCACGGTTGATAAAACAAAGGCAACAATAACATCAAGGATCTTTCTTTGGAAATATAATGTACCAATAGTAATCTCCGATATTGATGGAACAATTACAAAATCCGATGCTTTAGGTCATGTATTTACCATGATTGGCCGAGACTGGACTCATAATGGCGTTGCCAAATTATTTACTGATATTGAGTTGAATGGATACAACACATTATACCTCACTGCCAGATCAATTGGCCAAGCTGATTCAACTCGATCTTATTTGAAAAGCATTGAACAAGGGGGCATTTCTTTGCCTGAAGGGCCTGTGATATTATCGCCTGATAGACTAATGGCTGCTTTGAAGCGTGAAATTATTCTAAAGAAACCTGAAGTATTCAAAATGGCCTGTCTCAACGATTTAAAAAATCTTTATGGAAACTGTTATCCTCCTCCCTTCTATGCTGGATTTGGAAATAGAATAACTGATGCATTAAGTTATAGGTCTGTTAATATACCATCTTCTAGAATTTTTACCATTAATCCAGTTGGTGAGGTTCATATGGAGCTTTTAGAATTAGCTGGATACAAGTCTTCATATATTCATATCAATGAATTGGTAGATCATTTCTTCCCACCTGTCAATATTGATAATCCTTTAAGAATAGATGAAAGATTCACTGATCTCGTATTTTGGAGAGACCCTTTGCCAGATCTTAGCGACGAAGAGAGTGAGGGTAATACTGATCTAAACAAAAATCAATCTATTCCCATTATCTCTGATTACCAGATGAAAAGTTTTTCTAATGTTTCAGATGGACATAAAAAGAAAAACAAAGTTGCAGAAGAAGATATTTCAGCAAGCATCAATGAATATGACCAAGAGTTATCTTCTGAGGATGAAAATCCAAAAGCAAATTCGAATGATGCTGACTACAGTGATTTTGAAGGGGAATATGAAGAGGAAGAAAATGATGATGATGATGATGATGGTGATGATGAATGTTTTGATATTCTGTATTCTAATAATATAACTAAAAATCTGCATGGTACTCAGGGTTCAACTGCAAAAAATAGAGTTTGTGGGAATCAATTTGATAATGGTATAAAAAATCATAATAGTAGCTTAAACCTTTCAAAAGAGAAAGAAATGATAACAGATTTAACTGTGATATTAGGAGATGTTGCCTCAGAAGCAAATAAGTTTGTTTCAAATGAATCACAATCTGAAACTGACGATTTGGATCGCGATTTGATTAAAGAAATTTCCAAAGAAATTAACAAAATGAAAATAGATGAAAATGATACTGTTGACTCTTCAGGAGCTTTGAATGGAATTGGATTACATAAAATCCAGTCGAGATTTGTTCGAGCCACTGAGGTAATGGCCAATATAAAAGTAGAGGAACAGCAACAACAGTACTCTGAGAAAAAAAATACTGAATCAAAACTTGATGTCCAAAATAAATTGAAGTTAAATTTAAGATCTTCTAACGAATATTATTAAGGAGATTGGTTTTTTGAAATAGCCTTTAAGTTCTTCTTTTTCTATCTTTTAAATCTTTTATTTTTGGTTTTATATTGCATAAATCATCTTATAACTATTACAACAAACACGTAGAACCTAAACGAATTAAAAACTCTATATTTGGTTACCTACAAGTCCAATGATATGCAAATAATTTTGATGTTTTTTAGTAAAGAAATTGAAAAAAAGAATTCTTTGCCAAATATCAATACGAACTAAGTGAATAAAAAAGATTAAATCTTATGAATGAAGAAACAAAACAAAACCGAAATAAAATAATAAGCAATTCATTTAAAACTATTAAAATGACAAAGCAAAGTACCTAAAAATCCAAAATTGGGGCATAAATAATAGTTTTCAACCCGCAGAAAATATATAATACAAGATTAGATTTCAATTCAAAAAACTTTGAAAAACCTTCAGTTTATACTAGCAGTGTTTTCCTTCTGTTCATGAACATCTTTACTTAATCTTTCTTTGGTGGAAAGACTATCATCTGTAGCCGTTACATCCAAAGTCGCACTGTCCTGTTTTTCAATATCATCTAAATCATCATCATTTTCCAAATTTTCATCATGTTCATTATGTTCAGAAGTTAATAAGGCAAACATATTACCACCATTACCTATGACTGATTCAGACCTTTTAGGGGTTGAAGACTCGTTTGAGCGAGAAAGACTATTTGAAAGTTGTCGAGAAGAAAGCAGTCTTAACGACCTTTGTCTGGCTCTTAACCCTAATGATGCTCCAGTTCCCAAGTTTCTAACAACCCCAAGAGTTTTCAAATCACTTGATGAAACTTTACCATTCCAATTGGAATTTTGTCGACTATCATGACGGTTAGAAAATGATCGGGTATTAGTATTCAGTCTTCTTCTATCAGATTTTTCTTTTTCATCTATCCTTCTTTTTTCTTCTTCATCAGCATGAATTTGGGAGATTGTTTTAGGTCCTTGATTTAATTCGGAAGATTTCCATCTGGAACGTCTTAGGTCAACTAAATCTTGCAACAGAAAACGAACACGAGACGATATATTTGCGCTTTCAATGATAAATTGAATTCTTTTAAAAATATTGTCCATTATACCAGGAGTACTTTCCAATATTTCACCAGTAGTTTTCACCAATTGAATCAAATTTTCTAAAACATCTTCTGCTGGATTCTCAGGATTTGACTGATCAAGCAATATTTTTACAATAACCTTATTAGATAATAGTCCTAATCCAAATAATTCACCTATGAATTTAACTAATCCTAAACCACGTCTCTTTTCTTTAGCAGCTGTATAATATTCTTCAGACATCATTTCAAATTCCTTTTGTGTTCCATCTGGGTTAGTTGGAATCTTGTTTGCCCATCCTTTTTCATATTCAGTTTGACATCTTAATAACAAACATCTCCTCACTAAAAACCCGCCTTTAATGGGTAAATTATTTTTGTCTAAAGAAGTTTTATCCAGTACTGAATCACTGAATGTTTTGACTAATGTAGCACAAAACTGAGCGTACATTGAAGACCAGTGAGGTTCGTCAGTAGCTTTTGCAAATGTTAACGCTAATATTTCTTTTAAGGACTTAGCATCTTCTTCCCATCTAGATTGGGCACAGAGATTTATCAAATCAGTAGTAATAGGTTCAAAGTTCTCTAAGGTCAATTTGTTTAGTAATGACCGTCCTTTCAGAGCAAGATCATCCATATCAAACAATTCTGTTCCATCAGGTGCAAGTTTAACCTCTTTCTTTTGTCTGCTTCTTGGTACCCAACGATTTGCGCTTTTTTTAAGAGCTTCAACAACTGGGACACTTGCCGAACGAGACTGTTCCTTGTTAGTGTCGTCATAGGCTTTATTATCAAGTTTGTCTGTAGGTTGACCAACTTTGTTAGTGTTTTGTTGTTGCAGTTGCATTTGGGCTAGAGAATTAGCTTGCTGCATTTGCTGAATTGGTGCACCCAATGAACTTGAGTTGAAGTTGTTTTGAGTAAAGTTTCTTTTAAATCCACCTCTTTTAGAATTTTGACGTGAATTTTGACGAGAGGAGTTGTTGTTTCTTCCTTTAGATTTGAACTGGCCAAACTTATTAAAATTGTATGATTTATTATCAAAATTAGAATGGGAACGATTGTTGTCGTTTTTTCTAGGGTATTTATTGCCCCCTGTAGGAATGATAATAATTTTTGCAAATTCATCATTAATTATTTTAATATTGATTATCGAATTGAATTGAAAAATGAATCCTGGATTATATTTCAAGCATTTTGATTCAGAAGACTTTTCGGGCGGATAAACACCTTTAGGATAATTAAAATCATAAGGGCTTTGAATAGGGGAAGCATTTTGAAGGATAGTAGAAAACTCAGAGGCAGAGTATTCAAGTTTATTGTGATCAATCTTACCTATCAAATTGTCATTGTTGGAAATATTCTCAAGATTGGTAGTATCAGAAAAAGCGTTGAGTTGAGTAGAAGTAGTATTGATCGTTGAAAGAACTGGTTTTTCAACTAATTTTTCAGCTAATTCAATTGTTTCTTCAATTGGTTTTTCGACCGATTTTTTAACTATTTTCTCAATTGGTTTCTCAACTGGTTTGTCAACTGGTTTCTCGATTGGTTTTTCAACTGATTTCTCAACTGGTTTCTCAACTGGTTTCTCAACTGGTTCCTCAACTAATTTCTCGACTGGTTTCTCAACTGTTTTGATTAGTTTTTCAGTTGACTTTTCAGTTGGTTTTTCAATTGTTTTCTCGGTTTGCTTTACTTCAGAGTTTTGCTTGGGTAAATTATTACTGATTTCTTCGATTAAAGCTGAATTTGATTTCTGTTTGGATTCGTTTATGATGGAAGAGTTATCTATTTTTTGAATTTTTTCTTTTTCAATATTCAAGTTACTTTTGGTTTCATTAGTTTTAGACGAGTTCTTGTTAATTAATGAAGCCTGATTTTCGGCTAATTGCTCAATCTCCTTTTTGTTTGAAATAATAGTTTCAATTTGAGATTTAGACTGTGATTCTAGGATGTTCTGTTTTTCAAATTTATCTGATTGCAAAACGGATTTTGAAGAAACCACCAATTCTTTAGTGTTGGGAGAAACATCTTTCACTGAGAATGGTATATTGTCTTTATTGCTTGAAAGGGAATTATTATTTGCTGTATAGTTGGAAACTAAAGAGCTTTCTTTTTCTTTGTCAAATGACAAAACACCAGCAGAATGCTCTTTTTGAATTGGCTTCTCTGGTGTAATCTGTTTTAAATGTTTTAAAGTGGCTTTATCCTTTAGTTGATCAGGAATGTCCTTCTTTTGCTTATTTTCTGGAACTTTTGCTTCATTATTTTTAATACTTTGAGCAATGGCTTTTTTTTCATTCTTTTCTAGTATCAAACCCTTTTTCTGCATTTCTAATTTTTCTTTTAGCAATTTTTCTTTTTTTTGTTGTTCAGCTCTTGCAAGGATCAAGGCTTTGAAATCATTAATTTTTTTTTCTTTTTCTGAGTCAATTTCATGAGAGTTTGAAATATTCAGCAGTCTATTTTTGATATTAGAACTTTCAATAGTTTTAGAGCTGTCAATTTTGTGACTGGTAATGTCATTATTCAAGCTGGAAGCATTATCGGTGCTGCCGGAGTATATATTTGCTGTACCCAAATTTGAGCTTTTAGTATTATGGGTATTAGGGTTATTATTGTTGCTGGTAGTACTGCCGGTATCATTGTTGGTATTAAAAGAATGGGTTATTTTGTTTTTGGAAATTTGAGAGTTGTCATTTCTATTTGATTGATATTTTGTGGAATAGGGATTAGTTGAGTTTGGAGTATTTGCAATTGGATTTGGATTAAAACCGGATACTGGGGGATAATAAATTGGATAATAAGATCCATTTATCCCATTCATCATTGGCACATTTACTGGGGGGATCATATTCATCTCAGGATAAGGATAATACATTCCAGAATTAGGAATATATGGTGAATTTTGCATCTGGTGTGGATAGAATGAGGTATTGTTACGATAACGTTTGTTATTGATACTATTATTCTTCGAGTTATGATGATTATAGTTATGGTTATTATTATGGGTATGGTTATGATTATGAGTGTGATTTTGGTTTTGGTTTTGGTTTTGATTATAGTAATGTTGCTGGGAATTGTTTGTTGGAGTTTGGTTCTGGCTTGAACTCTGATGTGCAATTGTTGACGAAGGAGTGGAAGCTTGTTTCTGGGTTGATTTGGGGTTTGGTTTTGAGGTGGAGCTGGGATTAGTTGTTGAAATTGAGGCTTTAGTGCTCGAATTGGGAGAATTCGAAGCAGAATTCAATATTGGAAGATTTTCATTTGCCATTCTTATATAAATTTAATGGAGACTAAATTTAATATAAGAAAACCTGTAGGTTATCAAGCAATAGGAAGGTTCTGATATAAACTCCAGAGAAAGTGCTCTGAAAAAAATTTTCTCTAAAAACTGCACGAAGAGCGCGGAGCTCGCAACCAATTGCGGCTGGAGAAAAGGTGTGGCTTTGGAGCGTTGCTTTTGCTGCTTTTGGTGACGATACAGACACTGCGAAACGTCTCTGTAAACTGTGTATTGGAAGTGACTGAAAAAAAGTCACAAAAGAAAATAAGATAAAAATAAGATGAAATAAGATGAAGTAAGATGAAAATAAGTACTAAATAATAAAAACGAGAAACATTAAAACCTAAAGAAATAATGAAAAATGAAAAGAAAACAGAATCACAGCAAAAAAAAGTTTTTAATAAATATTATTATAACCAAGAATTTAAAATAAGCAAAATTAAAGATACAAATCTGCAAAAATTTGTTCCACTAGCGTTTTGTATGACCATGCATTGCCCTTAAGTTTTTTAAACTGAACTCCAAATAAGCTTAACAATGGAATTTTGGTAATATAAATTTCAAATTTCAACGGAAGTCTTTGAGTACTTAGATTCTTTTTGTTTTGCTCAAGTCGACTAGATAATATCATATCACTTGCTCCAAGCGAATCTATTGACGTGTTTGATTCCAAATTGTCAGAAATGTGTCCCTGTGGGGAGAAAGTGACGGGTGTAGTAGGCATATTAGGAATACCACCAGCACTCACATTTGAGAAATTTGAATGTCTTCGGTGTGCAAAACTGAATCTTCTTCTGTGCGAAACCGTGGATTTGTTTCCATTGCTGATAGCAGAATTCACATCTTTATCTGAAGATGAATTTGAATAGTTTGTAAATGACTGTTTTTTAGGGATGCTATAACTTCGTTTGATGCTGGGCGAATGTTCACAGACAAATCCACCTTTTACCTCCAAATAACGAACACCTAATTTTTCCAAACAGTTAATGATGTTTTGTCTTATTATTGGAGCAGGTTTGGAAGATGTGTTTTGAACATTAAAAAAACCTTTGAGATAAACGGTTTTGGGATATTGAATTGATAACATTGTATCTGGAGCTGCATTTTTGGCATTTTCCATCACTATATTTTCATCATAAATAATTTCATGTTGTTCGTCCATCACCCTTGTCACAACCCGTTGGGCATCTAACAAGTCATCTGCATTTGAAGGTAATGGTGGAGCATCAGTAGTGGATGTTTGAGGATGCTTTTTTCCAAAACTGATAGAATCTCTTCTTGAATGTCCAAGAGATTTGGCTCTTGCAGAGGGATGATACTTCTTTTTTGGTGTTGAATTTGTACTAACACTTAAACCCATGTTATTGTTAACATTGATACCAGCCTTATTGTTAGCAGTAAGAAAATTACTGTTTCCATTGGTAGGCTCAAGAAAATTCATTTCGTTATTCTTATACGTTGCAGCTGACATACTAACTGTTCTGTTGTGTGCGGATTTTACTTTTCTAACATTTTTGTCTGGTACTTCAATATGATTTTCAATAAAAGAATTATCATTGTTATTATCATCATGAGTATATCCATAGTCATAATCTGTGTTCTTTTGAGCAATGGTATTATTGTTGATATTTAGATGGTTGATGTTATTACCATTGTTAATTTTTAAGGAACCCGTACGTTTAGATAAATTATTCATATCAGGATAATCTACCACAGATTTTGTTACACGATGTCCTTGACTTTTTTGCACAAGTATATTAGGAAGGGCAGGCACTGGAGGAGCGTTTTGGTCAACATAAGTAGTGTGGATAACTGGTTTGCTCAGAGAACGGCGGTGACCACTAAATCGTCTGAATAATCCATTGAAAACAGTATTAGATTTACTATTGTTAGAGCTAACGTATAAATTGTTTGCATTATTGGAATTGGAAGATTTCGTTGAATTAGCCCTTCTAGGAGACAATTGCTGAGGAATGGATTGAACAATTTTGGTTAAACTGTTTCTTGATCCAGATAATTTAGTACCTCCACCTGAAATGATTGAAGTGGCAGCACCAGACGTATGAGCAGCTTCGGGGAATGACAACATGGGAAATGATTTCTTTTTTTCAACATTTATATTTGGTTTTTTAATAGCAGTGTTATCAGGAGAGTTGTCTTGTTCATGTAAAATTTCTCTTTCACTTTCTATGGCTTCTTCATTAAGTTTCCTATCACCATCATAAGTAACTGGTTTAGTTGAAGTTTTATTCAAAGTAGTGTGAACCTCAAAGGGATTAGTCAAATCTTCTTCGATTGTGTTTTCATTTTTGTTGTTTGAAGGTTTTGAAGTGTCAATGATAAATGGGATGGATGCCTTATTAACTTTAGATTCGTTTGTATTCATTTGAACGATATTTTCAGGTTGATAATTATTTTGATTAGATTCTTGATTAGATTCTTGATTGGAAGGAGAATCAATGAATTGCTGTGGTTGCAGCTGAGTGTTGTTGTGTTTTTGGGATAAATCCAATGGTTGAATAGTTTGGTCTAGATAATTCTGATTAATTTGTTTCTGAGAAGTTGGAATTGTCAATATTTGTTGTTGTTGTTGTTGTTGTTGTAGTAGTAGTAGTTGGTTTTGTTGTTGCTCCTGTTGTAACTGTTGTTGAAGTTGTTGTTGGAGTTGTTGCTGTTGGAGTTGTTGCTGTTGGAGTTGTTGTTGTTGAAATTGTTGTTGTTGTAACTGTTGATTAACTCTGCTTGCAAGATTTGAGCTTTGCTCTTTTAGCTTTCTTCTTTTTTTCATTTCATCAACCAAGTAGTACATTGAAACTAAAGGAGCAAAGCTAATGGTAGGATCAGGGTCTAACACGTCAATGTCAGTGTCATTGAGAAAGCCATACTGTTTTGAGTATTTATCTTCTCTTTCGTACCAATTGGAAGAGGCTATTTGATACTCATCAGAAGCAACAATTGTATTCAATTCATGAAAAATAGCTTGGTGTTTGCCCAATTCAAGATGGACCATTTCTTTGATGACCTCTGGGTCTAGAGGAAGTTTTAGGGGTTTCCTTGAAGGAACATAAGAGTTTGGAGGACCTTCGTAGCCTTTGTTCATCCAAGAGTGTGTTCTGATTTCTCTTAGGGTTGCTCTTTTATTTGAGTTAACAACTAGCATTCTGGAAAGAATTGCAATGCAATCTTCAGATAAGGTTGGCGGGTATTGGACGTTACCTTTTTTGATCTTTTCGTGAAGAATAGAAACGCTTTGATCATCAAAAGGAACCCTACCACAGACTAAGACATATAAAACGACACCAAAGGACCATACGTCTACTTCAGGGCCAGTGTAAGGATTAGCAGATAGTAACTCTGGAGCAGCAAAGTATAGGGAGCCACAGTAAGTTTTTAGGAGTTTGTTTTTGGTAAAAAGATTTGATAAACCAAAGTCGATGATTTTGATGTCGCCATTTTTGGATATCATTATGTTTTCGATTTTCAAATCTCTGTGAACGACGTTGTTTTTATGAAGGTAATCCAAAGCGGAAGCGATACCTCTAGCAAATTTTCTTGCGTGTCTTTCTTTTAGGGAGCCATGACTGACAATGTAGTCTAGCATTTGACCACCAGAGATGTATTCAAAAAGCATGTAGTAGTGGTTAGTCATTGGGATCATTTCGAAAAGCCTGCAAATGTAGGGGTGGTAGAGGATTCTGCCGAGGGCAGCTTCTCTAACAGTCCTTCTGTCTCTTGCGTATTCTTTTTCAGCTTCTTTTCTTCGCTTAGCGGATTCATTGCTATCTCTTGGAGGAGGATCATTTGCATGAGCTCTGTGGTATAATTTCAAGGCCCTTGGGACAATTTTGACGGCGCAGACTTCTTTTGTGCGACGATGCTTAGCAACCTTGACTTTTCCCATTGAGCCAGCGCCAATTGTTTTATCGAATTCCCAGTCGCCAATAGAGCGACGGTGGAAGGCTGGTTGGGGGATTTGTTGTTGAGAAAGCTGGGATTTTTGTTGTTGTGGCATTTGTGGAGGATGAGAGGGAATAGGAGGATGAGAGTTAGGGGTGTGTTGTGGATTTTTAATTTTGACAGGGGGTAGTAAAGAAGAGTCGTCATCATTTTTGATTATGACTTTTTGGGAGAAAGAAGTTATAGTTTCGTTGTCGGAGTTGGGCAGATTGATAGGGTCATTATTGGGATTGGAGTGGGTGTTGTGATTGCTGGATGAGTTTATGATGTTGTTGATGTTGATGGGGGAGGTTATTGAAGAATTTAGCATATTATTGTTTTGGATGTTATTGGATTGATTATAGCTGTAGTTTGTAGAGTTGTTGGTGTTGGTATTGGTTTTGGTGTTGGTGTTGGTATTGTTATTGGTATTGTTATTTAGGTCGTTTTGAATGGCATTTCTGAGCATTCTAGGAGTAGCAGGAACCATATTGGAGCGAGGATTAGGGTTATTGATGGGATCCGTATGAAGATTTTGATTGTTGGGGCTGATAGGGATGATGTTGTTATGATTGCTATTGGATGTGTTGTTGGCAATTAGGCTGAAGTTGATTTCATTGTTTGAGTTGATTTCATTGTTTGAGTTGATATCCTGGTTAGAGGTGTCTATGTAGTGAGCGTTGTTCATGGCTGGAGACACAATGAAAGAGAGAGGGATAATTGAGAGGTGGTAGGGAGGAGGGTTGGGTGTATGGATAGAAGTGAACGATAGATTTGGAAAGCGAGGAAAGAGACAAACAGGATAAGATATGAAGAAAATACACGAGATAGAGATGGGAGGCAGCGGAGCAGCAGAACGGAGGGAGAGTGGAAGGGTGTGGAGGGGGGGGGCAGAGGCAGCAGAGAGAGAGTGTAGCAGGAGAAGCAGGAGAAGCAAGAGAAGCAGCAGCGGATTGAAGACAGAAAGCTGACGATGGGATTAGTGCTACGGGAGCTGGAGGCTCAAACAAAGGGGCCCAGGACTGCGAAAATTTTTCCTACTGAAAAGTTGGAACAGGAGCTGAAACAGTGCTCGAGCAAGCGACGCATCCAGACGCACTCCCGTCCTGCTGGCGCTGCACGTGCGGCAAAAAGATGCCTCTTGCCAGAATTGAACTAGCGACCTTTGCATTACAAGTGCAACGCTCTACCACTAAGCTAAAAAGGCGGCTTACAGGAGCTAGGACACAGCTGTTTTGGTGGCTCCGTTGGTGCAGTGCGGGTTCCGCTACGGTTTGGCTGTTGACGAGAATTTTTCCAGAACCAGCGATATATTACTCACCTTCAGCAGCTTTGCTTTAGCTATTCTTCTCACTCCAACATGCCTCCATCTGCCAAAAAGACAATTGCCTCCTTTTCTGACGAGAGATTTCAGGCTGTCGTCTTGACCGACTCTTTCGAGAAGAAATTCGCTCCCTTGACCTACAACCTACCAAGATGCTTACTACCCTTGTGCAATATTCCCTTGATTGAGTACACTTTGGAGTTTTTGTCCAAAAACAAAATATCTGAGGTTTTTCTAATGTGTTCAAGTCAGCATTACCTTAAAATCAAGGACTACATTTCCACCTCCAAATGGTCTAACAACAAGTCCTCCCCCTCCTCCAACAACAACAACAACTCTTCTGACAACTATTTCCAAATCAAACTCATTCTAACTAAGGATTCTAACAGCGTTGGCGACGTTCTAAGAGAAATTGACACGAAGAATATCATCCAAAACGACTTCCTACTCATCTATGGCGACATAATCTCTAATATAGATCTCCAAAAACCCTTGGACTACCACAGATTGATCAAGAAAAACGATAGAAATCACATCATGACAATGATTCTACTTAACTCCTCCGAAAATCATTGTTCAAGGTCTCAACGTTCTCCAAACCTACTCATCTACAACCAACTCCATTTCCCCAACATCTCTTCCTCCAGCAACACTCACAAAACTATCAATCACAGCAACAACACCTCCTCAATCTCATACAACACTAACTACTCTTCCTTCTCATCCTTCAACAAATGCATTTACTACGACAAGATCAACCCAATCAACAAAAAGCAATCCTCAATCTCCCTCGACCTCGATCTATTCAATAATAACGACTTGTCTGACTTTTACATCTCAAACAACCTAATCGACCCTCATATCGATATCTGCTCTCCCAACATCCCCCTCTTGTTCCAGGAATATTTCGAATACAATAACTTGAGATCTGATTTTGTCAACGGCATCTTGTCCTCTGATCTATTGAAAAGATCAATCTACGCCTACATTCTAAACAACAACAATTGCAACAAAAACAATATCATCAACTACGCTACAAGAATAGACTCCTTCCAAACCTACGACTCAATCTCAAAGGATATCTTGCAAAGATTCACCTACCCACTTACCCTAGACTCAAACCTACTCTCAATTAACAACGAAATTCAGTTTTACTCTCACTTTGAAACCTCCCTTAACAATATCTACAAACAGAAAAACGTCATTCTTTCCCAAAACTCAAAGCTACTCTCAAACATCCTAATCGGTAACAACACCCTCGTTCAAAATAACGCTTTAATCAAAAACTCAATCATTGGCAAAAACTGCAAAATAGGTAAAAACACTAAAATCTTAAACTCTTATATCTTTGACAACTCAATTGTTCATGAAAACTGTCTCATTCTCAACTCCTTGATTGCCTCAAACTCAGTCATACACAAAAATACAAAACTAAACTCAAATTGTATCATTGGTTACAACTGCATTGTTGACCAAAATATATCCCTACCTAAGAATACTAAAATTATTGACAATAAAAATTACTCTCTAATCGATAATCAATTCTGCAATTCATCCCAAGATTCTTTTTATCCTGATGACAATGACGATGACGATCTTCAAGATACTGACGACAGCACCAAAAGACTAAAAAAATCTTCCCTATCTAACGACGATACTCTATCCGATCTTCTTGGTCCAGCTGGTAAAGGATATTTGTATTTATCTGACAACGATGACTCCGATGTCGATGATATTGACTTAAATCGCCTTAGTATTGATGATCAAAATACTCAAAATACTCAAAATACTCAAAACCAAAACCAATCTCTTAAAAATTACAAATCGGAAATTGAACATAAATCGGAAATCTTATCAAAAGATCCAAATCAAACTTTCCCTACTCTACAATCCTCTCAAAACCAAAACTACTTTTACTACAAATCTTTAGACATTGAATATTCAGATGATTCCGAAATCAATGACGAACCCAATGATGAATCAACTGATGAAGAAACAGACTCAGACTCCCAAAAATCAGATGATTCCGATGCTGAATTTGATTCAAACTATTCCCTAGACCTAGAGCAGGAACACTTACTAGATAAGGAATTGGGCGACGATTTGTTTGATAGATCCAATGAAAATAACCATCAAGCTGACAGAGAGTTTAAAAAGGAAGCATTGGCTACATTCAACAGATCTTTTATAAACAACCACGATCTAGATACCACAATACTAGAGATAAACACTCTAAGAATGAGTTACAATGTCGGATATAATGAGGTTCGTAACGCTACCATCATATCCATTTTCAATCGAATTGAATCTTTGATCGCCAACGATAACATGAAGTTTCAAGAATTCTGCCTGAAAGTGATGAACCAATGGATCCCTTTGTTTAGAAGACAGATCTTTGATCAAAAGGACAAGAACGACTTCTTGGACCAGTTGATCAAAATCAGCAAAAAGTACCCAAATCTTGGAGACAAGTTGGTCTACATGACCATCGACTCAGTCTACAACAATGACATTGTGTTGGAGGACGATATTCTCAACTGGTTCGATGAAAACCAGAAAAACATCAAAAACCAGCTTGTCGTAAAATACGTCGACTGGCTCAGAAACGCTGAATCTGAGTCTGAGTCTGAAAACGATGATGGTGAATCTGGGGAAGATTAAGCCCGTTTATATAGCGCTCATACACAAAAACACCATCTGCCTTTCTGTCCAATCAGCGTTCTTGTCCACCGAATCCAGCGTGGCTTGGATGACTTGAACATGCTGTATGCACCACATGCATCACCCAGCTTTGCGCCTATTATGCTGAAAAAATGCAGTCTCATGTTGGAGCCATCGCAGCGGGCTCCACTTATCGGAGATAATTTGGGGAAAAAGCCAAAGCTCACCACCCAAGAAATTTCAAGAAAATTGGTGCTCTTCAGTGAACTATTCAGGTTTTCCAACCAACCTTACTCTCGTTTTAACGTTTTTTTTGCACCCTTTATTCATTTCTCAGCAGCTTATATCGTAATTTATCTGTTTTCAAGCTCCTATCATGTCGGTTTTTAGCTTGATTTTTGGGGTTCCGGCAATCAATAAATGAATTTTCAGAAAAATGTCATCCCGATATAATTTGTTTGTTGCAATTTTTCTTTGACTGCTGAACCTATGAATCATATATAATCCATCATTTATGTCTCTCCCTTTGTTTTTTTCTGCTTTCATATTTTTCTATTATTAATCACAATAATCTTAATTCCTATTAGCTGATTCTTCTTTTTTGCTAAATTACTTTTCCAATTTTCCAATTTTAAGACTGTCTTTCTGTCTCATCTCATCTCATCCCGCTATCAGCTTTCCTACCTTACACTTTCTAAAATGAAATTTTCTTTCGTCTCTTCTCTCATAATAGCCGCTACAGCTTTAGTAAACGCTGCTCCTGCTTTGAAGCATGGTTCTGAATATTCTCAAACAATGGGTCCCGTCGCTGTTCTTTATCCCCCAGACAGAGAATGGGCTGAAACCACCGAAAGAACTGCTCCATGTGGTACCCATGCAACTGTCGGTAACCGATCTGATTTCCCATTGGACGATGGTTTTGTTGCTTTAGTTGCCGATGCTGTTGGTTGGGAAGTTTCTTTAAAAATCTCCTATTCTTCTGATCCTTCTTCCATCGACGATTTCGAAGAATGGTATCATGGTAATACTACCGATGAAATTTCCATTGGTCATACTTGTTTCTACATGCCTGATCAACCTTCCAACATCAGATCTGGTGATGTTGCTACTATTCAATTGCAATATATGGCTGATGACGAACAAGATGGTAATGTCACCCACTACGCCTGTTCCGATATCACCTTTGTTGAAGAATCTGTATTTGAAGTTACTCAGTATGCTTTATCTTGTTTCAATGCTACTGACAGTGGCTATTATTCCGGAAACTTAGCTGCTTCCGCCTCTTCAACTCTTGTTACAACCACCATCACTGCCTCCAGCTCTGATTCTGCTGCTGCCTCTGATTCTGCTACTTCTGATTCTGATAGTTCATCTACTGCTGCTTCTTCTTCATCTCAAGGTGCTGCCGCTTTTTTGAGCATCGATTCTAGTGTAGTCACTGTTGTTATTACCTTTGCTCTTGGTTTCTTGTTTTAAATGAATTAATATTTTTGTATGCCTTTTTTTTTGCTTTTGTTTCAACTTTCTTACTGCTTTTTATCTTTTTGTCACCTTTCGTTTTTTGAAAAATATTTTGTTTTATATTAAAGGTTTGGGGTTGTTAATACATATAAAATCAATTTCAAAAAATCATTTGTTCTTTTTAAACAAAAATTAATTTATTAAAAAAAATAAAAATAAAAATAAAAATAAAAATAAAAAAATAAGAAAAAAAAAAATTACTTCAGGATCAGAATTGTTTATTTTTTCAACGAATTTTAAAAATGTCTTTTTATACGGTTTTTATTGAAATTAGTATTTCTGGAATTCAAACTGGTTAGTTCTTTCAAAGTTTAATTATTTTTTATATCTTGTTATTACCTTTCTTGTAGCAGATCTTCACGTTTTTTCGATGTTATTCAATCCTACTTATCTTTGTTTATAATTTATAATGTTTTAATGAATAAATTAATTTTATACAATAACAATTCAATTTCATGAATTTATCGCTGTGTAATACAAATTATAATTATTTCGAATTGTACATTTTACTCGAAGCAAACAAAAACGAAAACAAAATACAAATACCAGTCCAAAATTACCTTTTCCAATGATCAGTCTGCTTATTGTATCGAGTTTGGGGATTCCTCAACTGCCGGAAAATCTTTGACTGCCTGGATCAATTTTTGAATAAAAGCACCAAATATCTCTTCACTTAATAATGACACATCTGCTGTGATTATACTATTTTCGTTTTTTCGTATCTTTTTTATCTGTTTTTCACCAATTAATACATCTTTCTTGTGTTCGTGGTACTTGCTATTGATTATCAAAAGAGAATACGAAAAATCTTTATCTGGATTTGAATCAAATTTAAATTTGTGTCTTTTATTATTGTCATCTTTATTTTCTTTATCATCACTGCTTCCTTTCATTCTATTATTTTTGGTGTAGATATCATCTGGGTTCTCAATCAGAGTTATGTATTCCTCAGGAACTTTGCTAAAAATCGTAAGACAAGTATTGTGGCTTTTATTTTCCATTTCATATGCGCTTTTATTATCTAATAACAAATCAAGCCATTGTTTTTTTATATTTTTTGAACCAAGCTTATTCATACTGAAACATATTATCAACATAACAGCTACATCAATACAATTTTCTTTTTGCCTACTAACATTTTCTGACTTCAATCCCAACTTTGAAACATTTTCTGTTAATTTCCTTTCTTGAATCACAAGATTGGGTTTTGACTTTCTACCATAATCACTGTTTTCATTTTTCAATTCTTGAAGTATTAGTTGAGACTCATCATATAGTCTTTTGATTTCCAAATATTCAACATAATATTTTTGAATTTGTGATAAAAAATAATAAACTATATTTGCGCACCCAGAAAATGCCACAACTAGATCAAGTAATAAAACGTCAAAGCTTGGAGTTACAAAAACTTTTTTTTTATTTATGCCTCTGGAATTATCATTTTCTAAATTACACCAATACATTAGGGACTCGAACTGGTTCGTAAATAGAGCCATGGGGGAATAAATGTCTAAGGGGTTTCTTGATTTATAGTTATTTATCAGAGATAATAATTGCTCATTTTGTCTGAAATTAGGATTGAAATAAGCTTGATATTCTTGGTAATTATTTAACATCAATTTAAGATCAAAATGCAAGGAGTTAAAACTTTCTTGAACAAAAAATTTGTTTTTTGATGAGATAATATTAATATTCAATAAATTATTCTCTGTGTTGTAATTTATCTTATTGAATAAATTGATTAGATTCTTTATCTTGTTAAAAATCGAGATTTCAATGTTATTTAATGTTCTTAATTTTCCAAAAATGTAAAATATTTTTTCTAAAGATTTAGACAATGTTGGAGAAGATAATAATAATAAAATTTTGTGAATAATCCAATTCTGAGAGTTCAAGTTGGAACCCAAATGATTTTCCAACAAAAGAATATATAAAATATCTATTGATTTGATTAGTATTGACTTTATTTCAGGACTGATAAAAAAATTCTGATCAATAAAAATGGCATCATTTGAACTATCCTGAAAATTAAAATTGAAAAAAAAATCTTCAACCCACTTAAAAGCACCCAATAGAGTTCCAATTAAAAACGACTGAAAAAAATATTGAGTGCCTTCTTTTAGGGTGTCAAAATCTATTAAACTTGAAAGATTTGCAAAAAATGATTCTTTGAAAATAATAGGAGTTAACTTGAAACAAGTTTTAATGGATGATTTACTTATAAGTTCATCAGATATACCATCTGATGACCCAAATAATGCAAATATCCAATCATTCAATAATGCCATATTTGCAGCTTCCCCTTCATTTGTAATAAAGCATGGCTGATTGCTATTCAATGTATTTAAGTTACTCAAATAATCAAGAACAAATGATTTGCTATGAGAATTTGAGCCTTCTTTTGAATAATTGTAATCGGTATTTGCAAAAGTGTAAGAAGTCATTAACTCATTCTGTGAGATATTCAACTTTTTAGTTAAATAGACAATGAACAAAATAAATACACTAAAATTGCAATAATCTTCCTGATAGTTATCGTCTTCACTGTTCATTTCAACGTCGACACCATGATTAACTTGATTTTCTTCTTCTTTTATTTCATGCCATGAATCACAATAATGTACAATGGGTAAAAGAAACTTTAAAGGTGAAACAAAATATAATATTATGTCAAGTGGTTTGTTATCAAAATAGACCCTGCCATAATTAGAATTTAATGAATTCAGATTATCACTAGGAAATGGTACTTGAAGCATACTATTCAATATTTTATATTCATTTAAAATAATTAATAATAAAAATAATCGATTCAATAGTCTGTCATTCTTCTTTTCAATTAATTCCATCATTAACTGATAAATAGCAAGTGATATTTCGTATTGTTTTAAGACTTCAAAATTGTTGAAATTTGACAAAAATTTGACAAAATTTGATTTTAATAAAGTGTTTTCATTTGAATCATCACTAGCATCAACAAAAGCATTAGCTTCCATAAAAAACAATGTTTTTAAAAAAAAATTAATGTTATTTATTGGTTCTGATGAAGAAAATATTTGAAAATTGTTCAATGTAGGACGATGTAACTGAGACTGAAAAGATAATGTTTGCTGTTGATCAAGTTGAAAAGCTTCCAAAAAGACCTTTGGAACGTTAACTAAATCAGGAAATACATCTGAAAGATAAATGTTATCATCTTCTTTTAATATTCTGGACTCGGCCAAAGAATCCTTTTTCAATATAGTATGAAAATCTTCTTTTGCAATTAGTTTTAAAGCTATACAGTTTTTGAGAAAATCATGTCTGATATCTGTTAAGGTGGAAGGAAAAGAGGAGAAAATATCCTCTTCCTCATCATCATCATTAATGAACTTAAAATAATTTGTCGAATTTGAAAAAAAATGGTTCAACTTTTTAGTGTTTTTTTCTGTCTGATTCCCAGAAACAGAATTGAAGTCAAATTTAGATAAAAAAGGTTTTGATTTTATATCGTTTTCTTCATTGATAAACAATTTTATAATTTTAATAGTTTTTGAATCTAAATCGTTTAAAAACACCGAAATAATAGCTTTTTGAACAATTGTTGAGGTTAAGCTATTTTGATTTGTATTTTCAGCAGAAAAATTAGACAATGAAAAAGAATAGTCCTTTTTTAATTGATATATAATCAAAGGAATATTTTTAACTATGAAGAGCTTCCAATATTTTAGCAAATATCTCGAGGATTTATTCAATATACTTAAAGCAAAAGATTCAAAGGATGATTTGATAACTCTTTTGATAGAGTTGGTCAAGTTATTGGAAGAATAAGAAGAATAGGAAGCATTAAATAATGACAAAAAGCCTTTTGAAAACAGAGACTCTGAAGTTAGATAGTTTTTTAGTGAGGAATTTAAATAAATTAATTTTAATATTTTATCTTTATTAATATTATTGACAATATCGCTATTAAAGGACTTTTTTGGAATTGAAGAAACCAAGGAGATTGAATTTGTGTTTTGATTTAAATCGGATAAATAATTGTTTAATTGGGGCTTTAAATAGTTTAGCAAATAAATTAAGCTTTTAATAGAAGATAATTTTAAAAGCAATTGAAATAAAAAATCGTTAAATTTTTGAGGAATGATAAAGTAGTTGTTAAGGTTGGACTTATCCATTGATAAAATAAGAGTATTGTAGTTATTGATATGCAAGAATAACTCTATTAAAAAATATAAAAAAGATCTCAAAAGTTTCAATTGCATGTTTAAATTATTGATTTGATTACTGTTAATAGAATTATTGTTGGTATTTAGAAAGGATATAACGTTTGATAAATAAGAGAAAATAGACTCAAAAAAGTTCTTTATTTTGGCCAAATCAATCTTGTAGTTTGGATTGTTAAGTACAATCTTGCTTATATTATTTCTTATTTTCTGCACATTAAAATTGAAGAAATTGAAGACATTGTCTTTATCATCAGCCTCATTTTTGATAGAAATCTCATTACCTAGTAGTTCATCAGCAGCCAGAGTTGATTTTAAAACAGCATCGACTGCAGAAGAGTTTATTAGTTGAGAAAACAACAAAGTAATGTAGTAATCGTTGTTTGTAAATTTACTAATGACATTTATCTGTATGTGGTAACTTTTCTTGTACAAAACCTTTAATAAATTTATGAAACCGTAATTTCTGTTGTCAATATCATTAATAAGAGATATATTCAAAATGTATTCCAAATCAGAAACACTGTTTAATAGATCAAAAAAGCTAGCATCTGATGTATCACCAGGATTGTTTTCCGCAAACTTAGCAATGTACTGGTCAAATAGGTGTATGAAGTTTATGGAGGAAATATTTTTCTGAATAGAAATATTAAAAAGAGTCTTCAAGGACAAGTGCTGTGGTTGATGGTGTGGTTTAATCTCAATTGCATTCATATCTGGATTGCAAATTCAACAGGAGCAGTCTGGCACTGGATTTCTTTCGCAATTGGCTGGTGATTAATGAAAGTTTGGGTCTTTTTGGTTTTGGTTCAGGGCTGTTAGATAGGGCTGTTAGTGTGATGATATCACATTCATGTTGTGACCTTCGATAACCGATTTCCGGCCGTTCATTACGAGTTAATACACTTTCAAGCATTCGTGCTAGTCGTTCAAATCCGGATGCAACATTCGATTCAATTAACTCAACTCTTTGATTTAATTCATTGATGTTGGAAGCCATTGGTGGAGTATCAAGTTCTCTTTCGTTATCACTATCAGTGTTCTTGACTTGGATGCTGTCAGGTTGACAGTCGTCGAAGGAAGGATAGATATTTCTTCTAGTGCTCATGACTTAGTAGACTTCTCTTTCCTTTTCCTCTTCGTTTATTTTATTTCTATCTAGCTATTTAGTGATCATATTTATATTGTTTGGATTGCAATCTTCATCAAGGTATTTGTGAATTAAATGTTTTTTGCGGGAACACAATTTTCGTTTCATAAGTGGTTGTCTTGTGTATTTGGTTTGGGGCAACGAACCCTAATTGCTTCACGAACGTTCGAGTTCGGATTGGGTTTTCCGGCCACACCTCGTGCAACATAATATTTATGTAATTTGCACTCCAGCAAAAGTCACATTAAACAGGACTTTATACATCAGGGCTTTATTTGCTAGGGCTGTGTGCTCTATGAATACAAACCAGAAGGACAAAGTGGGCATTTTGCTCTAATCGTAGCAAAGATACCTTACATTGGAGGATGAGAACCATTGTTGCGCTCAGTGCTGTTTTGTTTTCTGTCCTGTTGTTGTCTGGAGCTGCTGGTGGTTTGTTGTTGTCTTTAATGGACGAAAATACAAAGAACGCTTCCACTTTGATTTGCCATGGCGAGCAAAAATCCCATCCGAAAGTATTCCAACCATCAAACCAATGGCAGGTGATTCACCACGACCAGGAAATTCCTAAGGGCATCCATGTCAAGATTGATATAAACACTGGGGTAAAGGAGGGAAAGTTGATAGATGAAAAAGACGATGTTTCGAATAACGAACAGAAATCACATTTGTCGGTGGTGCAGGATCTGGAACTTGACCCATCCATTGATGACACTGAGGAATTGTTGCTGGATGAAGCTGATAGTGATTATGATAATAAATCATACTCTTTAATGAAAGATTTTATTGAAAACATGAAGTTTAATGCTGAGGATCAAAATAGTTTGGAACTCGCAATTTCTACTCTTACTGATTGTCAATTTATTGACAATGAATCAGTCAGTAAGGCCTTATCAACTCTTAGAGATTTATCTTACGATTTGATTTATGGTGAAAAAATCACTGGAAACAAAAAATTGATCCAAAGCCTCCAGAATTTAATTGAAAAGAGTGATCATGTCGATGAAAAATCTACATATCAGAAGAAAGAAAGTTGTTTAAGAATAATTTCCAGCTCAGTGAGAAATAATCCCAAAGCAGCCAATAATCTATTGAGTAACTATAAAGATATAGTGCCTTACCTAATATCACAACTAAAAGATACGGTTGGTATGAAATCCGATAAAGTAACTGATGCGACTTTATCTGTAATTGGTTCATTAATTTCTACTAAAACGTTTTTAATTGAGTTCAGGAAACTCAGGGGTTTAGAAATAATCAAAGATATATTTGTAAATGAATTTCATGAAAAAATATTGGACGTTTTCTTAGATCTATCGAGAGTTGATTCTATAGATGAGGAATTGAAACATTTTCAAGCTGATATATATAGAATTTTAGAAAAACAAATAGTTGAAATTGATGATGAAAATAATATCAAAAAATTGCTCTATGTGATGATAGAAATTAAAAAAGAGTTGAAAAGTGCAATCAAGGTCGATTTTGCTTTCATAAAATGGCTAGATAATAAATTGGAAAATGAAAATACTATCAAAAACAGAGATTTGTATGAAATGATGAGGGATTCTTTCCATTTAGTATTTGGTAATGCAATGGGCAGAAGAAAGCAATTAGCAAGAGATGAGTTGTAGTTTTCCTAAAATTAAAGCAAAATCATAAAAGTTAATAGTGGGATTATTATTATTAGTTTGCGTTGATATCATATCAATGATCACTGAACTTGACGTTGAAGTTCCAGTTGAGTCTTGAAGTTGGTCTATTTTTGAGTTTAGATGTAAAAGATTTATAATTTTAGATAAATGACTTACGTTCAATTCATATTCCAAAAATTGTTTCTGATCATTATTATTGTTATTATTGGTAGTTTGATCTATAATTTGTTTTTTGATTAAAAAGTTCACTATTAGCTTCCAGTAATATATCAATATGTCGTAATTGTTTCTTAAAATTATAAATTTAGCACTGTAAAATATCAATTTGTCAAAATCAACAAGTTTTTCGGTTGTAGTTTTAGAGTCAGTTAATTTTTGGCTATCATCAAGATCCAAAGAAAATTCTAGAAATGGAGAAGAAGAATTCCTTTTGTATATATCAATTATATTTTTTTGAATATTTAAGTTTAACAAAAACTGATATAAATCAGATAAATACATTTCCTTTGATTGAAAATCATTTAGACAAAACTCATCTAAAATTTCTTCTTCATAGGACTGGGAAATAATCAAAAGACCGTTTTTATAATCTTCAAAGTCACAAAGAAATATATTTTTATTCATTTCAACAAAGAATTGCAGGAAATCAGTTAACTGAATAAAGAGTCACTAAAAACATCAATAATAGTGTAAATTGTTGTTCTGTGGGGTGAAAAAGTGCTACTCTATAGTCTTACAGTCTTTTCCTTTAATGTTACTCCTAATTACCTTTTGCACCCTTCACTTATCCCTTGGAAATAAGGATACGTACAAACAAGTAATCTATATATGCTAGCTGGATTTTTAATCACGTGTACCAAATCTCAACAATTATTGCAAAAGGTGGAAATTGAAAATTGAAAATTTTTCCTCAGTTGGCGATAAAGGTGTGATTAGAGCAGATTAATTACTATCCATTTACCATCACACATCTATCAACTAATCACTAATAAAATGGAAAATTCATTGACAATTAAGGTGAAACAGAGACCAAATCTTATCAACGAGATTCTAAATACCTTAAAGAGATACGATGCCAATGTTATTAGAGACTTGGAAGAATACTTGAAACAACAATGTGTTGAAAGCTTCAATGATGTCCAGGCCAATTTGTGTTTACTAAAACTATACGAATTGAGCAGTGAAGATATAACTGAAGAAAGGGAAAATTCGACAATTAATATATTGTTGTTGGGATTATTGGAGTTCTACAATGTTGATTTTGAATTATACTTGCATTTATTGCCATCATATTCGTTATCCAAAAATAAGAAAAGCAGTAATGAAGAAAGCAATAAGGACAACAAAGACAATTCGGACGACGATAGAGCCAGTGGCAGTGAACACAAGAATAAAAGTGAAGAAGAGTTATCAGACGACGAAGAGTATATGAATGTTGAAAGTTTCCAAGACTCTGTTAATAAGATTTTTAAATTATATGAGTATCTCAATTCGTGCAATTTTACAAAGTTTTGGTCAGTTATTAAAAATTCTAAAGAAGCCGATTCGTATCAAGACTTGATTTTAAACTCTTTGATTGGAGAGAACTTTGAAAAAAAAATCAAATACTCCATCTTAAAATTGATTTATTTGGCATTCACTAATAACAATGAAAAAATTTCCAGCAGAATCAGCAAGAACTTGTTGAAAAACTATCTAAATTTGTATGATGATGTATTCTTTCAAAAGTTTATTAGTGAAAATGAACCATACTGGAAGATCGACAAAAAGGATCCAGAAGTAGTTCTCATCAACAACTTGAACAATTTGATCAATGACAAAGATAACAAAGAAAGCAATAACGAGGAAAAGAAGGAGAATTCCGAGAACGTTAGCATCACCATAACTAATGAAAACATCAAGATTGAGCAGTTGTCCAGAATAATCCGAAACTCTTTTGTTGTTTGAAGAGGTGAGGTAGATACTATGTTTCAGTAATAAAGACCGATTTGAGATCCAAAGCAGTGGCTCCGTAGACAGCACGTGTTCTGGTAGTGAGCCTCCACCAGATTTTATATTTAAGGGTGGATTTGATTGGCTGGAGAAGTGAAAAGTTACCCTTATCTGAGCTGCCCATGCGAATCTTTTGAAGAAAGGAATATCAGGCCTCAAAACAACCACAAGATCGAGCTTGTAGTTGACAGATAATAGAATAGTAGGATAATAGGTTAATTTTCCAGGATATATCACATCAGTACAATAACAAGATAATGTTTGCTCGCACTGTTTTCAATACCAGACAAGCCTTTTTCAGAGGTATTCGTCACAACTCCACATCTGCAAAAGCTTCAGCTTTACTTACAAAATTCAATGGTATGTTCGTCTGAATTTTGGTTTTCATATACTTCACACCACCAATGAGGTTTTCTAACCATTTGTGATCGATTTTTATTTTTGCTGTTTTGATATTTATCTAGGTCTTAAGGATTGTTCTATTTACTGGGGCAAGGTAACCATCGAGTTAGCCAAACAAATTTACATCAAGGAAAACTTGGCTCCTCCAACTACCGAAACTTTCAAAAAGGTTTACATTGACTTGTACAAACAGTTATTGAAAGCAATTGAGAATCCAAGTCAAATACTTTCTTCCTTGAAGAGCATCGAATTGTCCAAACAAAATGTCCAAACATACGGCTCATACTTCGTCCAACTTCTTGGTTTGTTTTCGTTAGGCGAGGTTATCGGTCGTAGAAAATTGGTTGGTTACAAGCACTATCCCTCGCACTAGGTTGGCCAGTTTTTTCATATAACCTATATGTATATATATATCTAATTATACTATCATTACCATTCTGTTACTGCTCATTGCGCACCACTTATTGAACATTGCAGTTCGAACCTCTCGTGCGACCTCCAATGAATATTCTGTATCAAGATCGGTAGACTGTTTCGTGTTCGATTCTTGCCCAGCGCTCGTTTTCGATGTTTCGCTGAAGGTCTCCAGCGGAAACAGCAACTTTGCACTCCTTTTCTTTGCTCTGTCCTCCAGATCTGCTCAGAAGTGTTACTGCTCGACTGGACTGTAGCTATAGAATCAGCTTGTATTATACTGTTGTCGTTGATTATATTATTCTGTATTATCTGCTTCTTTGTTTTGTTTCTCCACCACTCTTCTCTTTCCTTCTCCCAGCTCTCCTAGTCCTCTAACCATGTCTCTGTCTGATAGCTCCAACATCAAAAGCCCTTCTGGCGCCAACAGCACTACGAATAGCTCCAACAATACCAATAATGCTACTCACAATACTGGTTCCAACACTAAAAACCTCCAATTCAAAAACCCAATTCAAAGTCCAGTTTTAAAGCCTTCTCCCTTTCCTGTCCAGCTCAATATCTCTCAGAATCTCATCTCATCTCCCACTCCAATTAGAAATAACTTGCTAAACACCTCCAGATATAGACCAAACACTCCTTCTTTCTTGACCTCAAGAAACTCTTCTCCTGCTCCTCCCTTGTCCCATTCCAATTCTTATTCCAACTACAATAACTTGAACTCGTTCTTGTCCTCTACTAATAACTCTAATCTAAATAATTTAAATAGGTCCTCATCAAATTTATCGCTCTACTCAATTAATTCTCCCTTGCAAAGGCAAAGAACCGGCGATTCAATTTCAAATTTGGATCCGATTGAACAACTAAGACTAGAGCATTACAACCTAGATTACCCCATTAACGATGACTTGTTATACAACTATCAATTTACCGACAGAAACTCAAGATTTTTCTCAAGATTAAAAAAAAGAAATCTAAACCTACCAAAATTATTACCTTACAAAACTGAAAATTTCTTGGATCAAGCTAAATATTTATCTCATATAGTTACCCATCTTTACATTGCCATAAATTCTTTGGATCTTCAAGGTGTTATCTCAATTTCTTCAAATGACTTGAATTTTAATGCTTATAAAAACAACGATCAATATCTTTCCGACAATGAAGCCACCAACAACGAATCAAATAACAATCAAAATCTATTTGAAATCAACGATCACTCTAATTCTGATTCCGACTCTGATTCTGATTCTGACGATGATGATGACGATGTTGACAATTTAGAGACTCTATCTTCTTCTTCGGCTTTTACTAACTCAAAAAAGTCCTCTGCTGTTGTAAACGTTCGTCACTGGACCTCGGAATTGAAAACTTGGATCAAAATGAAGAATAATATGCCTATTTCTTTAAAGATTGATCTTATTAAAGTTTATTACTACTTATCTTTGGCAAGGGGCCAGCCAATTGCTTTGTCCGCCTATGTTGATATGTTCGTTTTATTAATCAAGTCTGATATCTACATTTTGAAACAATTTGGCTTAAGACTAGATTACTTGCCACTTTATAAAGAATTTGAAAACATTTTTCCTCATCCGGATGCTTCTTTTGATACTTTGAATAAATCAACTCACAAACATCTAATGAGATTAGCCTTGTATGCAAATTATTTTTTTGACGATTCTCCTGATACTTTGTTGCAAATATTTCAAAAGTGTCTCAGCAAATATTCAATTCCAACTGCCTCTTTATCTCTAAGTACTTTATACTCATTGCTACCTTGCTCTAGCATTCACATTTTAAAATTTTATCCTTCTTTTTTTCACATTTGGCAAAGCGCTTTGAAAATCAAAAATGTTGATTCTCACATTACAAGCTTGCTAGCAAGATCCACTGAATTTTTATTGATTGAAAGCAGTATCAATACTAGGTTGGAAAATTTGCATCCTGCCACCTTTGGTAAATTTGGTTATTTTACTCTTGATCAATTCGATACGCTTTTCACCAATTTATTAAACTCCCTTAAAATCTCCACTAATAAATTTGGTTCAACATCTTCTTCTTCCTTTTATACAGGTTTTTCAACCATGATTGTTTTTTCAATTAATGGCTCTAGATCTTTAGAAGACGATGGCTTGCTTGATAAATTAAGTAACATTATTGATATAATTGAGACTTATTTACATCCCTCAAATACCGGCGAATGGTCCTCTAATATAACTCAATTTCTAACTTCGCTAATTACTCAGTATCTTAGAAGATTTAATCTTGAATCTTTTGGCTCCCTATCTTCTCTACCTTCAGAGAATAAACTCAATGACCAAATAACCAAACGTTTTATAAACATTCTTTTACCAAAAATTTTAGTTGGAATTCAATCAAAATTGGATGTAATTGCTAGACTCTACATTGCAAGTTTGAGTGCCTTATGTTATTTAAATTCAGAGTTGGTGTTAAGTTCGGTTTTGCTTGATTTTTATGAATCTTTGACTAGTGATTCGACTCCCAACCATAGACTAATGGCCGTTATTAGACAGTTTACATTTTTAGGCAGATATTTTGTTTCAACTAAAGTATTCCGAATTCATGTTGTTAAGTTACTTTCTCTAACTATTCCTGCAATTGATTCGAATGATTTAAATAAGACCCTTTGCTGCTTGATGCTAATTTTAACTTTAGCTTCATTCACACCATTTGCTGATCTAACAAAATCCTCCAAAACTCATGATAATGAATTTATTGATCCTAATTTAGCAGACGATGTAATTCAAAACCATTTAATGTTTCTTCAAAGTAAGTTTGGAGGGTTAGATGACATACAGTTTGATGGAATGAAAAATCAAGACTATTTCACACTCGACGATGAACTCGAAAAAAAAGCTTTAATGTCGTCCACATTAGGGTTCGAAAATTTATTAAATCAAATTATCTACAAATTATTTCCCTTGGTTGAAAACTTGCCAGAACCCTCCCGCAAGGAAGCAAATTCTGAAAACAATATTCAAAAGGTTTTAACAAGAACTGTTGCTGTTTTATTTGAATCTTTATCTGATGAACTTTTTGAAAAGTTTAGTGACCAATTTTTGCTGTTTATTCGAAAAAACGTTTATTACAATGCTAATGAACTTGTTTCTAACATTTCTGGGCTAATTGTCAAAAGAGATTGCAAAAAGCAGTTTCCTAAATTTATGCTGTTTTTATTACCCAGAATCTATGAAGATATATCTGAGAATGGTGCAGGAATCTCAAGAAGTGGAATTGATGTTCTTCCTAGAGATCAACCGCTCTTTTGCTATTTAGCCATTTTAAATAGTTGCGCTCTTCACTCATATGATGCAATTTTTGAATTTCAAGATGATATAATACATCTTTCGTCAATGCTTTTTCACAAATTAAAAGGTCCTGCTGTTTATGTATCATCCTATTTTGTTCATGAAGTTTTAGATTCTTTGACTACAATTAGATTAAAGGAAACAAGATTGATAAATCCTATCTATGCATTCCATAAGGGTGTTGATGAAACATGCTGGGGTGGCTTTCAGTTTGATGAATCTCGGTTTTCAAAAGAAAACTTATCATTTGATTGGTACATACCAAGCAGAAGAGAAACTGAATTTGCAATTAGATTTTTTACTCTTCATGTTGATGAATGCTTAAATTCTATGAATGAATTGATTAGAAACTCAACTGAAATCAATTCACTGGATGTTTTATCGTTTACTGACGAATTCCGTAAATGTTTATCATATTTGAGTCATGCCTTATCCGGTATTTCTGGTTTATTGGATCCTAACTTTGATGAGAAAATGTTAGCTAACAATAATAGCTCTACCAATTTAATTGGGTTGCTAAACAGCAAGAGAAATATTCAGCCTCATTTATTAAGCAGTAAATTAGCTACAATTAGTAGAATCAGAAAAGACTATAGCGCAACTCCTAATATCTTTGAAGATCAGCAACCGAATTCTTCTGGTATTTTAGTTTCAAGCGAAGAGAATAAAGAAGAGGACAAAAATCAAAATGACATAACTGATGATAGCATTCTTGAGCAAAATCCTCCTAACAAGCAAGACGATGATTCAATGACAGAAGAGTTAGCTTCTCTTGAAGGGCTCAACATTGAATCTGTGAGGATGTCTCCTTCCATTTCAACTTCAAGTACTTATAATATTCCCTCCGATTTTTCAACAAATAATATGCTAGGCCCCTCGGGTTCTGGTTTTGATGATGGCTCAATGACCCCATTGGCAAACCCTTCTCTTACTTTAAGAGAACAAAAGTTATACAATTGCAATTACTTTTTCGGAGATGATAATTATACTAAATATTATGATGATCTATATGTCAAAATTAATCAATTGCATAAAAAGATTGGAATGAAGCTACATGATTATTTTGAATTTTTGGTGAAAAATAATTCTAATGATGTGAAGCTTATCAATATGTTTTTATATTGCTTGAATATTTGGTTTTGTGATGTTGGTTTTGAATCTTCATTAAAAGATATGGATGAAAGCAAAATTGGCTATAAGTTTATGAGCGATATTCAAGGTATTTACAAGGTCAGAAAGCCTTTTACTAGAATTACTTTGGGGTCAAGAATAATGAAGTACCATCGCCAAAGGTGTTCATTGCATGCTAATAGTCGATTCCAAACACTGGCAGATTCTTTATTATTAGAAGATTTGTTGAATTTATCTACCTCTGTTTATTCCGAAATATCTCATTCTGCTCAAAATGTTTTAGTAGATGCCATGAAAAAAGTTCTGGGATCTTACAAAGTATTGGAAAAATATTTATTTTCTACCAGAGATCAATCAAACAACATAAAACCATGCTTTGTGAAAACTTTAGACTCAAAAAACTACAAAACAATCAAGAATTTATTGCATCTTTTCCAATTTAAAAGAATTAAAAACAATGTGTTTTCTGATTATAAAAATATTTCAACATTTGTTGAGTTTTTAATTAACTGTTTGTTGTATGATGATACCACTATAAATGACTTAGCTTTTAGTATTTATAAAGATTTTATTGGTTCTCTCAAAGTCCCAAGTTCTGTTTGTCTTATCGATCTAAAGAAGATTGATTGCATCAAGCCACCAGACGATTTTGCGCAGCATGATATTAAAGCTGTTAAATGTGCCAAAGATAGAAAAAGAAAATTCTACTTAGATCAACTTAAAGGATTACAGAAACAAATATTAGAACTAGAGAAAAGCAAAAAAAACCACTGGAAGTTATCACTTTTAAATTTAACTTTATTGATAAATTTGCAGAATGATATTGATATTGATTTAAATATGGATGTTTTTAGCTTATTGGTGGAAAGAACAATTGATAAACATCCCGTAATATCTGGAAGGTGCATTAGTGGTTTAACCAAGTTGTTTGATAAAATCAACACTTTATCAATGAATGAATATGTTGTTTCAAATAGATTCGACTTGAATTTTTTGCCAAAGGAGTTCATGGTAGTAGATACCAATTCAAATCGTTCCAAAATCTCCTATACTCAACCATTTTTGAACGAAATGAAAAATATTGACAATCCTAGTTATTTCATTGACAATAAAGCGTACATTGGGTGGTTGTTTTGGGACTCAAATCTTACAGTTGTAAATCCTCAGAATTTCATTGGCATTAAATTAAAAAAACATGAAGCAGAAATATGCAAAAACCTCAATTTATTGATTACGAAAGAGTGGTTTCAACACTTGGTCCATCTAATTATACAAAACAATTATATCAAGTCAAGTTTTCAAGTGTCTCATGTTTATTTGATTGTTATAATTGTTCATTTAATTTCCAACAATTATCTATCACGTATCTCTTATCAGGATTTGCTAGAAACTTTGGAAAAAACTTATGAAAAAGATGAAAAGAGCACACATATTGTGGTCTGCGAATTTATCTGTGGTCTACTATTATCAACAAAATACACATTGGAAGAATATATTCCGGAGCGTGATAAAGCCATTAAATCAATGTTGAAAATGATTTTAGAAAATGATTTAAATCCTGAAAACAGCACTGTTTGGAAAATATTTTCCTGGTGGATTCCTTCTCATGCTGACACTCGGAGATTCTATCCCGTTATTCGTCAATTAATTGAATTTGAACTTGACAAGAATTCTAATTCTGCAGTTATTCAATCAATCAGATTGAAGTACCTCAAATCATTTTTAACAGTTGTCACCTGGAAGTATCTAGATAAAGAGAATTTATTGGATTTATTATTGAAAAATGCTTCATTCCCATATGAGGCTGTTAGAAAAGAAATTGGTGGATTGCTTTATGTTACTGTTTTTTCGTTTCTTAACGAATCATTTACTGATGCGTTATCTTTCATTGAATCAAACCAGGTAGATTCTCTTGGTACCGTTCCCTATGTTATGCCTAAACATGTTTTTGCTAAGCTTTGTAATAAATTTGATGAAATCGAATTATTGTACTCTAAGATTTCACCAGATGCAAATGTTATGGTAATAATGAATTCAGATTACGTACATGCTTCTAAAACAATGTTATCATGGTTAAATCAAATGCTTAGGTCATGTTCTTGTCTTTCGATTATCGGTTTGATCCCAAGTCATATATTTCCATTCTTGTTTAAGTTGGCAACAATGAAAGATGTTTGCAAATTGGGTAATATCAATTTGACACCATCAATACAAGGTATAGCTCAGATTCCATATACAAAAGGCCAATTACAACCAATTGTTGATATGATTGTCAAATTTGGTAAAGTCTATGCTAACAGCTGGCATGAATTACTTCGTTTAATTGTGTTTGTTGAGGTGTTTTACTTCAAGCAAAGTCTAAACCTATCTGTTGAAGATCGAAGAACATTATTTGAATATATTCAAAGTTTACTTTTTAACTCAAATTTAGAGGTGAGAGAACTCTCAAGTAGCACACTATCAGGGATGATTCATGTTGCTCCTCAGGTTCAAAGAGAACTTTTAATTAAAGAGTGTATTGAAAAATTTGGCGCTATATTAACTAATAAAAAAAAAAAGAATAAACTTCCAAATGGAGCTACTATTAAATTTCATGGAGCTGTTCTAGGCCTTGGTTCGTTGGTGGCAGCTTATCCATACGTCTCACCGCCTCCGAAATGGATTCCTGATGTGGTCAGTATTTTATCTAATAAAACCTCTGGTTATTCAGGTTTGGTGGACAAAACCGCTAAAGAGATATTGAGTAATTTCAAGAAAACTAGACAAGACACTTGGAAGGTGGATAGTAGGATTTTTTCTGAGGAACAGTTGGAAGACCTTGAAGGTGTATTATGGAAAAGCTATTTTATTTAAATTTTCTACATTAAAATAGCATGATTTTCCGTTGTTTTTTTTATAAAAATACCATTTTTTTTTTGTTTTTAATGATTTATGATTATAGCTGCTTAATCTAGATTCTTGTTTTCAAAGTTAAGTTAATGTATATTGTAATTGTAAAACGAATAAAATAATTTATGAAATTAGTAGTTTATCTGTTAATCATCAGCAGGAAAATCAGGTATATTAAACATTACATCAAACAAGTTGTTTGCAGGTGGTCTTTCCATGTTTTCAAATAAAAAATCATCAATGTTAAAACCCAATGCTTGGTCCAGGTCAAAAGGATTTCCATTTAATATGGTTGAAACTGGTGGAAGTTGTGTAGATTTAGGATAATTTAAAGTATAATCAAACAGGTTGAGAAACAGTTGTTGTTCAACACTGGCACTATTGATTGTTGTGAGAAATGAGTCATGCAGTCCATTGTTTCCGTCAATATTGAATTGTTGATCAACTGGATTGTTGATTGAATTATTTATTGGATTATTGATTGGATTATTGATTGGATTATTGATTGGATTATTAATTGGATTATTAATTGGATTATTATTGATTTGTTTATTACCAGTCTGCTCATTTTGGAGATTGTTCAACGGTTTATCTATCATGTTTCTAGTAATAATTGATTGACCACTCAAAAATTTATGTATGCCTTTCTCATAGAACTCACAATGTGTATTTTGAGGTCGAGAGTTAGTAGCATACAAGTTAGCAGTAAATTCAGAAAATTCATTTTCTTTTTGAAAATATAATCTAACTGTTTGGTTGAAAAGCTCATCAACATCGTTAGAGGAGTTATTGTTATTATAGGCTTTAACTGCAATTGTAACCATTTTTTTAATTACTGTTTTTAGGATGGCATGATTTTCTTCTAATTCATGCCTTTTTTTAAAACCAAAACAATTCATGTAATCAAAACAACATTGTATCATTAATAGTATATCATCTTTAATAGTTGCAGCTTTAGGAAATTGGATAATGTAGCTAAATAGAGTAATAAAAGCAACGCTGGGATAGAAAAACAACCAGTTGATAGTTTGAGAAAACGCATCTCTATCGATGATAAAAACTTTTCTTGTAAGTTTAATCATTTCTCTAGCAGCATTTAAGTATCTTAGCAAGCATTGATGTTGTATTTTTTCAGTTAATTTAGACTGTTGTTCAGGGTTTGGTTGCAATTTTGTCTTTAGACCTATCCCATTAGGAATTTGAAAAGCCATTCTATTAATAACTAATGAATGATAATAATAGGCAAATTTTAGCTCAATTACATTGTAGTACTTTTCGTCAAACAAATATTCAGCACTATCATCACCATATGGAGCTAAAGGATCATTTTCAGTGTTGTAATCATCACTACCCAAGACAATGTCTTTTTTAAAGATATCAAGTAATGAATCCTGCCAATTATTTAAACCAGTATTTAAATCATCGATGGAACGAACAATATCCATTAAGGATTTTCCCTTTAATGCATTTGCAGAAAACAAAGTTGTATATGTTTTTGAACAAATTTTAGAGAGTTTTATACGATAAAAAGAAAGTACAGTTGCCAAGCCGGTGTCATCTCTTCTGGCGATTTTATCAAGACTCTCTTTTAGTTTTTCATTTGACATGTTTCCTATAATACCTAACACCAATTTAATTGATTTAATATTTATTGTAGGGTCAGAACCAAGCAATGCAAAATACTTGAGGTGGTTTTCGTCCATTGAACTGACATCAACATCATTTATAATTTGGGGTTTTCCCATTCTCATACAATTGTCAAGATAATATAAGATGAACCAAATTCTTTTTTTTTCAATAATGTGCCTGGGACTCAAACCATCATAAGATTCCTTTCTGTGTAGAGATAGTTGTAGAGCTAATCTAATGGCAGTTGATAGTAATAAATGATTTGCACCATAAGTAGAGAGAGTGTCATAAAAATAGAGGAAAATAATACCTTTAATGGCTTTTAGACCGTCGCCAATAATTGAAATTTTTTGAAAAAAATAAATGGAGTTCATATAATGGGTGTCCATCAATTCTTTAAAATGAGCTTCAGTTAAATTCAATTTATATTTTTTTAGTAAATCGGTAACAATATGAGACCTGTTTTTAGAATGAATTAATTGAAGGCCAATTGAGGCACCAAAGGCAATGATGACGTTCATTATTAGAAAATCTGAGTAACTTAGTTTTTCATTTTGATTTTTATTTATAAATAAAAAGTAATGTTCAAAGATTTCAGCAAATTCTTGATTGGAAAATAGAAGAACAGGACCTTTTAAAAGTGAGTTTAAATCAAGAAATAGCTTTACAATTTCAATTCTAGGAATGGGAACAACGTTATTTTTGGTACAAGATTCTATCCAGAGTTTTGATTCAACCAAGTTGAGTTTACGGATATCAGCAGATAGATCCTGCAAACTGGCAGAGATTTCGAGATAGGAATCAATATCTAGAGGGTTTAATTTTTCTTGCAACCAATCCAAGCCTCTATTGGAAAAAATAGAGTAGGTACAATGATAAGGAATTGTGTTTTGAAAGCTTAAAGTATCATTGGAGATGCCAGATATGTTATCCAAGCACTTTTGGTCGATTTCTTGTTTATTTGGAGCGTTTGAGGGAAAATCCTCAGTAGAAGAAGAATCGATAATGGAGCTCTTCGAGTGAATCAATTTGAAATCATCATCATTACTCAAATCGCAGTCATTGTCGCTGGGAAAACTGCCCAATAAGTTTTCCAAGGATTTCCTTATATTGTTAGAAACAGCAGAGGATTTGAGCAAGACTTGAAGGACAGAAGTAATATTATCTAGTTTTTTCTCTAGTATATCGTATTTTGAGACATATTTCTTGGATCTTTCCTGTTCGATATATTCACAAGTGACCTTGAAATGGGAGCAGCTTTTGCAAGGGAACAAGCCGTCACACTTGATCTTTCTTGAGCGGCAGAAGTTACAGGCTTTAGAAACCCTTCGTTTTTTGCTGTTGGAGAAGGAGTTCATGCTCAGTTCAATAGTCTAGTTGAGGCAGCACCAGCTCAACTCAAAACGCAGAGGAAAAAGTAAGGAGATTAATCAGTCAAGGCAACGATCTGCTGGGCAATGCAGCATGAACGGAAGCAGCGTCAGGGGAAGAAGCACAACGGCGACACAGCTGCAGCTCCGGTAGCAAGAACCGCTGTGGCGGTGTTTCTGCCGCACCGACTATTTCGGAAGCACGGTCAGGGTCCCGAAGGAGGCGGAACGGAGGAGGACGGTTCTTCTGGAGCCCGTGGCGGCTATTGCCGTTTTCGAAAGCTGGTTCTTTTAGGAAACGAGCAAAGCACGATATATTAAAGACATTAACAATAAGCAAGCACTCATAAAAAGTATGGTACAAAACAATCTACAAAACTAAAGATGAAAATAAAAATAAAAGTGAAAGTGAAAATACAAAAAACAAAACCTACAGACCAATTTAACATCATCCAAAGTTGTAACCAACTCAAAGCAACACAAAAAATTATAACAAAAACATCAGCAAAAGACATAACTAAAATAATACAACTAAAATAATACAACTAAAATAATACAACTAAAACAAAAAATGAACAAACAGAATGAAAAGAAGACAAAAGATTGTATAGCATTGAATTCAAATTTTTATTTCTGCTAACCCCTTCTGGGTTTTTTAAGCGAGTTTTGCATGTCTTGAGAATTTTGTCTTTTCTTATTTGAACCTACTATATTAGTGGTTTCGGGACGATCATTGAGATATGAGGGATCTGTTGAACTCTGCGTTTCAATATCATCAGATGAGTTATTTTCATTCAAATTATTTAATATCTGATAAAAATCTTCTGGTAGAAAATTTGAAGTATTAACATCTATATTTTCTGAATATTCGCTTGAACTATGTTCAAGACTTATATTAAGATTCAAGTCTGAACTTAAATTAGGTCCCAAGTTTGAATTGGAAAGTAAACCAGCACCTGAGTAAAAAGTATTCAAGTTCATATAATTATTCAAATTATGAATTTGTTCATTATCTCTATTACCGGTTGATTGAGTAATGTTGTCAATATCATTTCCCATGGTTTGCTTGTTTGTTTGAGATTTTGAAATAATATCATTTCCAAAAACATTTGAGTCACAACAACCCTGATATATAATTGATTTGTCGAAAACCGAACTGTTCAGACTAAATTTTTGTTCACTTTTTGGTGTTGATTTTAATAAAGTTGACAGAGTCACTATATTGTTATTTTCCGATCTATTAAGACTTTTACACTTGTTTTCAATTAATTGGTGCAATGACTGACATCTAACTTCATAGCTTGAAAAAAAACACCAATGGATATATCCACCTTTATCAAAATATTTTTGATGTAAGTATTTGCTAATATATTCTCTTTTGTTTTTTAAAACACCTCCTGCACTTTTTTTTACTTTAGATAAATCGGTAACTTCAATAAATTTATTAAAGTCATCAAAATCTTTTCCATCATTATAAAATTGAATTAATTTATACTTGTTAACATAATGTGCAATGTAAAAAACTTCATCCATCAACGCCATAATTGCTGGACAATTAACTTTATTTCTACTGAAATACAATGTTCTTCTTAGTTTTGAAACAAAATCAAAATACTCTTCTCCTAAAAAAGAGTATGTTGGATTTCCCTTTTTGTCTTTTATATTCAATCTTTCATCTCGTATGTCCATTAAAAGCAAATGCAACACAACTGCTATTCTATCTTCTCTCTTCATATGGTCTGGCTCAGTATGTTTGGTATTAGGAGGCCACCAAGGAGGAAGATTTGATCCACTGTAAGGATATTGGCTTTGTTTTTTTTTATGAATCACAACAATCCACGCTTTTAGAATTTCTTTTAAATCATCTTGTCCAATAAAATCTAAAACTGTACTTATATGTGCACTGACTTCCTCCTCATTAGTTATATCTAACTGAGATGTTCTATGATCACCATTAAAAATAGCCTTTAAAGGTGGATGGAATTTGATATATAGAATTGAAGATCTCTTACTAATTTCCTCTAAAGTTTTGATGGTGCTTCTAACAGGACTGATAGGAGAAAATGTTTCTGTCTTTAAAATTTTTGTTAATGTGTTCAATATTTTATCGTTTTTAAAAACCTCTTTTAGATGTTTTTCATAATTACTAAACTGATTAGATGAATGAATAAAAGGTGATTCATTGGATTCAGCCTGCTTTTCAATTAAAAAAAGATACTTTTTCTTTTCAAGATCTTTACAATTATCATGAATCGTATGAACAAAATTTGAAAACATCTTTTGCTTTTTGTTTAAATATTATTTATTAAGAAGTAGTATAATGCAATTTGTTTAATTATCAAATAATCTTTATAGAAAATATTAAAACCTGATGTTACTAATTCAAGTTAATAAAAGCTATCAACAATAAATTTAGCAGATTCAGGAAATTCTACAGGACTTTATATCATTAAATTTCTCAGTAACTATATTTTTACGCAATAATAGTTATTACGTTTCATGTTTTTTCTTTACCTAACTTTATATTTTGTCTTTTTATCAACTCTTGTTGTTATGGCCATTATGATTCCTTTGTATCTCAGTGTTTGAAAAAAGTTTCAACCAGATGTTCCTCAATTAGGTTTGTGGTTGAATCTAATGTTGGAAAAACCGCATATGCATATGCATCATGCAGAAATATAATTAACCCTTTCTGTTTATAGTGTTGACAGTTTTCATATCAATTTACGCTTCGGTTTTCTAACAAAAAAAGAAAAGATGCATTCTGAATAGAAATAAAAACATAATTTGATTTGAGTTCTTTTCTAAATGTTTTTTATTATATTTTTTCCGTTTTAAGATGAGAATCTGCTTGCACTAAATGGTCATCTCAAAAGCATTTGAAACAAAAGCTTAAAAACAATCCATTTTTAAATAAAAAAATTCTAAAATTCATTCAGCTTATACAAACAAATCAAATTGCTTTGATAATTTTTAATCAATTTCTAAAATTACCGTATGTACTCTATGGTGATAAAATAAACAATTTTCACAAAAAATTTAATGAGACTATTAACCTAGTAATTAGGATGTTTGTTTTTCTAGTAGCTATCTAAAAAGCAGTGCTTTCTGTAGTTATATTGTATTTCCTTCTACCACTAACAAAAATTCTGCCTAAAAAGCTACCTCTAGTACAAAAAAATACCAACTAGGAAAACCACTTGGTCTGATTGCCTTTTCAAAACTAAAATCCTTAAAATAATATTATTCAAGTAAATCAGCCATATTTTAAAAACATTCACATTGGATTCAGTAATCACTCCTGGTTATGATCATTGTTCCTTCCCGGGATCTGGTGTATCAAAAAACACCTAGTAGAAAAGCCTTTAGTAATGATAAATAAAACAACTACGATTTTGAAGTGTGGTTGGAATCAACAATAAAAATATAAAAACATATAAATATAAAAACATATAAATATAAAATGACAAAACAACACCATCATATCTTGTCAAGTGGCACATTTTATCAAATTGCTCATCATACAAAAATGTTGCAGAGTGAAATCCAACCGTGTGGAAACAATCAATGACCCACAACAGCGGTCTTTGCTGAGAAATACATATAGATTTTTTTTTTTGAGAAAAAACTTTTCAACCTGATGATAGAAATTGAAAAATAAAGCAGACATATCTATTGTTTTTAAATTAAATAACCATTTGCAAAAAAAAAAAAATAGCTAAAAAAATGGGGCAACATCATCATCGTGCAACACTTAAAAAATCCAAAAAGCCTTTCAAATCAAGGCACTCTTCAAAGTCTGCCTTAAAGGCTCAATTAAAGGGAAAAATCGAAACAGTAAAATCTAGCTCAAGTAGTACTGGTAAGACAGTATCTAAAACAGCCAGAATAAACTTGTTGAAACAACAAAAAAAATTTAAGATATTATCTTCTGTTTCATCAAAAAACGTTTTTCAAGGAATTGATGGTGTTGAAAAAATAGTTACTATAATTACTTTAACAAATGATTTGAGAAACATTGATATTATAAATCAATTAATTGATACAATCAATACTAATGAATCTGCGACTAAGAAAATCGATCATATTAGTTCTCCTATATCTTCAATTTATATTCCGAGGTTCAAATCTGGATTAAAGATTATATTGCCGGTTATGAGTTCTTTTTTTGATGTTTTAGATGCTTGCAAGATCTCGGATTGGGTTGTGTTTGGTTTAAGTGCAAAAGAAGAAGTCGACAAAGCATTTGGAGAGAATTTGATAAGAGCATTAGAATTACAAGGAATTTCAAATGTTATTAGTGTAATACCAAATATCTTTTCTAGTGACAATAATCCTAAACAAAGTGCATTGATAAAATCATCTTTGTTTAGTTATTTTAATCATTTTTTTCCAAATGAGCAAAAAATCTTTGATTTGAATAACAGTTCTGATTCTCTTAATGTGGTTAGAATATTGTGTGAGAAAAAGTTACAATCTGTGAAATGGAGACAAATCAGAGGATATTTACTTGCCAACGAAATCGATTGGATTCAGGATCCTAACAACCCAAATAAAGGAAAATTAGCCATTTCTGGTACAGTAAGAGGAATTGGTTTTAATGTTGATCGATTGGTTCACTTGCCCAATTTTGGTGATTATTCGATTGAGAGTATTTATGTTACTTCAAAAAATCCAAAAAAAGAGAATCAGGTAGTTAAACCAATTTTTCCAACTGAAAACAAGGATTCATTGGAAACACTAAACGAAAACTTTGACCAGGATATGTTTGATAATGAAATGACTAAAAGTGAACCAGCAAGTAATTACAATTTGTTGGCTAATAATGATTCTGGTGTAAGAATTGACGATCATGTTTATTTTGAAGAAGAAAAGACTCAAAAAGTAAGGGTTAGACCCGGAACATCTGACTATCAAGCAAGATGGTTTCTTGAAGACGATTATTCTTCTGAAGAGTTGGATGAAGAAATTGCTGAAATTGGTGGGAATCTTCAGTTGAAGAATATGTTGGAAAATAACAAAGATATAGATTTAGAAGTGGATGATAATGATTTTGAATCAATGGATATGGATGAAGATAATGAAGTGGATGATTATAATGCCGTTGAAGAATATCGTAAAATTCAGGAACTAGAATTTGACGACCAACTTCAAGTTGAGCCAAGTGTTTCATTGAAGGAGAGATTAAAAAAATATCGAGGTATCATCAATTTGAACAGTTATAACTGGCTTGTTGATGAAGTTGATGAAAACAGGCCCTCGGAATGGCTAAAACTATTAAGAATTTACAATTTTAAAGCTACTCAGAACCGAGTATTGAAGGAATCTGGAATAAGTTCAAGTGTTAAAAATGGGGATAAAGTAGTGATTCATATCAAATTTCCTAAAAGCTTACTAGCTACTATCAGGCCTTCAAGTCAGGCGCCATTTATTGTCTATGGGTTATTAGAACATGAACATAAGTCAGCAGTTTGCAATTTTACTTTTAAAAGTTGGGAAGAATATGAAAAGCCTATTAAATCTGAATCTAGTATGGTTGTTCAATATGGTTTTAGAAGACAGATAATAGAGCCAGTTTTTTCAGTTCATAATAATACACCTAATAATGTTCATAAAGTTGAAAAATTTGCCAATCTTGGGTCATTAGAAGTTGCTACATGCATTGCACCAGTTAGTTTTGGAAATTCACCCAGTATTTTTTTCAAATTGAAGGATAAGAACGATTTTTCGTCAATCGAACTCATTGGAAGTGGAACATTTTTGAATGTAGATCATTCTAGAGTATTAGCCAAAAGAACGATACTAACAGGGCAACCATTTAAAATTCATAAATCAGTTTCAACGGTTAGATACATGTTTCTCAATTCGGCAGATGTAAACTGGTTTAAATCAATACCATTGTTTACTAAAAATGGAGTTTCAGGATTTATTCAAGAAAGTTTGGGTACTCATGGGCATTTTAAAGCCAAGTTCAATAAAAAAGTCAGCCAGCAAGATACCGTTGCAATGGCTCTTTATAAAAGAATTTGGCCCAAGAATTCCAGTATATTCAAAACATGCTGATCAGGTTTTATATTTAGGTTTCTATTGTTTTTTTTTGAGTTATAATCTTATACTATTTGAGCATCACACCCAATAGAGAAAAAATTAGATGTATAATTAATATGATAAATATGATGATAAAATTTTGGTGCAAAACCAAAAACATAATAAGATATTGTTATAAATTTGAATTAATAAGAGAACACAATAAGACATACTCGTTTGACACAGCAACAACAGGATAAAAACCAGTTTGACTACCCAATCTAATAAAAAATTAACTAACTCAAAAACATACCTTGAAAACCAGATCACATCTTTAGTTTGGTATATAGTAAAATTAATACAACCAAACTATAGATTTGATAATAAATGTTTGGTCTGTTTTTGAGTCAGTTAAAATAAAAGACAGTTAAGAATTGGTGGTTTCATTAAGTCTAAATTTCAAAAAAATTAGACCTTGTTGATATTCTTTTTTGTTTCTTACCGCTGGGCGAAGAGCTCTGGGGTATTGATTAGGGATCGGATTTAACAATGGATCAATATTACTATCAGCACACATCTTACACTTGATTGCTCGATTGTGGTCTACATTGTAAACTAGAAAAATGAGAGTAAGGAGCTCAGTATATATATGATATATATGGCTCTCCCAGCTGACTCTGCTCTTTGCAAGCAGCCATAGCAGCTTATCTGAATCCAATGGTGCAATGCTACCACTAGTATTGAGCTGATCAACCACAATGTCTCATAAATATATCTTGGATTTGCTTCAGAGGACTCTCCCGTGTCGCTGGCGCTAAAGTTGTCACGTGCAGTCTTTCTCCAACTTTGCTTTATTTTGCTCTGAAAAAGCTCAAACATCGATTTGAAACACTCCAACATCGACCATGAAGGAGCTTCTCACTGCCATTGAGTCCTTGAAGGACCAGCTTCCCTTGCAACGTCTTGATGTGGTGCTTACGTCCTTTATTCACAACAGAGAGGTCTTGCTGCAGTCTCGCTCCATCAACTTCAAGCTTGTGTCTACCCTTCTCTCTCACACTGTTCCCCGGCTATACCCTCTAGTAGCTGATGATGGCCTGTCTATCAAACCAAAAATTGTTTCTTTGCTAAACAACTTGGTTGGCTTGAATCATGTCTTGAACTGTTTATCTCTATTGAATGCCAGCTTTCTGGACGATTCTTGCAACCCTGATAGCTCGTTTGTTTTGATGAGCTCCTACTTGGACATCATACTGCTGATTATAGAAGAATCAAATGACCATCTAGTATCCAGCTATTTGCACAGTCAAAAATACTCAAATCAATCAACCTATAATTTAACGTTTAACGAAATTAAGTCCATTTTTTTTGGTTCCAGATTATTCCAAATAGTCAACAATTCGGTTATGATATGTGAAAGGCGCAATAGACATATCCTGATTAACAACCTAGCGATATTTCATGATGTAGAACTGTTTTTAAAAACTTTTTTGATCAACCAAATGCACTACTTAATGACAAACCAAGTTAATTTTAATTTAAATAACAATTATTCAAATTTGGTTCAATCTTTTCTTTATTTGCATCCAGTGGCTTCATCCATATTATTTGACAACATGCTAATTAGCAATGTAAACAATTTAAACTCATTTATTAATTACTACAATAAAATCACTTTAAATCAAAAAATGAGCTTAAATTATCTTTTGCCATATCTTTTCAAAACTTATCCTACCTCTCCAATCCCATTAATTTACTTTTTTCACAAGTTCAGTCTCAACAATCATTCAGTAATTGTTCCTTCCATTTTTGACAACTTATTAAACAATTCCCTTCATTCTCAAATCATTATTTTTACTTCATTTGTATTAAATTCAAAATCATCCAATAATCATCTTCAATTGTTTTCAGACATTATTCAATCTTATTGGGCTGATCCTAATTTTATCAAAAAGCTGTCTTTGATTAACCAAGAAATCTTAGCAAGATTTTTGTTGGTATTTTTAAATTTTTTCAAAATTTCAATTAAACTAGACATTCAGAATAATAACGATTTAAATTTATTTTTCTTTTTAAAACACTTTTTATTAAATCAAAATCTACTTTTCTCAGTAAATGAAAGGCTCAATTTACCCAACGAAAAACTTAGATTTCTTGGTATGATAATAATACAAGAAATTTCATCTATTATTTCAAACACCATTTCACAAAATACTATCGACTCTACTCTTGATGAGGATTTTGTCTCAATCGATTTCCACATTAATCAATTAATTTCCTATAAAACAGAATTACTAAATTTTAACAAAGGTATTTATCAAAAGGACTTATCTCAAGATTTTAATATCTTCACAAATGATTTATTGAATAATAAATATTACAAGAATATTGATAGCGATCAGTTTATTTTAAATTATATAACTAGTAAAAATCCTCGAAATATCGAAAATCAACTGCAAACCCAACTTGAAACTAAACTGGAAACTCAAGCTCTTAATCTTGAAAAACTATCACTAAATAACAATTCATCAATCACTCCTCAAAAATCTTACAATTATTTTGATTCGGATGATGAAGACCTCAACGATGCTGAATACAATTCTGATGACTATGATGACCCTTCTATCATCATAAATAAAAATTCAAAACCAATGAAGCCCGTTTATATAAAAGATTTGATTTCATATTTAAACGACGATTCTTCTCTAGAAAAACGAAGGATTGCTTTAAAGGAATGTGCCAACTTGTTGAGATTTAAGAATCAATTTTCAGATGAAATCAATTTTTATTCTGTTCAGTTAGCTAGACTGCTAATGAATTTGACCTCGGACAAATTTAATTTGAATAAAGAAAATGAAAACGATGTTGATGTTGATGTTGATAAAGGGTTTAACTTTGAGGAACTAAGACTAAAATCTTTAGTATCTTGCATAATTTCAAATGTTGAACAGGTCCCAGAAGTATTAATAAAACTAATTTTCACTGGTGATTTTTCTATTCAGCAAAGAATATCTATACTAAGTTCTCTTAGTTTAGCAGCAAGAGAATTGAGAGGTTTTAATGATAATGTTGCCTATAACTCCAACACAATAAAAAGTTATTTTCCAACAAAAACTTTACCAAAGCATCTTCATGATCAATTCTTGTTATTAGATGAAGATTATCGTTTAAAAAATAACCCTTCTCAAAACCTTTTGCCCTTAAATTCTGGTGTTGAAATTTTATCAGCAAAAGTCTCTGACGACCTTATGATTTCTGGTCAGAAAAGGGTCAAAGATGAGTTAATCAAACAAAGCTACAGCTCTGAAACTGATAATACTATGTTGAAAGAGGTGGGAAAAGTCTTAAGAGTATCGTCAGTTTTACAAAAGAAAAATAATTTGGAAAACAAATTCAATCTACACCATTTATCAAACATCACTGATAAATACTCAAAAATTGCGGGAAAATACTTTTTTTTCCCATTAATCGGTTTATCCTTCAATGTCTTTAAAAACGTTAAACTACACTCAAAACTTGATACTTTTTCTGTATTATTTACAAGTCAGTTAGTAAAGACTTTAGGCTTACTTTTGCATGCGTCTTATCCCAAAAGTACCGATCTCCAAGAAATGATAAAAGAACTTTTTGATGTATTAAATTTATTAAAATTCGTGGCTCAAAATGACACAATTCTAGAAGCTCATTTATTTTGCTTATCCATTATATTAGAAAATACAAATGAAGATATTTTGGTTAAAAACCATTCCAAAGTTTTATTAAACTATAAAGACTGGTTGGAACACAAAATCAAAGACACAATTAAGGATGATAAAATCAATTTACTATTTTTTAATTGTTTGGTTTATATAAATAATTTAATTGAAAAGTACAAAGTTTCTTTTTTGATACAAATTTGAATTACCATAAATATTTACTAAATTATATATCAGTTTAATGAGATTTGTAACTATTCTAGTGATAGACTTTTTTCATTAACCAAAGTTATTTTTTTAATTTTGTCAATTTCTGCTTTTTTTTTTCAAGCTTCTTCTTCTTTTGCTGCAAAATAGATTTTTTAGATTCCTTTTTCTCATTGCTGTAATGCATTTTGTCATATAGTTTTCTATGCTTTCTGGACATCATTATTTTAGCCAATTCCTTGCCTTCTTTATCTTCTTTGCTTTGCGAAACAGATAATTTTCTTTTTCTCGAGTTTTGTTGTTTCTTCTTTCCTTGTTCCTGTTGCAAGCTTTTAGCATCTGAATATTTCACCCCTTTCAATTCCAACTCTAATTCCTTTTGTTGTGCCAACTCTTCATCATCACTCTCATCGTCATCTTCGCTTTCACTTTCATCATTGTCGTCTTCCTCAACAACTTGATTTTTTTTCGATTCCTTTCCGTTAATCTTCTTTGAATCTTCTTCAGCTTCAATCTCATCTTCTGATTTTGATTCTGATTCTTCAGCAGCTTCATCTATATTTTTACTTTCATCTCCATCTAGAGGGTTTTCTGGATTATATCCAGCAGAATCACCCCATGGCGATAAATGAGGTGGCAATGTCTCACCGGGTGCATAATCACTTACTGGCAATAATTTACTTTTATTGATGGAATCAAAGACCCATTGTGGTTGTATATATGTTCTTCCAATGACTTTATTAAATACTGGTCTGTCAACAATTTGATGAGTAATTTTTTGATTGATTTCCAAGTTCTTTTTATCTTTTTCAGATAACTGATTGTAGACAATTTCAGATACGATTTTTCCTCCACAGGATAGAATTAAAAACTCTAAAACATCAATGGGAACCTCTCTTCCTACAAAAAATATTTTATTCTCAAATAAATTTGATAATGCATCACCAGAATTGGATGGTTGAATCAATGTATCTCCACCTTCTTTAACAGGTTCAAAAGTGTCCAATCTATCAGGATCTGGTTCGGCTTCTTCGGCTTCTTCGGCTTCTTCAGTGTTATTCGGCTTATCGTTGGATTCTTCGGTTATATTAGAATTGGATTTTGGAATTGGATTTTCTAATTCCAAGATGAATGATGATAATCCACCAATTGTTTTTGTTTTGAAACCATCTAATTTTGGAGGAAAAACCAAACCATTGTCTGTATAAAGTTTAAACAATATAAAATTCAATAAAGTGATGTAGAATTCTAAAAATGTTGACATAATTCGAAAATCAATATCAGAAGGTATATTTTGAGGAAACTTATATGGGGATAACCATAAGATGTTTTGTCCTTTTATGTTTGCTTGATAATATATACCTTTAATTGAAACAAATACTTTTTTCAAGCATCTTTCTCTTGCAACAAATGTAAGCCATTGATTACAAATTGTTTCACAATTATTGATTATTTGATTAGTTACTTTATTAGTTGGTGGCATATTAGCAAACAAAAAGAGCATGTTTAGAGGATCATCCAAGTCTCTTAAAGCATCAAGAAAAGTTGGATATCTTTCTTTTATTATGTGGTCTAGTTTATATTTTGGCTTGTTATCGTTCAATCTTTTAGCATCACTTATTTCACCTCTTGTAATTGCCCTAGATAGCTTTTTAGAAAATGTTTTGTGATTTCTAAATTTTGCTAACACTGGTTCATGTAAGAGATATTGAATATCTTTAGAATAATAAAATGTGACAGGTTTGGTTGAGCCTTTATTAGCTTTTCTTTTGTTACGAGGTTCTCTTGGATAAATACCTTTAAAAATACATAATCTTCGGAAATCTGCTAATGAGACTTGAAGCTTCTTAATAGCTTGAGTTCGAGTAACAAAGTTCTTTGCATTACCGGTCTTGAACTTCTTTCTGATTTTTCCCATTATGATGACAAAGATAATTGAGTTGATTCAAATGTTGCAAAATTCAAAACTAGAATAAGATTCAAATATGAAAAATATAATTTGAATAAAAATATTCTGCTGAAAAATATTTCACTAAAAAAAATTTTTTCAATCAGAAATCCGGTGCACGGATCGATAAATCCTGGGCTCTTTTTAGAAATAATCCATATAATTTTCATTTATTATAACCAGTATACAGAACTATATTTAATAAAAATAAGATGAAAAAAACTGAAAACTGAAAATTAGAAACTAAAAATTGAAAACTGGATTGACCTAGTCAAAAGGTGAAGCTGGATGACTTCCATTTTTCAAGTTTGTAAATAAAATTCAAAATAACAAAAAATGGACAAGATATAGAAGAGAAGAGAAGAGAAGAGAAGAGAATAAAATAGAATAAAATAGAATAAAATAGAGTGAGACAGAACAGAACGTAACAGAACAAGATGAAAGATAAGAGAAAAACATAGAATGTACAGATTAAGTTAGGGTGCCATTCAGTGGAAAATACAATAAAATGGAAGAAAAAAAAAAAAAATTGCATTTAGATTTATTTGCGACGAGATCTATGGGAGTAAGAACTTGAAGGGTAAGACTTCAAAAGAGAAGATTTGTTTTTTTGATGCGAAGAAGAGATGGATGAACTTGCAGGTTTTGATTTTGATTTTGATTTTGATTTTTGAGAGGATGAGGAATGATTTGAAATGGTTTTGTTAATCAGCAGATTTAAACCAGAACCACCATTATGATAATTCAAGCTCCCCTTTAACAATTCAAAGCCACAAACCAAGTTACTATTTACATTCATGACAGCACCCCAATTTTGAAATTCACCACAATAGTTTGGAGCCGAAAAGATAGTTACCAATTTCTTTTTATGAAAAAATTCATAACCATCTTCAACTACCATATGACCTCTAACAATTAAGTCAAAGTTAAATTTGTTTAGAAAAGTATCAACGGCTCTCTTTGAGAAAAAATAAGAAATACCTCTGTCATTTGGAGCCCAATCAGGAATTTTGTTAATTTCTTGATTTCTGTTTTTTTCATTGTTGAAAATCAAAGATTTAGAAGAAGAGTAAGCCGGATTAGGATCAGACCATAATAAATCACTTAGTAGGCCATTTTCTGGGATGTCAGTTGGCCTTAAAATCTTTTTAATGTCATTCAAGTTATTTAAATTTGGAGATAAACCTCCATGAATACAGAAGATTTTGTTATTGATAGTTGCAGCAATTGGTAAACAATTGAATACGTCAATAAAGTTTTTCCAAACTTTGACACCAACTCGGCGTTTACATTCATCGTAGAAGCCATAAATTCTGGTAATGTTAGCAGATTCATGATTACCTCTTAGTAAGAAAAAGTTTTCTGGGTATTTAATTTTATAAGCCAATAGTAGTAAGATTGTTTCTAAAGATTGTTTGCCTCTATCAACATAATCACCTAAAAATAAATAATTTGAATTTGGGGGGAAACCGCATAATTTGAAAATTCTTAGTAAATCGTTAAATTGACCATGAATATCTCCAACGACCTTTACGGGAGCAGACAATTGCAATAGCATTGGCTGGTTAATGAAGATTTCTCTTGATAAATTCAAGATGTAAGATATTTCTGATTTTGAGATCAAGGAGGTAAAATTTGGTTTTAGATGGGAATAAGAGTGAGAGTGAGAGTGAGAGTGAGAATGGGAATGGGAATGGGAATAAGAATGATAAGCTGGATTTGATAAATTGATTGAAATCAATTTTTCAATGATAGAATTGATATCAATTTCTGCTTGTAAAACTCTTTTATTGTATTTAGAGTTATCATTGAGATGCAAAGAAGGGGGATTGATTTGCCTATTTGAATTTAATAAAACCTTTTTGAATAAGGATTTTTGATTTGAGGCGGGAAGTGAATTGGAGCCTGAGTTGGGAAGTGAATTTAAATGGCTTGAAGACGAAGAGTTAAAAGAGTTTAAAAGATTCAAGGAATTCAAAGAGTTCAAAAAGGTTGAAGAACCCAAAGTAGAATTAGAAGATGATGTTTTGGTGGAATTAGAAGAATAGGATACAGCTGAAGAACTACAAGAGTATGTTCTGATTTGATTATTATTTGAGGTGGTTTTCTGGTGATGAGTGTTAGTACCTAGAATGGTGGACGAAAGTGACAATTTTTTCTTGAACTCATAGTTGAACAATTTGTTGATGTTGGAATTAATGGGCGAAACTGTGGGGTTGCCATTCAAAAGATGAGGTGAACCTGCAATTGAGGGAGAGGTTGATAGGGTTGAGAGTGAGCAGGATGAGATGTTGGAGCTAGATAGGCTGTTGTTGCTAACAAAAGAGGAAATGTCATCGGTATTGTTTTCATTATAGGTTTCGTTACAGGTTTCGTTATCGTTATCGTTATCGTTATCGTTATCGTTGTCGTTGTCGTTGTCGTTGTCGTTATTGGTGTTGTCGTTGGTGTATTTGATGAAGCTGGAGCCGGTTTTGTAAGGCAACACATTGCAATTGGCACGTCGAAGAGTGACGTTGGCGGCAGAAAAGGAGGGGGCAAGAGACAACCGCGACGGAGGACCGCTTTTTTCGGCGTCGTCGTCGTCGCCCTTTAGAGCATGCAGGGAGGAGGAAGCACAGGAAGGAGAAGCTGAAGCAGAGTCGACCGAGATTTCACCATTGTAAGACGGGCTATTGCGCATGTTCTGGTTGGAGAGGAAGAAGCTGAGGCAGAGCAGGAAGAGGAAGTGATAACAACGCAGAAGCTCCTTCTGCGCCAGCACAGTCCTCAACAAGTGCTGGCGATGGCGCGCGTGACTTCACCGAGACGGAGCTGCTCTCCGCTCACCCGCTGACTCAGCAATGACACATGCGGCACGTGATATCCGTAAACACACTTCACGTGTTTGGATCACGCTTGCGGATTTTTCCGTGACTGAAAAGTTGATGAAAATGGTGGTGAAAAGTATGGAGAGGAAACTGGAGAAGTGAAGAGATTCTGCCAAACGACCACAGCAAGAGCCAGTTTCTCACATTCGCCTGAAACCATGTTAAAAGCCTCGAGATCTGTTGTTTCTGCTGCTAGACTTGCTCCCAGGTTGATGCTCTTTCTGCCAGCAGGCCTGTTTTCGCTCGCTTTCTACCCATCATCCACCCTCTACCAGCCAAAGAGATACAATTCCTCCAATAGCACGGTCTCTGATACCACAGCTGTTGAGGACAGTGCTTCTGAGTTTGTTCCACAACATGATTCTTCCTCCAACTTTGATCCTTTCGAAACTGGTAATAGCTCCCAAAGTTGCAACTTCAACTCTGACAACCAAAATTTGTCTGAAAGCTCAAATCAATTAATTGATGAACTCGTTGAAGGTTTAAAACAGCTCGAAAAAACCGAAAACGCTTCTGGAATTTTCAATTTTTTAACTGCAAGTCTTAATATTCTAAGAGGTGCAACTTCTCCTTCTTATCAACATGGTTTATCCATCTATTTATCAAAGAAGTTGAGTGATAGTATAGCCTTTATATTAAAGAAAGCTGCTGATGAATCAGCAGATCCTGCTTTTGACAAAAAATTCCTTCTCAACATTAACGATATCTTGAATTATTGCATGGAACAAGATCTCATTAAACCTCCAATATTCGAACTTGTTATTGGGCTTCACATTAATGGCAATAACCCCAAAGCTGCAATCAATACTTGGGTTACATGGTTGGATTTCAAAGCTGATAAACCTTACCTTTCTGTATCGAATATCAAAGATACTGATCGTACTTATGACCCTTCCTTATTCATCAGATTATCAACCTTTATCGCTTACTTATCCAACTGTCAAATCGATCAAGTCAAACCCGATGCTCAAACCATTAAATCCCTTTTACAAATCGACAAAATTCCTTCTCGTTTTGTTTTCAATCTCCTAACTTCAAGAGGTATTATTGATAAATCAATTCTAGATTCCACAAGAAATTTGTATTTTAATTTTCAAGATGAAATCATCGATTTTGCTAAACCCGACATCTTCTCAGAAATTGATAATTTAGCTTCAAAATTCAAAGCTGATGGTATTGATAAAAAATACAACCAGTTCAAAGTGGCTGCAAAAGATCAAAAGATTGAATTGCCAGAGCTCGTTTACAGCAAATTCATGAACGCTTACTCAAAGGTTAAACAACCAGCCAAAGCACTAAGCATTTGGAATGATTTAATCCTGTCTAATATTGAATCTCCCTCAATTAACTCTTGGAACGCTTTATTAACCGCTAGCTCTTTAGAAGGATCTGTCTCTGAAAAACTCTTGAAAATTGAATCAATTTGGGAAAAATTATCTGAAAATTTTTCTCCCAATTCAGAATCATATCAAATTCTTTTGAAATTTTACGCTTCTATCAATCAAAATGAAAAAGTCGATCAAGTATTTCAAAAATTATCTTCCTCATCTTCTAGAATCCCTCTAACCAACGATATTAGAAACACCTATCTAGAGATTGTCATGAAGAAGGATTTTGCTGCATATAAAAAAATTGCCGATGAATGGATGGATTCCTTCGGTTACATTCCTCCCATTAATCTTTACAACAATGCTTTAGACTTTTATATTAAAAACAATAATTTTAACAGCGCTTCAGAATTACTTCTGGAAATGGAAAGTCTAAATGTAAAACCAAGTATCTATACCTACAATATCATAATTAAAATGATATTTAAACAAGCAGAATCAAGAGGTGAAATTGTTAACATTAAAACAATAAACAATGTTATCAAAGAAATTCATGACACAAATATTAGACTCACCTCATATCCAATGGCTTCTATACTAATTGACTTGTCCTCAAATGAAGCAACACTTGAGATCTCCAGAAAATTTTTTGAGTACATAAAAGATCGTAATATTAGCCTCAATCCTCGTATGATTCAATCCAGGTTGAAAAGTGAAGTGCTGTATGGTGATATGGAAACAGCTGAAGAATGTTTCAAAGAATTTGACAAAGTGAAATCTCCCATTGGCCCTTTTTCCTGGAATTTGTTATTAAGTGGTTTTAGAAACCATGATGACCCAGAAAAAGTCAAAGAATATTACCAAAAATTTCTCGACTATTCCATAACCAAACCGGATTCCTTCACTTACCTATTTGTCTTTTCAGCGTATCTAAATCACCATCAAAAATACAGAAAAGAAATCGAAGAGCTAATTGATGAAATGTCGAAACCTTCATTCAAAACTTTCATTGGACAAATGGTGGTGAATCTCCAACGGTGCCAAAAACTAGGCTTTGATGTGCCCGATGCGTTAATCGACAAAGCTTCTCATTCCTCTCAGCGTAAATGAGCTCCTCTGTTGAATGAAAGGTCTTCATCAATGGCCATTTAAATATTCGTTGTATATAGCATTTCCTTTATAATGTTTAATTGAGCTTTAAAAGTCTTTTCAACTGCTTCACAGTTTTTTTACGATTTTTCGTGTTTCGAAATCGAAACGCGTGTTTACTTTTTTGTGGCCAAAAGAGGAAATGCATTGTTTTGAATACTTTGAAATTTTAGATCCATAATCATACTCTTGATGTGCTTTGGCTATTGAGCGTCACTCTCATCTTTCCTATCATCCTCAACAGCACACTCTAGATTATTACAAAATGCCAAATTCCAGAAAAAGACAGGCTTCTCATCTTGACGATGAAAATGATGAAGATGCAATTCCCATTCTCTCATCTCCAGGATCTCCTAACGATGTTTATCAAATTAATAACTTACCGCCATCTTCTCCTGGTTTTCCACTTGAAGAAGATGATAGAGAAATAGTTGATGAAATCGATGATCTTGATGAAGGTGCTAACGAAGTCGATGGAGTCGATTTATTTGGAGACAATATGTTTAGAGATTATAAAAAGCTTGATAAGTTTGACCATTATGACTCCAGCCAAATAGATGACAATGACTATGGGGATGTTGACTTAGATATAGGTGGAAGAAGAGAGGTTGATGATCTTTTAAATAAAAGAGATAGATTTTTGCAAAAAGATTCCCTTCGAAATCATGGCGCTTTTTTAGATGACGAAGATGACGAATTTGCCTTTGATGATTTAGATCAAAACCGTCTACCAAGACAGCAAAGAAGAAGAAGATTTGACCACGAAAATCTAGGAATGTTAAGTGATAATGAAATTGACGAAGATCCATTAACATATGAATTGAATCTTGAAGAATTAAGTGAAATCAAGGCTCCCAGTATAAGAGAATGGATCTTATCTCCACCTGTTCAAAGATCTATTTCAAGAGAATTGAGATCATTTTTACTTGAATATACAGATGAAAAAGGTCGTTCTTATTATGGTTCAAAAATTAAGTTATTAGGAGAGATAAACTCAGAGTCGTTGGAAGTCAATTATCAACATCTAATCAACTCAAAACCGATTTTGGCATTTTTTTTAAGTACATCTCCCGAAGAAATTATTACACTTTTTGATCAAGTTGCTATAGAATGTGTTCAATTACATTACTCTGAATATGCCCAGATTCATAGTGATATTCATGTTAGAATCACGAATTTCTCTCCAAATCTTTTTAATTTGAGAGAACTAAGAGAAAACCATTTAAATTCTTTAGTAAAAGTTTCGGGGGTAGTCACAAGAAGAACAGGTGTTTTTCCTCAGTTAAAGCATGTCAAGTTTGATTGTAGTAAATGTGGTGTTGTTTTAGGACCATACTACCAAGGCTCTAATCAAGAGGTTAAAGTCTCTTTTTGCAGTAATTGCCATTCAAGAGGACCATTTAAAATGAATTCTGAGGTTACCACGTATAGTAACTATCAACAAATTACTATTCAGGAGCCTCCTGGTACAGTTCCAGCTGGCAGATTGCCTCGTCATAAAGACGTTATTTTGTTGTGGGATTTGGTAGATATGGCAAAACCTGGTCAGTTGGTCTCTGTTACTGGGATTTACAAAAATAGTTACAACGGTTATCTAAATGCTAAGAATGGGTTCCCAGTCTTTGCAACTGTTATAGAAGCCAATTCAATACAGGTTGAGGGCAGCAGCTCTAACTTATTTGAAGAACGAAATAACTATGATAACTCGGTATTAGATAAAAATTTGAATATTTACAGATACTCTGAGGAAGAAGAAAGCTTATTTAGAAAGATATCAAAAGAAAGAGGAATTGTCGATAAACTTATCAATTCGATTGCACCATCTATTTATGGTCACCGAAACATTAAAACTGCTATTGCTTGCTCACTATTTGGTGGAGTTCCTAAAGATGTCAACGGCAAACATTCCATTCGTGGTGATATTAATGTGTTGGTTTTAGGAGACCCTGGTACTGCAAAGTCTCAAATTCTTAAATATGTTGAAAAAACTGCTTATCGAGCTGTTTATTCCACTGGTCAAGGAGCTTCTGGGGTTGGTTTGACAGCCTCTGTTAGAAAAGACCCAGTAACAAATGAATGGACATTAGAGGGTGGTGCTCTTGTTTTAGCCGATAAAGGAACCTGTATTATTGATGAATTTGATAAAATGCACGATCGTGATAGAACATCTATTCATGAAGCTATGGAGCAACAAAGTATCTCTATTTCTAAAGCTGGTATTGTTACTACATTACAGGCAAGATGTGCAGTGATAGCCGCTGCTAATCCAATTGGTGGAAAATACAATAGCACTATGCCTCTATCTCAAAATGTTGACTTAACAGAGCCAATCTTGTCAAGATTTGACATTATATGCATTGTAAGGGATTTAGTTGATCCTGTTGAAGATGAAAGATTAGCAAAGTTTGTAATTGATTCTCATTTCAAGTCTCTTATGGCTGCCTCTAAAACTAGAGACTCGGAAGAAATTGAAGATAATTCTGAAATGTCCCAAGCCTCAGATGTATCTAACAATCATGGAACGATCGAACAGGATGTTTTAACAAAATATATTCATTATTCCAAAAGAATAAAACCAAAATTAAATCAAATGGATATGCAAAAGGTTTCTCAGGTTTATGCTGATTTAAGAAAACAGTCAATAGGAACAGGCAGTATGGCAATAACGGTTAGACATTTAGAGGCTATTTTGAGAATTTCAGAATCATTTGCTAGAATGAGATTAAGTGAGTTTGTGAGTAGTAGTGATTTGGATAGAGCGATCAAGGTTTCAGTTGATAGTTTTATTGGCACCCAAAAATTATCGGTGAGAAGGCAATTGCAAAAAGTTTTTATGAAATATACTCTTCCAAGAAGAAATTAGATTTTTCTACAAATTTATTTCTTCTATTAATTTATTTTTACTATTGTTATTATTTTCATTATATCCATTATTTTCATTGTATCCGTTATTTCTATTGTATCCATTGTTTCTATTATTTCTATTTTATAAAACCCTATACCACATAACATAAAATCACTGAATCTCAGAAGAACTTTTAATAAACAGTTAATTTGAACAAACGGAAACTATGCTTTCACATTATATTCATAGTTGTTGAATTCATTTAGATAATAAACAACCCCTGAAATTGTTTTGTCAATGATTAGTTTTCCATCATTCACAGCAATTTCCAAAATTTCTTCCAATACACCAATACTTAATTTAAAATGAGAGGATAACATTTGTATGTTGCACCCGCATTTGAAGTCATTTTCAGTGTTGATAATGTTGATATAAAGTTCTGAGAGGACATTGATTTGATCAAACGATTTAAGATAATCATTATTTGAAAATGAAAGTTGATAATCTGTTTCCATCCAGAGCAATATATTTTGGAGAATTATGTCATCTGTCATTTTAGAATCTTGGATTACCAACAAATTTGTTTTTGAAAACTCTTTTAAAATTAAGGGCAATTGAAGTGAAGAAAATCTTTTACATGCTTCAAGTAAATCTTCAGGTGAAATTAAGTTATTATTAAAACCTAAAGAACGATTGTAAAGAGCATATAGATCAGATAAAGTTAAAATTCCGCCAGAATAAATATTTTCCTCAAATTGGTTGAAATTATAGGAGTTATCAGATTTAAAAATATGATTATTTAGAAAGCTGGAAATATTCCTGGCCAATTCATTATAGTACAATTCTTTATTATTTAATTTGTTTAAAAAATTAAAATTATTTGTCATAATAAAATCACTAATATTGTTTGTTTCAGTATTTGGGTTTAATCCTAATAATTGTCTTGATTGTATTATAGAATCCGTTGCATTTGAGACAACCTTATCATCTGTATTTTTATATTTATTCAAGTAGTCATTAAATTTATCGGCTAACACCATTAGGTCTTTTGCTTTCTTCATAAGTGAATCCAAGTCAGACATGGAAGTATTCAAAATATTGACATTATACTCGGCTCTCTCTGTTTGTTTTTTCTCTAACCCTAAAATTCCTAAATTAGGCTGTGACCTGGACGTTTCTTTGTAATCTTTCAGATCAAATTTAAGAACTGATTTGACATCATGATTTAAATCAGCGCTTTCCATCAATTTTGATAAATTTTGCTCATCGATTAAAACTTGTAATTTATTTAAAAAGTTTTTAAAATCGTCATATTTCAGTAGATTTCTGAAACTTAACTTGATATATTTTTGCAACAAAGAAGATAATCCGTCGTCAAATTCTGTTTTAATTTTTATTTTAGAAGGTTTATTAATATTAGAATATCTAAAATTGTAGTTTTTGACAGTATTGGAAGAAATGTTTGAAGATTTTAGCTTTTCCCCACAAATTTCACAATTCAACATTAAAGGATAATTTAAGAAGGTGCATCTTGGACATTTAATTTCTTTTAGCTCTGTACCTGTAGGCTGTTTTGGGGTTGAAAGTTTATTTTTGGGAAGTAGATTTCCATTTTTATTATTTTTAGCTTTAAATTTTTTGATTGCATTTACTATTGTGTTTTTCTTTGACTTGATTCCACAATTTTGACAGTTTGGTAATTTTTTGAAATCAAAATCATTGACTAGTATTTTATCAAAATTAAACGATGAGTTATTTATATGGTTAGCAAAATAACATATTGAACAAACCCATATTGTCTCGTCAGATTCTTTGAGTTGGTTTGGCAGAAACTCAATTTTGTTTTTGAAGGAAGAATACAGGTTAGAATGATTGTAGCTGCTTAAATTTGTTTTGGAGGAAGGCGCAGAAACATTTCTTGTATGATCTTTAAACCAGATGGTAATTTTAGGAGAGGATTTAAGAAAGCCGGAATAAAACTCCAAATGATCGATGTCAAAGAGCGATATAGACAAGGAGTTGTCCTCAGGAAGAATGTTATCCACATAAATCAATCTTGAGGATGTCAAGTAAACTCTGCCATTCTGTCGACCTAGTATCTTTGCTTTGCCCTGATACAAGCCAATGGAGTCCTGGACGAGATAAATAAACTCATCCTTCTGTGTAACAGGAGTGTGGGAAGATGTTATATCTACCTGTTGCCAAAAGGATAATGCAGACATGTGTCGTGTGGTGGCATCAAAGGTCTATTGTTACCAGTATCAATATCAGTATCAGTATCAGTATTTTTTATGGTGATACCAAAGCCTTTTGTTGAAGAACTGGCGATAAGAGCTAATTGGCAGATCACGTTTTAATGGATGTGTTTAGCAGAAAACCTCTGAATTTGCAGGGAATTCTGGCAGTGGAATTGTTTAAGTGAACAATCTATTGCATTTCTACATTCTGATTGATTTCAGATATAAAGCAGAGAGGATCATCAGCTCCCAAAAAATAAACTAATCATTAATTATGATATTGAATTTGAAAGAATCCACCGTAAAAAGAAATAAAAATATTGAACAAAAACATAAAACAGTAAAAAACACTCAAAAGCAGATGAATAAGAATTTTTTTAAAGAAATTTTCGCACCAAAATATCATGAAATGAAAAAAAAAAAGAAACAAATAAATAAATATGAACAAATTGATGATGAAGGTAATCAAAGTTGAACCAAGGATGAAGAATGAAATTATGAAGAAAAACAATGAGACATTGAAACAAAGAAGAAAAGAAGGAAAGAAAAAAAAATTAAACAAAAAGTTCCAAAAAGATAAAGCTTGGAACTGAAATAATTAAAATGACCAAAACAATTAAGATAAATGAATAAAAACTTGAGATATTTCTCACATGCCTTGCTCTTTCGTATCTATTATCGAAAGTAATTGAATGGTAATATTTGGGATAATTTTGAAGAAAGTTTTCATTTGTATAATCATTTGAAAAACAAACATAGGATAGAATCATTAAAATTTTGATCAATTCTGGGTTATCACCAGTATTTGGTTTATTTAGTCTTAAGGCCTTTTTTTTCAATTTTTCCGTTGAGTACACAAGGTTTTTGCTAGATTCTCTTTTATGCCTGGAGCCAGAATTTTTCTTTTTTCTTAATTTTTTATGAGTAATAGAATTATCGTTTTTTCTTCTATTGCCATTTGAATTTAAACTGTTATCAATTTTGAACATATTTTGGTGAGAATTGTCGGTGTCTCTAATTTGATTTGGATCTGTACCGTTAAACAAGACAGCATTTCTGTTATTTTGAATTGAAAATGGATCGCCTTTATCAGATTTATTAATAATCTGAACTTCGAAATCGTTATTATCGTTGCTATCGTTAAGTGAATTACTTACACTATCAGGAAATATACCATTTAAATAATTGCTTATTCTTAAATTTTGAGCGCTTTCACTTCTTTTGATTTTTTCAGTTTCTAATTTGTTGAGTATTGGAGGCTGTTTATTATCAAATTTGTTGATATCAACAGTGGGATTGAAACTAACTCTTCTTGAGGAATCTACAGATGAATTTCTCCTGGATCTTCCAGGAGTTTTCATAGATGATCTTCTGATTAGCTTTGGTCGTTCGGGTAGTTCCTCTTTACTGATTGTATTTGATTCGGGCTGAGTGGAACTACTCAGCTTTTTGATGTGGCTATTATAGGAAGTATTTGATCTAAAGACATCGCTGAGACTATGATTACTGGGGTTATTGGTGTTGGTATTGATTGAAAGATCATCGTTGTTGTTGTTATTGGTTTCAAAAGAGTTCAGGGTTTTCTGATAGGAGGGTAAAGTATCGAGGGTCTTTGATTTGTATATGGGGACTTTTGCTCGTTCAATCTTTGGGGGCAGCTGCAATTGTTTCAAAGGTGACAATAAAGATGGATTCAAAGGATCCATAATCTTAGATTGTAATTGTTGTTGGAGGGTGGGTTGCTGGAGGTTAGTATTGTTTGACGTTGAAAATTCAGGTAAAGAGGCATAAACAGATGTCTTAGGATAAGATATTTTCCCATGATAAGGTTTTTTGTTAAGGTATTTTCTCTTTATTGCTTCATAGTTTGCTGAAGTATTGTCTGAATCAGATAAAGAATTGGATAGTGAGTAGCCCTTTGAAATGCTTGTGTCCTGGGATTCAAAGTGGTTGTAGTTCTTCAAATCAGATGATTGTGGGAGTGGCAGGACTCTAGTCTCTTCATACAGCATTTCCATTAATATTCTGGGAATTTATATAAAAACAACTTACAAAATAAGTGATACCTATTTAAACTGATTCCAGCCAGAAGTTAACCTCATTCTCACTAAAAAACACCACCAGCAAAACCGAACCTTAAGGAACCCTAACAAAGCTGGATAGACGAATTGGAGCTGCGACGAGTTTGCGTCTGACTCCACCACACCTGGACCGCTCGGCCTCCTGTTTTGGGTCTGCCGCGCTACGGCCGGAGAAGGTCCTCGAGCTGCGCATGCTGCACGTGCTGCAATTGCCGAAGCGGTGGTGAGCACGTTCGGCTGCTGAGATGTGCAGGAGACCCACAGTGCTGGTTCAGATTTAGGAGCTTGTCCAAAAAGTCCAGGTCTGGTTGTTGTGGAAGCGCACCAGCCCCAAGCAGGCTTGTAGTGCTGGTGCTTCTGTTGCTTGTGGGACGCTCACCGGCGACGTTCACATTCAACAAATCCTTCAAGTCCTGCTCAAAGTTCTCGTGTTTCCTGGCTTTCTGCGAACTGGCCAAGGACTCGCTGATTAGCAAATCGATCTGCTCTCTGTCCCTTTTTTCGTTGGAGTCATCTTTAACCAATATTTTGGATTTCGAATCAAGTCTCATCACTTTACCATTTGACTTGTTTCTTGACCTGAACACTAATTCAGAACTTCTACTGTCCACAGGCGAGAACTTCTTCTTGAGATCGTCGAGAAGCTTTTGTCTTTTTATTTTTTCTTGTAGTTGTGCAAAGTGCTCTTCCTCTTCTTTCGATAAAACAGTGTGGGTATCGTTCGCTTTCTTCTGGTTAGAACCATAAGAGTCAAATTTTGCTTTGTTTATTTGGTTTCGTTTTTCATATTTGTTTGGTTTTTTGCCCACTATTTGAGATTTAATCGTCGAGTCTCCTTCAACTTTTGTCTGGATTTTGGATTTAGCCAAAGAAAGATAGTGAAGTGATTCTTCAAGATCATCTTCTTCAAAAGGGATATCTCTGTTATCAACTTCATTATCAAGATCGTTATTAACTTCAGTGCCAGACTTGTTGTCAGAATCATGATTAGATTGATTATCAGATTGATTATCGTTTGTTTGCTCCTCATCTGCATTGTTTATATCGTTCGCTTGATTGTTGGCATTAGATTCTTTATTTGAGTTTTCATTCAGTAATGCTTTCTTCTTCTTTGCCAAATACCTTCTCTTTGCCTTTTTATCCCATTTATTGTTGTGTAAAACCATCTTCACTAAAATTTACTATTTTAAATGAGGATTATATTAACCGCATTAAAAGTAAATTCGGCTGATTTCAAGAAAACCCAAAATGGAATGAAACAATATAAAAAAAACACAATATTCCGCTTTTTCACGGGATACTATCACTTTAATCGCTTTCTACCAGGCGATATGTATCATTTGTAAAAAAGTTGTTAATTATCAGACAGTTAAAATCTATAATACCAGTAAGAAATTAGAATAATAAAAAGTTATATATGAAATCTAGCACCAGTTATTTAGTAATATATAGGAAATTTAATCTAGTAAAACAAAAAAGCGAAACCTGAATGTGAAACAAAAAATCATGAAAATGCTAAAAACTAAGTCATTAAAAGAACAGAGATAACAAAGCAAAAAATAAAATAAAATAAAATAAAATCATTAAGCAAAATTAAAAGCCATCATCGATATTATCCAAATCCCTGAAGTTATCATTTTCAGATCCAATGTTTATATCATTTTGAAGATCGGTTTCATTACGACCTTTATTTCCATCAGCGTTATTTTTGTTTTCAAATTGATTTTTGAAATGTTTTGAGATTTTTGAGTTCTTGTCGGTTAAAATATAATTATTATTGAATTCTAGTTTATCTTCAAATTCAGTGTACTTTTCGATTAAGCTATCGTTAATAAGTTTGCTATTTTCACAAGGAACATCGGAATCATTTATCAAGTCACTAAAGTCAATGGTAATATTTTTAGAAGTATTTTCATCTTTCATATTTATTGAGCTATTTAACTGATATGATGCCTGCTTGATTGAATTTGGAATTTGAATTGCTTCGCAATATTTTGTTTTGCAAGTTTTCAAACTTTCAGTTAAGGACCATTCATTATCAATCTCAGTGCTATCTACAGTACTAGCACTAATAACTTTATGGGTTGGTTCTTGAATTAAGTTCATTTTTGAGTGAAGGTTATTATTTAATAAAAAGGATGAAGATAGTGGGTTGTCACTAGCATAAGCATTAAAAGAAATCGAATTGATATTAGAATTAAAAAAATTTTGAGGAAGGAGAGGGAGGGGAAGAGCAGGAGAAGATAGTTTAAATTGGTTAATATTTTCATCATTGTTTAAATGTTTTTGAATATGTTTTGTATTTAATTTTTGTTTTCTCTTGATGTTTTTTGATTTTGAAAAGAGACCAGATATGAAGTTTTCGCCATTTCTACGACGAGAGGTTGTATTTTGAGAGATGATATTTGATTGGTCAGGTAATTTTGAGGATAAATTCAAGCTTCTTTTAAGGTGAAGAGATCTTTTTTTTGATTTTGGATCGATTGATTCGCGTTTAATACCGGCAAATAGTTCTGATTTATTCAAAAAATCTGATTTATTTTCAATGGTAGCAATGGGAGTTCTTTTTAGAATAGTTATTGGAAGATGGTTTAATTGAGAAGGGGCGTTGATGCTGGATGAGGAAGAATTGGGGTCGACAATTGTGTTTTTGAAATAGGGCATTGAGGATAAAGTATGGACATCAGCACGAGTGGTTGGGTCCCAAGTTAAGCAGGACTGGATGACATGAGATAAGTCAGATAAATCGGGTCTTTGTAAAATGTTTTGTAGGAGGATACCTTTAGTGTAAGGTAATCTTAGGCCAAGTCTTGAAGCTAGGGATTGAGCATCATTCCAAAGACCGCCTATAGGGAGATTTATTTGATTTTGGTATTGATTTTGATTTTGATATTGATTATCGTATTGATTATCATTAAGATTTTCATTATTGATGCTGTTTTGATTTTCATTGTTGGTGTCATTTGAAGATAAAAAGGGAGAGCCTAGAGTTTGTAAAAGTCTCCAAATCTGGTCCAATTCGTTAATGCCAGGAAATAAGGGTTTGAAAGTGACGATTTCGCAAGCAACAGCGCCAAAAGCCCAAATGTCGACAGGAGTGGAGTAATGTCTTTGACGTAATAAGATTTCTGGAGATCGATACCATCTTGTTGATACATAAGCAGTGTAAGGATTTGTGTTTTGAATATGGCGAGCTAGGCCGTAGTCAGCTAATTTGATGATATAAGGATGCTTGTAGGAAAGGTTTTGTGTATATGAGTTGTGGTATAATTTGGAGGGCATGACTAGGATATTTTCAGGTTTGACATCTCTGTGAAAATATTTATTTTGGTGGATATGTTTTATAGCGGCTAAAATTTGAGATAGGATTGACTTGATAGTATTTAGCGAGAAGAAGTTATTTTTTCTAATTCTCATCAACTCGTATAAATTTTGATCCATTGACTCCATCACTATATGTAATTTGAAGGAGGAGTTATCAATGAAGCACTCATGAACAAAAACCAGATTAGGATGCGACGGAATAGATAGGATGAAGATCAATTCCTTGACATTGATGTAGTCATTCAAGAGGCTCAAGCGCTTTTTCATTGTTTTGATTGCTACTAAAGGTTTTGATAGGTCGTTGATGTTTGGAATTGGGTTCATTAAAGTGTTTGAGATATTTAGGAAATTAGATAGATAGGATAGGTTGTTGTTGACATAGTTGTTTCTCATTTTTGCAGAGACAACAGAGCCAAAGCTTCCCTTTCCAAGTTCAGAGATTATCTGGTAGTTGTCCGAGAGGGACTTCAAGGGCAAGACATTGGGAGGATTGTTGATGTCTGGAGGCAATTGAGGCAAAAGGTCTTTGTTGTAGGTGGAGTGGGTCTCATTGTGAGTGGTGGAGGTGTTGTTGATGTTTTGGTGGTTTTGCATTTTGATAGGGCCTGAGGAGAGAAGGATGAATTGGGAGGCAAGAGGAAAGGAAAAGAAGAGAAGAAGAAGAGCAGAACAGAGCAGAGCCTGGCCGACACAAAACAACAGCTCGGAACGACGCGCAGGGTTCGTGCTGCATCTGCTGCGTCTGCTTCCGCCTCCGCTACTGCATCTTCCTCTCCATCCGCACCCGCTCCATTGCATGGAAGACCTTCGCCTGCAAAAAAGGACTGCTGCTGTTGCTATGGAACAAGAACCGAAACTTCTCGTGCACCTTCGGCAGCAGCACCTCTTCGCGCCCCACACCTAAGATCCGACACGCTTCTTCGAGCTCCATTGCCGGCTCTGAGCCTGGTGCTGCTGTTGCTGCTCGTCCAGCATACTCTGTCGCTATTTCTCTGTAAACCTGCGAAAACGCTGCTCCCACCACCCTCACCGATCGGAGCACGAAAATCACTATCTGTCCAGCAAACCGATGAGACTGTTCCCTCTGTTAGTATTCTGCTTGACGCTGCTGTTCTTGCTGCTTGTTCTTACCATTGTTTCTTTCTGCTGCTGTGTTGCTTACTGGGAAAAGAGCAGTTTTTTTCTTCTTGCCTTCAGCTCTTTCACGCTAAAAGCCCTACTCGACCCGTGCCCTATACGCGCTTTTCCTGCAATGAGATGCACGATTACATAGCTCATCTATTCACACTTATATAACATTAAGAACAATTAATAAAAGCATATCACAAAAAACAATATATAGAACGAAATATAAAACAAATATTCTAGTAAAATACGAAATTAAAACATAATATCAAAAACAAAACAAAGGGAAAAGAGAAAACTAAAAACTAAAAGTCAAAACATAAAATCAAAACATAAAATCAAATCAAAAATCATAAACCACAGATGAAATAAAAACTATTATTGTTCAAATTAATTTTCTCCTTTGTATAGCATACTGGAATGTATTTTCTATTTATCAGAATTCCAAAAATGAATAAAGCAATTCCGCTTCTTTAAAAAATTACTCTTCTTATTCTATTGTATCTCACCTTGTTGAAAAGATCAGTGGTGAATGTGTCTCATTTCTGCCCTCTCTATTCTTCTTGCCCATCTTCTTCTCATTTTTTTGCAACATATCAATAATTTCCTCTAATGGCTCGTCAGTCTCTTTACACATTTGTTCAACATTCAAAAACCCCAATTTTTTAATACTTTTTCCGTAAACAGAATTAATAGCAGAGATTATTGTTGATGAATGTGAAAAATCACCATATTCATCCATATTACTATCTTCACAATACATCGATGAGCTTTCATCGCTATGCTCAATAATAGTCGAATATTCCCCCTTATCTTTTCTGTCATCTTTTTTATTCAATCTTAATTCAAAATTCTCGACTTCATTCATGCTTTTCCCTTTGGCTCTTAAAGGCGCTATGTTTTTCTCAAATTGAATCTCTGATGATATAGTGTTAAATGAAAACTCAGGTCTATACTCACTTCTTTTTTCCTTACTCTCTCTATCTCCAATAATTGCGCTATCTTTTCTCCCTTTTCCTTCTTCTGATTCTTCTTCATCTAACAAAATAATCTCAATTTCTTTTCCTTCCTCATTAATCTCCTTAACACTTCGAAATTTATCAATTTTTTTATCTTTACTACCCATTGTGTTGGAATTTCTACCACTGCTCTTATCTCTACTTTTAATAGCTCTGCTTTTCCTCCTACTCCTACTCTTGCTCCTACTCTTACTCTTACTTGTTATTTTATTTCCATTACCAACTGTTTCGCAGTTACTATCATTCTTATAACAGCCATTTTCTTTTATTCTTTCAGACCCCTCTTCATTATCTGATATAATCATAATAGAAAAATCTTCAATAACTTTATCTCCACTATTTAAATTCTTATTATAATCTGATGAATTGGAATATGAGGTTTGCGAACTTCCAAGTGATCTACCTGACCCAATGGATGTTCCTTTTGACGAAATTGATAAATTACTGTCATTTTCAAATTCATTCTTATTTCCAGTATGCTTTCCACTCTTATTCCCAACCCTATGCTTGGGAGGAACTGGGGCAGATCCAATCATCGTAGAATTTCCTTCTGATAACAATGATAATTCATTATTATCAACTGATTTTTCAATAATTGGTTTACTATTAATTTTATTTTCATTTGCATTTGCATTTACATTTTTATTTTTATTTTTATTGCTTTCAGCATCTTTACTACTATTCCTACTATTCATACTATTATTAGTATTATTAGTATTAATATTAGTATTTCTGGATTGCTCTAATTTCTTGAATAATGATGACACTTCATTCAAATATTGGTTCTTTCCTAAATGTTTATTATTATTATCATTTCGATTCGGAACATTACTTGTTGATGAAGACGAAAAATTAGACACAACCCCGCTTTGACCTTGTGAAACATTCTTGTATATAGAATTAAACTGCTTGTTTGAATTATTAACAGGATATGTACCTGAATTTGCGCTGATTTGACTTTGATTTTTACCATTGAAATTATTATTAGAGTTGTTAGTTCTATTATTATTAATTGAAGGAATTAAAGGTAAACCGGCCCCATTCTCCAAGTTACCTTTAGATAGATAAGATATCTGGGTAGATGGATTTGGTCGCATGTTTTGAATTTTTTGAGGCAGTGTTCTTTGAGGCGATTGATGAACCAGATTAAACGACTGACTTATTCTTTGAGGTGATTGGGGTCGTTGAAGCGATTGGGGTCTTTGTGGTGACTGAGCTCGTTGAGGTGACTGAGCTTGTTGAGGTGATTGTAGTCTTTGAGGGGATTGGAACATTGTTTGAGATATTTGATTTAGTCTTTGAGGTGATTGAGGTCTTTGGTAAGTTTGAGGAATTCGATGAGGAGATGGTGGATTTTGGTTTATTTGCGGAACTCTTTGAGGTGACTGATTAACCCTTTGAGGTGCTTGGATTCTTTGATTAGGTTGTACGGGTTGTTGATTTACTCTCTGAGGCGATGGAGCTCTTTGATTCTGATTTTGATTGACTTGTGGAAATCTTAGAGGTGATTGGTTTAATCTTCGAGGCGATTGAGATCTCAACTGATAAGAAGAGTTGAGATTCTGGCTATTTATGAAATTTCCTGGTTTTTGATTCATCTGAGGCGAGAAAGGCTGCTTAAGAGTATTTGGGTGGATATTGTTGTTACCATTATTGGAAAATGTATAAGAGCTAGAAAGCTGTGCTCCCGGATGTTGGTTTGCTCCCACCAAGTTTTGTTTCTGAGGAGATGGATTTCTAGGTGGAATATTCGATTTATGGTTGTTCATGAGTCTTCCCCTAGGTGTAGAGGCACCAAATAGGATATTTGTACCAAATTCATCAATTTGGTGAGGTAATGGAATCGGAATATTGACGCTTTCCGACAATTGATTTGGGGTATTTTTGTTCTTCTTAAACATTTCCTTTTCTGAACGATCTGGACTGGCAATGCTGCCACAACTGTTGTATTCCAGGGAGGGCTCAGATTCAAACGCTGGAGACTGCTCAAAACAAAAGTGGTCGAAGCTGTTGATGGAAGAAAAGGAAGAAGCATTGTTAGGGTTTATATATAAATCAGAGCTACCAAACTTTTCAGACCCAACCAGGCCTGGGTTCGGGCAGGGTGAAACACTGTCACAGAGAAGGTCGAGGGCAGTGGAATGTTGTTGTTGTCTGAGGGAGAAGTTTTGCTTTTGCCTAATGGGGAATCTGCAGGTGTGTGCAAGGCCGGGCACACTTTCCAACTGAACGCCGGCTGTGCTTGGGGACGCATTGAGAGACACACTGTTGCTGACTCTGCCTCTACCATTTTTCTTGCTATTGTTCTCATCCTTTCCTGCCTCATTTGCAGTTGGCTGGCTTTCAAGCGTTGCTAGTGGTGATGCTGCTGCTGCTGCTGGTGCTTGCTGTTCATTGCTCTTTTGAAGTGTCTCCTCTGAGCAGTTTGAAATGGCTCCTTTCCCTAGAAAACTCAACATGTTCTGGATGGGGCTGTCAGTCGCTCCAAAAATGTTGTCATAACTATTATTTCCAACAAAGTCTATGCTACTTCTCCAGTTGATCTCCTCAAGTGATTTGTATCTGCCTTCTCTGAATATCAAACTTTTCCCTTTTTTGATTTTTCCAATGTTATAAGAAATAGGGAGATGGCTAATCTTGGGTGGTAAATTGATTTCCTCAGGTATTAAAATGGAGTAATTGTTTGATTTTTCTCCTGCCAGAATAAGCAGTTTTTTTTTTTTTTTAAAGGAGTTTTGTAAGGAATATGTTGAATAGTTTGAATGTGTTGAACGATTTGAAAATGCTGAATTAATTGAAGAAAATGATGAATTATTTGAATGATATGAATGATATAAATGACTGGAATGATATGAATGATTGGAATTAATTGGGGACGTTGATGGTGATTTTTTCTTTAAAGCCTTTTCATATGAATTAATGCTGCTTCTCAAATCATCATTACATAAATTCGAGTCAATATTATTGAAGTTTTGTTTAACTGAAGCGTCATCATCAATTGTATATTCAGTTCTTCCTCTCCCTGTATCCACTTTAATTGAAGTTTTTCCTTCTTTTACTTGATCTTGGAAAATTGGTGACAAATTTCTAGATTTCTTTTTCGAGTTATCATTAAAATATGTCAAGGGAAGTAAAAATTGAACTGACGAGGTAACATTACCGTTACTATTGTTATTAATATTATCCATATTATTTATATTACCTATGTTATTTATATTATCAATATTATCAATATTATCAATATTATCAATATTATCAATATTATCAATATTATCAATATTATCAATATTATCATTATTATTACTGTTTTTAAAAGAGTGGTTTGGGGGAGATGACAGATCTTTATTAGTGTTAGAATAACTAAAATTTGATGCTTTTAATGATGATTTTAAATAGAATTTTTTAGACCTCTTGTTTGTAGAATTATTGTAGTTATTCTTTAATGTATCATTCAATATATCAAGAGAAATATCCTCTAAATATTTTTTTAAACTATCACTATTTTCTTGAGCTTGTTCTCTTTTGTTTTGATCCTGAGCATTTAAACCGTTAGTTAAATCATTATCTTTTGAAAAATTTAAAGATTTTTCAAAATTAAAATCAACCTGACTATCTTTCTCAATAAATTCTTCAACTAGAGGAGACCTCAGAGAATAAATTATATTCTGATTCCGATTCTGATTCTGATTCTGATTCTGATCTTTTAACACTGGTAAGAAACTCTTAATCGGAGACGGTGAAGGCAGAGGTGAAGGAGAAAAACTTGAAGAATTAAATGAATCATTCACAGATGAATCAGAAAAATGATTTAATGCAGGCACACTTAAATAAAAGCTATCGTCATGTTCTTTTGAATTGTTTTCGGAATTATAATATGGAATTGATGCTGAAAGGTATTGCTCATGTCTAGAAGGATTTTTCTTCAAATTAAATCTGCCCATTATATTATATTATATAAATATGAATTGAAATGCAATTTAAATAAAAATGATGATGTTCGTTTTTTTGAGAATAGTGATACTAGTTAATTGAAATTGAATCTAAAGATGACTTTTCAAAAAAAATAAAAAAAAATAAAAACAATAAAAAAAAAATAATAAATAAAAGGAAATAGTCAAAAACAAATTTAGTTAAAATATTAAGATAGAAAGGGCCTTTTAGAATTGAAAAATTTATTTAATAGTACCGTTGCTTTATTATTATAACATTAATCTAAAAAAATTAATAAAAATGTATTTCTAATTATTGATAAGTATTAATTGATATGGGCTTGCTAATTGATAAACGAAATGGATTCAAAGTGTAATAAAAACATGGATGTACAAGTTATAAGTACCTTTGTTCTTAGCCTAAAAAAATAAGAAATTATTATAAATATAGGTTTTATAAGTATCTAGATTGTTGTAAAAAGAAAAGAAAACTTATTGAAATCTAAATTGTAACATTAATCAGACCTTTTTTAAGCTTTTTTTTGAATAATACTTCTCTATTAGTTGTATATTGTGAGTTTTACCATTAAACCCCCAAACGGATAAAAGTAAACAAAAAATGATTCTTTTAGTTTGAATCTGAAATTTTCCATTTTCGAAAATTGTGAGTGAAAATCATGAATGAAGTTTGAAGCTCGTGCATTCTGTGCGTTAAGATACATTTTAAACCAGCCCTGTGGGTTCTATTGACAAAAGTGCTTTTTTTCTTTAGCATGGTGTGAAGCACAAAAATATGTGAATATTGTTGATAAGAGATACATCGTCGTCAATTCTTAATCAAATGAATAGGGCAGGAAGCTTTGGCATAAGAGCATTTGCTCTGGAGATTGGCTATTCAGTAACGAGTACTAGTTTGTTGTCCTAGACAGATTTTTTTGGGGTTCCTACCAGCTGGACACCTGATTGTATTTTCCAGTATTTTAATAGTGCACTATCTTTATTTTGCAAACCAAAACAATTGTTAAACGAGGGGCATTATAATAGCACCAGTCTGCAAACTGGTAAGCTGGCTCAAATAAAACTAGCGTATTGTCCCAATCATTTTGAAGCACATTTGAATGTCTGTCAGGACTCAACCACTAATATATTAATCAGCCACATCGATTACTGCGATTATTGGGAAACCCAACCTTAGGTTAAACCATTATTGACAGTGTTACCCTGTTGTAGTCACGTGTAAAGTCTGTTGAGCTGCGAACGGAAGCAGATTGTCGCATAGACATTCCGTTGGAGTATTTTAAATGCCGGCTTAGCACTAAAGCATTGATTCAAATCCCAGATATGACTGGCGAGCTTGGTGAAACACAACTCAGTAGTGTATCTTTCCATCTTACATCTTCAGATTGACTTGCTGTTCGTCTTTATTAAAATGTCTATTTAGAATTGGCATTAAATATTTCTAATTGCTCGACTAAATAAACAAACAGTCATCGGAAATTATTTTGTATTCACATTTGATCATTCACAATTGCAATTGAATCCATTGACTTTGAAAAGTTGAAAAACTAAATTATTAATTACTCTATAGTACGAAAAATCTAAGGAGTAATAAAATGATAGAAGGCTATAAAATTAAAAAATAAAAAAAAAAAATAATCAAAATAAATACCAAGCTAGTAAAAGTAGCAACAAAAATATATGACTATTTATAAAAGGATAGTAAAAGAAATATAAAAATAAAAATAAAAATAAAAACAATGCAGAAAAAAATAACTTTGAATGGTTTAATATTAATACAGTAGTTTTTCAAATCAACTTCTATTCTACTTTCTTTTCAAAATCAACATTTGCACCAGATCTACTAGCAACCGCTGAGAGATGAGTGATTTTAGCTGATAAAACTGTTCCAAGAACTTCAGCTTCTTTTTGTCTGTCTTCGAATCTAGTAAAGACTTTTCTTCCTCTAGCAAACCAATAAATAATACAGTAAGCACAAAATCCAACAGTAATAACTGAAACATAGTTCATATTATCTTTTGTTGCTGGCATTGTCATTGGGAATGAATAGAAGACTACTGCAAAAAGTGTCCAACATAAAGTAACAATATTAGCAACTAATCCAAATTTTCCTAGCCAGAATTTTCCATGAGGAACATTGTCTCTACCTCTGTATAATAAACAGATAATTGGAACTGCATAACTTAATAATAAGAAGACAATACAACTGGTGACCATACTATTATAAGCAGTGGTTGATCCCATGTAAATGCAACCAACGACAGCACACCAGAAACATGACATGAAATGAGCATTAACTGGCATCTTTGTCTTTTCATTAACTATTGACCAGTATTTGGAACCTGGAAGACCATTATCTCTTGCAAATGACCAACAAAGACGTGCTTGCCATGTGTGAGATGCAATATTACAACCAACAGCTGTCAAGACAACCAAGCATTCTAGGAAAATAGCACCACCTTTGTTACCCAAGGCTTGATAATAAATATCTAAAATTGGGACACCAGTATTTGAGTTAAGAATATCATCCAAATTATTAATACTGAAAAACATGGCAATGGAATAAAACCAAGATGTTACAAAACCGATGGCAACAGTGCAACAAATTGAAATTGGAATTAAAGTATCAGGGTTGTTGATTTCTTCTGCCATATGAGTAGCACAATCCAAACAAGAAAAGGACCAATTGGGATTAATTAAACCAACAATAAATGCGATACCTGCACTTGACCAACCGGTACCATTATCGAACTCAGAGAAAACAAAACTGGCTGGTTGGTAGTTACCTGAAGAACAACTTAAAACAGTAATAGTAATAATTACAAAGGAACCCAATGAGGTGTAAAGAGCAGCTTTAGAGAAATGGGGTAAAGGTTTTTCGTATACGTTGAAAACAGATAAAAGAACATTTAAAATTTCATAGGTAATAAAGACATGCCATTGTTTAACAACGAAGGTACTGTCACCATTGGTGAGAACCCACATACCAACAACAGCAGTGGCGATACTCATTGTAACAGAAGCAGAAGTGAAGATCGAACCAGCCCATGCTAATGAACCACACATGTAAGCCCAGAATCTTTTGTAGTTTTCAGGAGCTAATTGGAAAGTCCAGTAATATTGACCACCAGCAGAGTTGTAGATACTTGATAATTCGGATAAGGATATAGCTATTTGAGTTGAGATAACTGCAATGATAATGATACCATAAACAATTGACATTGGACCACCAGATGAGATACCAGTAACTAAAGAAGCAGAGATACCAAACCAAGAGTTGGTTAAACCAAAACCAACACCTAATAAGGACCAAATAGTGAAGTTACGACGCAACTCTGGCTTATAGCCAGCTTCAGCGATTTTTAAATCAGCCTCAGCTACCTTTAAAGCGTTGGCAGCATTATTTCTGCTACCTGTAGAAACAGAATTAATAGAATCTATATTATGAAGTTGATTTTCCTTTTCCATCTCTATTTCTATTATTTCTATTATTTTAATAGCTTATTTAAATTTTTTCAGAAAAAGAAAATAAAAATTAAGGAGTATCAAAACTATTAAAAGTAGACAGTAAGTTCGAGAAGAAAGGATAGTAAAAAAGGTAATAAGATAGTGATAAAAAGTAAAAAAAGAGATATTTATATCAATTTATACTAATTTGTACCAGTTATATACATGATAAGGTTTAATATTCAAAAAAAAAAAATTCAAAAAATAGAGTTAATATGGTTCAGCGATGTAGAGCTAAAAAAAATAATGATAAGAATTTAATGGAACAGTATCAATTACACTCTTATAATTCCAACGTAGCTGAAGTGAATATTCCAAGCAAAAACTGTGCTGTTGATAAATGGAAAAATAAATGCAGTAATTTTAAAATTACTTGATTATGATTAGCCTATCATAAATGTAATCTTAATGTTTTTAGAGCAATCTTAGTACAATTTTGTTCACAGCTATTTCACGTTTCATGTAACTTATTATCTACAAAATGAAAAAACACAACCAAATTCTTTCTTCTATTTATCCAGCAACCAAATTGATAAAACTAAAATCTCCAGAACTTTTTTTTCTAGAATCCTGTTCAGAACACGTCAAGCGGGAAAATAAATAACCTGTCAAACCAAGGTCTCCAGGCAAAACCAGACATAGAAGAGCCTTTCTCAGTGCTTTTCATAAAGAAAAATTGCATAAAAGCCTTAAAAAATTGGCTAAGAAATGTGCAGCAAAAACCCCGAAGCATCTCTTCCCTCTTTACTGCGTTCTGGCCAATCATTTCACTAAACTGTTCTTTTTAATCGTCGCACTTGGAGCCATGCCAAATCAAAGCGGGTCACATGATACACCTCTTAAAACTGGCCTAAGCAGCTGCGCTATGCAGTCTTGTGCATAATCAAAGATTGGCAATTGGTTCAAAACGGCTCCTGAACCTAATTTCGAAAGGTGTCGGGTGTTCGGATTTTGAGTTTGGAAGTGTGGTCCGGTGTTGTAACAATTACGTGACCGGTGATAGCTAAAGAGAAGCTGTTTGCGACCCAGTTTTGTTTTGCACTGTGTTTTATCCAACTCAAAGGACTCTTCAACCATCAAAATCGCCAGAATTATAAACAGATGAGTCTGTGAGCCAGCATCAGTAAACAAGTTACCTCCAAAAAATACTTCAAAAACTCAAGCGAATTGTTTCTGAGACATTTGGGCCCACTAATTAGAAAATATTATTTGTTCTCTGTTTCCTCTCGTTTTGCATGTTAAAAAGCAGGATTTTAAAGAACTTTGAGAAATCTAAATCTTCTCAAAAAGATGCAAAGAATTTTCTAATAATTTTCTAGGTTTTTTCAAGCTAAATTGTTTCTATGCGCAGAGATTTTTTATTTCATTGGAATCGTTATAGAGTATATATTTCACTGGACCACTGGTTTTTCTGAAAAATTGCCAGATTTAGTTTAGATTCGGCCTACTAAATACAATTATAAGCAAATATCTTCTTTTTCAAATACAGTTATCAATTCCAATAATTCAAGAGCACTAATGGGATTTATTTGCTTTCTTAGATGTCCAATGGACTTTGTAAGGCTTTTCGATGTGCTTGTATTATCTTGTAATTTATGTTAATTTGGAAATGCAAAAGAAATTTTTTCTTTAAAGGCTTTTATCGAAAATATATCAAGATGTAATACTTCTGTTAATCTAATCTTGTAGAAAATCAGTTATATACATTCATTATCAATATTCTGTGACAAATTAAAGTTTTAGACTATCTTAATTCTCAGACTGTGCAAAACTTTATTTTATTCTTTTGCTATATTTCATTTTATAGTTTGGTCCAATCAGTGGCTTTCAAAGTAGTATGATTAATGCATTATGTAATACCTATTCTACTAACAATCAACTATATTTCCAATGTTTGTAAATTAATAAAAGATAATTAAAGGTCTTCCAATCATTTCAATGATTTCACTACGATTTCAAACACTTTGAAATTCAAAATATAATATATTCCAAATCCATATATTTATTGAAAAGAATCTACTTTCCTAAAACGGAATTTTTAAATCACTACAAAAATACCATGTATGTGTTTCAAGTGCATAGATTAAGCTTAGTTGTATTGTTATTCACTTTATTTAAAAAGATAATTCCGAAACTCTTATTTGCTAATAAAAACTAAAAGTTTAATGCAAATCCTAATTTAATCTTGATGGTTTGCCATTTGCCTGATAATGAAAATTACACTAGCATTTAATTTTAACAAAATCAAACAGAATAAAAAATCATCTACGTAACAAAAAAATATTTACTATTTTCAAATCATAAATACTACAATTCCACTTATCGGTAAATTGCTTGTTTAAAATACAAACAACCCACCCAACTGATTACAAAAATTTGCAAACATTTTTGAAAGATATCAAAGAACCTTGTTCAAATCACTAATCATTTTAAATGCTTATTTTTTTATTCTCACAATACAAATTAGTAAATAATATACTAAATTCAGATCTATTATTTTGATTCTTTTTTTTTTTCTTTACACATAACTTAAAAATAAAGAATCTTAACTTGTTATCATATTCTTGGTTTTTGTTTTACAAAATGCTTTATAATTTATCAATTTAAATTTCACTTATTAAAAGTTCAATAATATAATAAACAGGTCATATAATAACTAATATCAAATTACAATGACAAGAAAATGATAATATTATAAAGGATGAACCAGCATTAGGTTTCAATCAAACTTTTAAAACAATGGCTGAAGATTTCCTAAATTTGCAATTTTAGAATTGATAGAAAACCAACCCACTAAGGATAATCAAAAAATTTATAGCTTTATAGGTTTTTAATTTCATACCCAAATACTTTCCCAAATAAATTTCATGAATCTATATTAAATCTTCACTTACATTGGACCATAATCTAACCGATCGATCCCACCCGCTAGAAATGATTTTATCACCACTTGTATTAATATCACAACTCATTATTTTATTATCAATGTGTCCTTTCAACGTTTTTACTTTAATCCAACTATCTGCTGACCAAATTTTAAGTGAGCCATCATAAGACGAGCTTATCAAAAATGTGCTTGAAGAGGAATTCATCTCAGGTTTAAATTCGTTCAGAATACTGTTTATTTTATTTGCATTTTCTTTAAAAAATTTTATATCAGAAACTAGTTTATTGTGTGCTGGAATGGTAAATAATGGTTTAGTATTGTTATTTTCATTTTTTTGATTATCAAGTTTTAAATTATAACGCAAATCCCAAATTTTTATTGAGCAATCAGCTCCTCCAGTTGCAATTTGATACCCATTATCTGACCAATCAGAGGCAAAAATACCTTTAATATGATCGTTCAAAACCATTATAGATTTGCCTATTCGTAGGTCCCATACTCTCCCAATTGCGTCAAGTCCACCTGAGAACATTAATGCTCCATCACATTGAAACGAAATTGAATAAACTTCTTTTGAGTGTCCCTCTTGTAAATATACTTCTTTATTCTTATTCAAATCCCATATTCTCCAAGTTTGATCAAACGAAGAAGAAGCTAAAAACTTTCCAGATGGATGAAATATCGTTTTTATGACTCGGCTGTCATGTCCCTTTAATGTAGATATAGGCTTTGTTGATTCTAATGACCATAAATGGATTAAATTGTCTGATGAGTTCCCAGTGGCTAGAGAAATTTCTCGGTCATTTTGTGAAATTCCAGAAAAGGGATGCCAATCAATTCCTGATAGTTTGTCATCAGGAGAACCAATACAATCGTAATTTATAGACGATATCAAGTTTGAATCCAAAACTTTTAATTCACCAGCCCAAGAGCCCATTGCAATTTTATCACCTAGTGGTGAAAATTTCACTGATGATATTGCTCGGTTAGACAAAATATTGGATCCTATCAATTCAAACCTTGACAACCTATCATTAACACCTCTTCTGTACTTCAATTGGTCTTTTAATGGTATTTGAAGCAATTGATTTTGAAATGCGATTCTTCTTTTTGCTTTAAGCAAAGAATAGTTAACCAAGTATAACCGGGCTTTTGTAATTTCTTCAGACCCTGGAGTAAAAAATTCTTCATCTTCGTCTTCGTCTTCATTCTCAATATCGTCGTTATTAAATTTAGGGTCACTGTTTATTTCGTTTTCGTCATCCGACTCATACATAATCTGGTCTTCATCATCAGCAGTCATTATATTAGTTTCCAAGCAGCTTTAGATTCTCTCAATGATTCCACTGCTTTCTTTCCATCTTCAAAGATTTGATTTGGTTTTTTTCCGCTTAGTCAAAAAAATAAAACGGAAATCCGCTTTCAAACCCAAAAATTACACAATGCAAACGATAAAAAGAAAGTGTGAAATAATTTTTGTTTATTTATTTATATATAGTATAGCAGGTGAATAGCTAACAAAAGTCGATGAAGGATAAATCAAAAGAACTATAGATCAACCCCCAAACTTAGGCACAGAAGAAATCTTTGGCGATCCATCAGAAGAAACCTCGGCAATTGGGGATAACAATGAATTGTTGCTAAACATTGGAATTGGTAAAAAATTCTCATTTGAACTAATTGTTTCAAGAGATTTTAAGCTGTGGTTACTCTTAATTGAGCTATCTCTATGCAATGATCCCTCTCTTGAAAATAGTGTCACTGTTTTGCCGCCATTTGGAGATTTGAAGATATTAAAATTCGATGAGACAGATAAATCCATCAAACCTGGTTTAGGTTTTTTTGAGTAACTATTGGTTCTTAAGATTCCTCCTTTTGAACCAAGTTTTACTTCCTCTGGGTTCAAAGCAACCTTTCTCTTTGTGTCAATAATCTGGTAATTGCCTTCCCCTAAAAACTCAAAATCTTGTGGCAAGAGATTAACCTCATCCAACACATCATCATCATCGTCTCTTGCAGAATGATATACAGAATCATCATAAAGTGAAGCCCCTCGGCTTAGCATTTGATCAAGCTCATCATCATCATTATAGTCATCTTTGTAATTATATAAAATCTCTTCATCATCACTATGCATATTCTCTTGTTGAATATTGTCAGTTTCCTCTTGATCAACATTATTAAAATAATAATCGACTGTCTCATCAAATTGGGTCTTACTTTTAGGTGATGAAATTAATGATTCTTCATCATTTTTGTCCCATGAATATCTCTTAGGTTGGTTCGAGTGATTAGAAGCATTATCCTCATCGACAAAATGTTCATTCTCGTTTGGTGAATTGATAACCAACTGAGGCAAAGTTTCTTCAGGAATACTTTTTAAGACATTGTTAGGCATGTCATTCTTTTTCCCCATCAATGACTCTTGCACTTCTCTTAAATATTGAGACCTAGTTCTCGCTTTAGGGCTGCTGTTATTATCTTCATCATTACCACCATAGTTATAAGTATCATTAGCACTATCGTTAATATGTTTAGAATTGAATAAGAAATCCTCCTCGTCAGGAAGCCGATCCTGATGCAAAAATTCAGGGAATTCACCTTCTCTGGAAGTCACCAATAATTTTTTTGTTTCTCTTAAATAAAAATCTCGTTGTTTATCAAAAGAGTCGGATTCATCTCCATCAGTTTTATCATTTATGACTTTTGGAAAGGACTTGGCATTCAACAATTGATTACTTTCTTCAGCTTCTACAGTTGCTATTAAGCCGTTAGGAAACCCATCTGTTATTTCAACTATGCAATTATTAATAGAATCATCATAAAATGAAACCTTTTTTTTTTCATTATTTTTTTCTATATGGTTATCGCTATTTATTTCATTTTCATCATAATCTCGACCATCAGTGCTGAGTTCATCATAGTCTTGAGAGTCTTCAATTCTGAAAAATCTTTGTTCATCATTATCATCACCAAAAAGGTCTCTGTTAAACAAATGCTCCGTATCATCCATCATATTATTTGAATTTTCTTCATCATAATAATTCATATCATCAGCAAAATCTTCTTCCCCATATTCATCGCTAATGAAATCATTTACGTACAAACCTTGATTTTCAGGAGAGATGATTTGCTGCTTTTCTAGTATTTTTTCCTTTTCGCTGGCAATTTCAGAAGGTTTCTTATAATATTTGACTGATAAGTTCCTTCCAGTTTTGATATTTTGTTCAAAAGAAAAAGAGGACGAATTTGTTGAAGCAGAAGCTATGGATATGGTGTCGTCTGATTCTTCTCCAAATGATTCCAGGCGTTTTTCTGGTGCATTTTTGATTGCCTTATCACTAAGAATAATTGTTGAAGATCTTCCTTTGTCCTTTAATGGCATAAATGATAATCTTTTATCTTTAATATCTAGTTGATCATTTTTCTCGTAATATTTAGGAGAATCCATCAATTTTTTCTGAAATGGAGATTGTAACAGTTTTGGACTAGCTTGCGCACTATTATTTGGTGAGCATTTAACAGGAATAAATCCCATCTTAAGCATTATTTTATCTTCATCTGTCAATTTTTCAGGGGAGATTTGCAGAAATCTTTTTGATTTATCAAATATAGTTGAATTTCTTTTTAATTGTGCAAATGATTTGTCAAATATGGGGGAAATAGGTCCTTTATTATCAATAAAATTTTCTTCAGTTGGAGAAAAATCATTTTGATAAGGAGTAATCTCAACCAGCTGTTCTAAATTGTCTTTGCTTGAATTTATAGTATAGCCGTCTTTTTTGTCTATTATCTCTTCAGAGGGAGAAAAGTTAAATAAATCTTTAACATTAAGAGCAGATATAGGTGTTGGAGTTGGAAGCATAGATTTATTTAAGGTTTCATTTTCAAAACCGGTTTTATTCAATTCAGTACTATCACTATTGGTGTTTTCGTTGCTATCAATATTACTAGATAAAGAAATAGAAGTATCTAATTTGAGTTTAGGAGGCATTGTTATAGAAGATTTTTCAAAAGAGATTGGTAAGGACAGTCTATTAGATAGGAGTTCTTGATTGGTTATTTTTGGATCTGAAGTGAAAGTACCAGTTGAGTTGTTATACATTTCATTTAAATTTGGAGATGAAGCCGAATTGATTACAGCTTTTTGTGTTTTTTGTCGATTTGAATCACAAACTTGTAATAAATTTGGGCGCAGATATGGAGTCTTAATAGTACTAATGGCATTATTTCTATCGTTAGATGACTTTAACGGGCTAGTTTGATTAATAGAAGTTGAAGATTTGTGTTTTAAGCCCAATAAACTTCTCATGCTTTTTTTTCTTGCATTTTCCTCATTGATAATTAAATCATTGGCAATAAAAAAAGCACCACTTTTACGTTTTTCAGCTTTTTCAAAAAGTTGTTGAGTTGGAGTTTTTTTAATGACACTTGGTTTTAGCTTGACCTTTAATTTTGATTCCCATTGTTGAATTGATTTGTAAGGAGTTCTTCTTTTAGGTATTTCATCGAGGTAAGGGTTTTTTTCATTAAGTGAATCAGGAATAGTTGGGTAAGTATGCAGAGTTGATGCTGATGAATCTGAATTTTTTGTGCTTAAAGAGGAAGAGGAAGAAGAAAATGGGAACAGAAATTGATTTTGATTAATGGGAGAGTATATTGGGTTATTTTCTGAGGAGGAGTGAGTTGATTTGGGAGTTTTGGGAGTTTTGGGAGACTTGATTGTTAATGATGACGTTTGAGAGGTGATAGTATCTATGGGAGAATTTGAAACAGATAGAGGAGAAGAATGAGCTGTTTTTGAGGGAGAATTTATGTTATTTAAAATATTTATGTTATTTATGATACTTATATTATTTATGATATTTATGTTATGTATGCTATTTATGGTAGTGTTGGCTGTATTTTTTGAGTTTGCGAGATTAGAGTTCGTATTAGTATTAGTATTTTTATAATAAATGAAATTGTTATCACCCCATTCATGTTTCATTGTTCCTTTAATCGCTATGTCATCAATATCTATATCATGATTGTAATTGTAATTATCGGTATTATCAATATCATAATTTTCAAGATCATTATAACTGTTTGAAGAAATTTTTGTTAAATTTTTTAATTTTTTTATTTTATTTTTTGGATTTTTATTTTTAATATTTTTAATACTTTTATTGTTTTTAATGCTTTTGATATTTTTATTGATTGGAACCAAAGTTGAGTTTGAAATCTCAGAGAAATTTGAGTAATTTGAATAATTTGAGGAAGAGTGATGGTGACCTTTATAAGGAGGTATCGTTTGAGAAGATTGAATTGAATTCAAAGGTGCTGGAGTGGTGTGTTGAGAATCTGAATTGGAATTGGGATTGGGATTGGGATTGGGATTGGGATTGGGATTGTTGGTGATGGCATCATTTGATTTGGAATTAGGGCCAGAACTTGGGGTAGAATTCAAAGCCAAAGGATTAGGCATCGTTTGAGATTTAATTAATGGAGGCTTTTGCAAAGATATCTCAGAAACTTCGGGTATTGATGTTGGTATTTGTATTTTAGGAGAAGGAACCGAGATATGTTGGTTTGAATTTTGAAATAACGAATTATTCAAAATGGATGGATTTTCCAACGAAGAAGGAGAAGACCTAAACTTCATTAGATTGGGATTGTTGGTAGCAATTAACTCAAAGGAACCGCCGGAATTAGAACCATCGTTAGGAGAGTTTTCATACTCATAGTTTATTGGAGCAGGAGGAAAAATCTTGAGGTTGGGGTGAACACGATGTTTGCTGATGGTGATTGAATTTCTGTTGTTGTTGGCAGTGTTGTGAGAGCCATTTGAAGAAGAGGCAGCAAACACAGCAGCATCGCTGGCAGTGTTGGCGCTAGTGCTGTTATGAAGAGGGTGGATAGTTCCAGCGCTAGTGGAGCTCTGTGGATTATTGCTCAAGTCATAGTTACTTTCGGCGGAAGATTTTCTTGTGTGGGCTTTAATAAAGGATTTCATGAGTACAGAACCTCAGGCAGCAAAAGAAACAGAAGTGGAAACAACAGAGATGAAAGCAGAAAGGAGCGTACGAAGGAAGTGTAGAGAAGTGTAGAGAAGTGTATGTTTGTTGTATATGATTATATTATATTATATTATATTATATTATACTATATTATGATTAGCGTCTACAGACAATAAGAGCCAGTGCTAAAAATAAGTCAAACCTTATTTAGAGCAGGCTGTCCACGTGCTGATGTCTACCGGATTACGCCAGGTGACCGGAAGTAGCACAGAGCAGAAATATAAAAAGCAGATATTCTGGTGCAAAAGTGGGCCAAAGGTGCTGGGCATTTATCTTTTTTTCTGGGGGTTGAATCTATAACCTGGATAGCACTTGCCATGCACGTCTTTCTCGATCTTGCTGAAGTTACTGAACTCTTTCTTCAACTCCTCATCTTCAGTAATCCACGAGATGGCTATGAAATGGGCTATTATGGCATGGTTCAACTTGGGCTGGTAAAATCCAGAGAATATTCTGAAGTGGTTGAGATATTCAAATCTTCTTTTATCCTCGACCTTGCTATTTGAAGTGCTCAATATTCTGCTGCGGCTGTTGAAAAACTCTGTTGATTCTTCACTGCTCAACTGGCCAGCAAAGTAGTGTTTTTCGGGCAAGAGATGCACTAAATCCCTTTCAATCATTCGCAAAATATCAATTTCCTCAACTAATTCTTTCTTCTCGCCGTCAAATCTCGAAAATTCCTCGCAATATTTATCAATAATAGGTGTCAACAAGTTGATTATCTTGAATATTGTTGCTACTTTGACCATGGTAGTACGGTAAAGCATGTATGAGTTTAATGGTCTTTTAATGTAGCTTTGATCATTTTCATGATTGTGTTTAGGTTTTCTTCTTCTTGTTGAATTTGGCAATGAGCTTAAAAATCCAATACATCTTGAGGGATTCTTGCCATTTCCATGTCCACTATTATTATCATTGCTATTACCATAGCTATTATCATTCGCATTTTCATTGTAGCCGCCATTACTATTGGTTTTGCCATTAACATTGAGATTATCTTCAGCTTTACCCTTTTTAACATATTTCCTTTTACTATTAGAATTCAGACCAAGACCATTAACAGTGGACTCAGTTGTTCCAAATTGACCATTGCCACTATTACTTTTAGTGTCAAAATTTTGAGTGATCACTATCTTATGATTAGTAAAATTGATATTACCAAATGTGGGATACTTGTTTAAATTTTTATCCTTGACATATTTATTATAAGTCTCATCATCCTGCAAATAATTTTCAATTATTTCAAAATTGATCAAATGTTTAAAAAGTAGCATGTTGAACTTTTCCTTTTCATAAAATTTAAATATACTATCATTGTCATTATCATTAATTATTTCCTCGATATTTAATTTACCACATGATGTTTCAACTTTCAATTTCAATCCATTATTAGTTTCTTTGAAAGGAATTCTAGACATTATATAACCTTTAATAATCTTTTCTTCATCTTTAAATCCATCTAAATTATTATCATTATTATTATCATTATTATTATTATTATTATTATTATTATTATTATCATCATCATTATCATGATCATTAGTATTACCACTACTAGTTGAATTCAAATAATCTAATTCCATTAATCCACAAATTAATTTCAATTTTAATAGAATATTTTTTTCTTGGTTTACGTTCCCATTGTAATTATCAAATAATAAGTCATCCTCTTTTTTATTAGTGTGGATAATATCGTCTGATAATTTTGATCTGTCCATTTGATTCAACTTTTCACAATTGAAAAGTATCAATATTTTTTTAACTTCATTAATTGGTAACTGTCTATCCTTTGCAATTGATAGTATTTTTAAGACTCTATTTGATGGGATGGATGTTCTTGGATAGTATTTAATTACTTTTGAGATGAAATTGACCATATTATTTATACCGTTAACGTTGATGTTGTTAATGTTGTTGATATTGTTTATACTATTCATATTGTTCAAGTGATTCATTGGATTTAGAGCATTAAAGCCATTGATTGAGTTAATACTGCCAATACTATTAAGATTAAGATTGTTAATTCCAATATCAGTATTTATGAAGGATTTATCATTGGAAAAATTGAATTGATTTGGTTGAACTTGGTGAATTAATTGGGGGGGTTCGTTTAAATCGTTTGGAAAGGAGTAATTGGAGATTTGAGGGATGTCAAAGGAGTTTAGAGAGATCTTTTGCTGATGCAATTGCTGGTTTTGTTGTAGATAAAAAGGCTGTTGTAGTTGATTGTTTGAATTAGACGCTGGAGTAGAAGATGTATTAGCATTAGCGTTACTATTAGCATTACTATTAGTATTGGTATTAGTATTTGAGTTTGTATTAGGATTTGGATTTGGATTTGGATTTGAATGAGAAAGATAACCGTAGTTGAAAGAATTTACAGAAGACATTGAATTTAGCGAATTGGAAGAGTTTAAAGAGTTTAAAGAGCCCAAAGAATTCAATTGAATTTCACTATTTTGTGTAAAATCCAATAAGCTTTGAGAAGATTCTGATTTGCAACGTTTGTGAACTGTATTTAGATTTGAATTTGAGTTTGAATTTTGATTTTGATTTTGATTTTGATTTGGAGATGAGTTTGAGTTTGAGTTTGAATTTGAATTTGAATTCAATTGGGTTGAAGACAGGTTATCGGAATCATCGATAAGATTTGTATTTTGTCTTTTCCTTATGTTGTTAAGATTTGAAGTTGTTTTGGCGTTGTTATTATTATTATTATTGGTGTTAAGGTTTGGAAAGACAAAATTATTGGTGGAATTAAGAGTGTCAAGAGGAGATTCCAAAAGAGAAATGCTGTTGTTATTAGTAGTAGTGTTGTTGTTATCTGAAGATAATGGAGTAGAGTTGTTGAAGTTGTTAAGGTTGAAGTTGTTTAGATTGAAGTTGTTGAAATTGTTGAGGTTATTGAAGTTATTAAGGTTATTGAATTTGTAAGTGGATGGGGTTGAGGCGTTGTAGTTGAAGTTATCGATGAAAAAGGGGTTTATTGTTTTTATGAGGTTTGAAGAGTTTAGAGAAGTTGGAGAGGTTGAAGTAGAGGTTGACTGTAGGAGGTCATCTTGGTTTAGATTGAAGGTTAAGTTTGAAGTCGAGAGAGGGTTTGAAGTGAAAATGGAAGATGTGTTAGAAGTGGAAGTTGGAGTTGGAGTTTGGTTTTGAAAGGAGTTTAAATTGAAGTTTAGATTGAAGTTTTGATTTTGGTTTTGGTTTTGGTTTTGATTGTGGTTTTGTAATTGGTTTTGTAAGTGATTTTGAATGGGGTTGATGCTTGATATTGAGTTGTTTCTATAGTATGAAGCATTCGAGTAGTCAGGAGGGGTTGGGAGGCCATAGAGTAGTAAGGCTTCGTCTAGTTCGCTTATATCATTCAGAGAAAAAGGGAAGAGAGAGAGTTCTTCGTTGGGAGTGAATGTGGGATTGGGAATGGGAATGGGGTTGTGAATTGTGTTTGGGACGTTGGAAATGGAATTGGGAATGGAATTGTGATGATTATTCATGTTATTGAAGGTGTTGGTGTTGATATTATTTGAGATATTATTTTTAAAGTGATTATTATTATTGTTATTATTATTGTTATTATTATTGTTATTATTATTGTTATTATTATTGTTATTATTATTGTTATTATTATTATTATTATTATTATTATTATTATTATTATTATTATTAAAGGGAAAATCTATGTTAAAGGAATTAAAGTTGAAGAGGCTTTCGGGCTGATTCTTGATGGGACTTATATTTTGGGTGTTATTTAGAGAGTGATTAGGAGAGATATTAGAAGATATATTGTTATTGTTATTGTTATTAGTATTGATATTAGTATTGTTATTAGTATTTTTAGTATTATTAGTATTAGTTTCGGTAATTGTATTAATTGTATTAATGGTAGTATTAGAGGGAGAAGTGGAAGTATTTGTAAAAGAAAATTGAAGATTTTGAAGATGAGTGTCTAGGGAATTTGAATGGTTATTTAATTCCAAGTTTAAATCCAAGTCTAAATCCAAATCCAACTCAGACATTTTATTTTAGTAATTAAATAAGAATTAAGAATTAAGAGATGAGAAAATTAGATCAAATTAGATCAAATTAAATTAAATTAAATTAAACCAAATTAAATCAAGATAAAAAGGATAAAGGGAATTTAAACAGATAGCAAGTGTTAAGAGATGATGGTGAAGATGAAGAAGGAGAAGATGATGATATAGTGGGAGGGCAGTATGTATAAGAGATAAAGTAGTAATTGATGAATTGAGTGGAAAATAGAAGGGAAGAGAAAAGAGAAGAGAAGAGAAGAGATAAATATAATGGCAATAGAAAGATTAAGTAACGAAATAAATGAGTAAAAAAAAGTAGTGGGGTGAATAAGGTAGAATAATTAGAATAGTTAAAATAATTAAAATAATTAAAATGAAATGGAGCAAGAAAAATACAGAGATATGAAGAAAGTAGAAATAAAAGAAAAGAGAAAGGGTTATCTAGTGTTTTATATGGGTTTTTTTTAATTTTATTAATATTTTAATTTTATTTTATTATTATCTTAATATTATTTTAGTTTATTTTTTTTTATGAAAGGGAATAGAACAAAAATAAGATTAGAGATGTTGTGCAATAATCAAATACAAATGAAAATAAAATTTGAATTGAGAATAAAAACGAAAATCAGATTGAAAGCAAAAATTGAAACTAAAAAAAAGTGAGAATATAAATAAGAATAAAATTTAGGATAAAATTTAAAATAAAATTTAAAGTAGTGGTAAAATTGGAAATCTAAAATTGAAAAATCAAAATCAAAATCAAAATATAGCTTCAAGCACAAAAACCAATGCCAGTAGAAATAACATTCAAAAGTCAAGCTGAAAACCAAGCAAAGAAAAAGAAAGAAGGTTTTTTTTCTTGAAAGAGAATTGAAATAGGTCGAGTAGGAGAGGAAACAGGTGAAAAGAGAAAAGCAGGGAGAAATGCAGCTGGAAGGAGAATCAAGCAAAAGTGTAAAACGTAATTGAGGAGGAAAAGGAGAGAAAAAGAGCAAAACAACACTGGGAGTATCAAAGAGATACAACAGAGAGCATTAAGAGGATTTAGAGGATTAAAAGCACTAACACCAGAACACTGACACACCCAGCTCTAAGAGCACGAAGAGGTGGGTATCAAAGAAACGAGCAACTTTGCTGGACGAACAAATCTGGAAATAGAGTTGCCTCAACAAACAGGCAAGGAGCCGTGTAAACATGCCTGCTGCTGCAGACCAAGCGCACCGTCTTGCTTCACTTTCACGGGACTGCCGCTGACTCGACCTCCTCGACGGTTGCTTGTCAGCGTCACCGCAGCCGCTGTTTGCTCCAACCCGGTCGGAAGTCAGGTGTGGCCGCAGCTCCTCCGTTGGGCACATGCCGGTTGTGCGCCAGTGCAGACCCGGCAGGTCGTATATGCTGCTTTGGCGGGCAAACAAGCAGCCGGTTCAGCGCAGTCCCCGCGCATGCTGCACGTGCTGCACGTGCTGCCCCGCTGCAGCGGGCCATGCAGCTTGACGGCTGGGAAACGGCTGCAGCTTATCTGGAGCAATAGCAGATACGGGCAAGCTGCGGGCTGTGATTGGCTGGAGGACGTTGCGTGCTCAGGGCAACTATCTTCCACCCATTCGGCTCTGCAGCAATGGTGGTCGATTGCTATGTTTTGGGTATCGCCTTTATCTCTTACGCTGGCCGTAAATTTTTGTGCAATTTCGGTTTCCATCACACTATTTTCGAGTTATCTGCTGCTGTCTCCTAAAAATCATGCTATCTACAATGCTTTTTTCATTTTGAGGTTATTATCAATTAATACCTCTAACATCACTATCAGTTTACTAATCTCAAAAGTATACCTATAGTTATTGCTGTTTATTCCACTATCATTGCAACTTTCAACTACAAATGATTAAATCTTATTTTTTATCACTCTCATATAAAACACCGTACTATACACTGTACCGCACTAGTTTATACTCTATAGTATATACCATACTAGCGAATCTTGTTTTCTTTCAACTTGTTTTTCTAACAAAATCATTCCCATTTCTTATTTTTCACTCAATCTTTATAACCATATGAATATCTGAATTAATGATCACTTTTTATACTCCAATTTTCCTTTTCCTCTACTGTTTATTGTTTGTACTTGTTTACCCGACTACTTGATTGTGATTGTTCTTCGTCTTGCTAACGAATTACACTCATTCCCAGACTTGGTATTTATTAGATTTTTATAAAATGAAATACATTTAACTAAAATTTAAATAATTTTAACTAATTTTAAATATTTTTAAATATTTTTAAATATTTTTTACTAGTTTTAACGAATTTTATTAAGATCGATTAAAATTTAATTCAATTTAATTCAATTCAATTCAATTAAAATCAATTGAATTGAATTTTATCAAGTTGTATTGCGTTTAATAAATTTTAATAAATTTTAATTGAAATTGATCAAATTTATTGGCATTTCCATTTATTATCATTGCATAAAACTAATAATCTAAAACTATTGACTGAAATTCTCGAAAGTTTGGAAATTTATCAATTCAATATGAAATTTATATTTCAAAGCAAATAATATTAATAATTATTATTATTATAATAGCAATAAAGTATTCTAAATTTTGAAATAAAACACTATTTTGAAATAACACTATTACTGAAAATTTCGTTTTATTTCAAATTTGCCAAAAACACAAACCTAAGATTCATCCCTCCTAAACTAGCTCCTCAATCTACAATCTGCTGTCTCCAAACTACTTTCTCCAATTCCCACCTCTCATTACTCGTTTCTCTTTTGCAATTGCTCATTACCCATTACTCAATCCCAACAACCCTCACCTCCTTCCCGTTGCCTTCCCATTGGCCTATCCCAGAGCTCTGCTGGACTCATCTCTGCCCCATTCTGGCGCTCGTTTCCAGCCCCATTTGTGTCCCCATTTCGGTGTCATCTGTGCCCGCTTCCTTGCGTTTTCCGTTGCCAGCCTCTGCTGGACCGCGAAAAGCGCAGGGCTGGCTCAATCCCTCTTCTTCCATTGGCTGCCTGCTCCTCTCACACCGGGCTTTGCTCTCTGTCCCACCGACATGGTAGCCCTTTTCCACACCACCTCTCTTCATCTCTCACCACCTGGAATTCCATCCCATACTAAAACACCCATTTTCTCTTTACTCAATCGCTCCCAAAAATGACCTTCGCCCACAAAAATGACTATTCCTCTTATTTTCTTCGACTTCCAACTTCTCTCCCATTATTCTCTTATTGGTATATCCTTTGGCTTTTTCTTTCTACAATTCATTTTTCAAACTTCGAATTTCAGTTACCAATACTTTTATTTCCACTATACATTTACTATATATAAATAAAAACTCTTTTTCTTGAAATTTTAACTTACTTTTGTTTTTGTGTGTTGTTTTTTTGCTTTTTTTTCCTTTTCATGTACTTGTTAACCTATTTACACTTTTTTCTTTTTTCCTTTTTCCTTTTTCCTTTCCTTTTTACTTTTACTTTTAATGAATTTACTGTTACTATAAATCAAAAATCAAAAATCAAAAATCAAAATTATAGATCACAAATCATAAACCATAAATCAAAAATAAAAAACAAAAATCGTAAATCATAAATCATAAAAATCTCTTTTTTTTCTATCAAAATTTATACCTAATAATTTCACTTTATTTCGGAATTTTCGATTATTCAAATCCTTTCTTACAATTCTTTTATACCTCTCACTTTTCAAAGCTTACCTTATTTGCTTTCTTACTTTCTTGCTCTCAAATTATCATCTTATTTTCTTCCTAAAAAATCATCTCACTATTTTGATATCTGCTCTTCTATTCTATTCTATTCCATTCTTTTCCCACTATATTCTATTATATCCTAATACCCTAATACTCTAATACTCTAATTCACTTTACCTCTATCTTCAATTCTTTTTTTATTCAATAATATCTAATTTATTATTTATTATTTATTATTTATTATTTATTAAATACTAACCACTTAATATTTATTATTACCTATGTACCACTAATTCTTACTCCCTTACCTATTTCCATTTTGTTTTTCACTGTAATCTTTATCTTTATCTTTCTCTTAACTTACTAAATTCTTTGATCTACAATAGCAAATCTGTTTTATATTTTTTTTTATGTGACTTACAGTCAATCTACTCCGCTAATCTTTTTGGTAATTGTTTTATCAACTACTCACTATTATTATCTCCATATTCATCTTTATGTCTTATGCAAATACATTTCATCACTAACTTCTAATTCACTTCATTCACATTAACTTGTTTTACAAAAAATGAGAAAGATGAATAAAGAGAAAAAATAGAAAAATCACTCAATTGCAAGGGCATTTAAAAAATATTAGTAATAATAATAAAAAACTATCTTGGAAATTTATGTATATACTATTATCCCATTTATTTACTCTGATTCTCTTTCTCCAACTTTTTTCCAAAAATTCCCTTTTTTTTCTTTTCTTTTCTTTTCTTTTCTTTTCTTTTCTTTTCTTTTTTTCTTATTTTATTTTATTTTATTTTATTTTTTTTTTTTTTTTTTTTTNTTTTTTTTTTTTTTTTTTTTTTTCATTAAAAATTCAAATCATTTACTACTCAGCTCTTATTCATTTATTTCATATATTTTATTTGGTGATCTTCATTTAAATAATCGAAATGGCTTTGTTTTAATTATCACCTTTTATTATTTATTTATTATTTATTTATTATTTATTTATTATTTATTTGTCTTTATTTATGCCAGTTTAAATAGGAACAACATCCAACATCACTTCCTTGAATCACTCACACACCACGTGAATTACGGCTACTTTTTTTAATTTTCGCACTTTTGTCTCACACGTCAAAAACGTCAAAAACGTCGATAACGTCAATAACGTCAAAATAAAAAATGTCAAATCCTCAACTCACCATCTCTCCATCTCTCCATCTCACCATCTCACCAAATTAATATACATCTAATACCAAATACAAATCACTAACAAACAACATGATAATACAAAACATATAAAATTATAATTTGCCATTACAAAAATATCCATTGCTCCAATTGCTCCAATTACACCAACTTCTCGGCTTTACCACATACATAAATCCACCCTTCTTGAAATACATTTACACAAAACCAAAAAAAATCTCACCTTTTGAATCTCTACTCATCTTTAATCTTTTGTTTTCTTATACCCTATATACTTATACTCTCTATGGCTAATAATTTTATTCTCTGGCTTATCATATCCATAACTAATTTCTCTTTTTCTTTCTCTCAAAAATGATGCTTTCTGACCTTAATCCTGATAACTCAGTTAAAAGTATCCAATCAATTGAAACTTCCTCATCTGATGAGTTGACTGATAACTACTTTACCATCAATAATCCCGATAAATTGCAAAATAATTCATTTACTTTAAATAATTTAAACATCAATACAAAAATTCTTAACCAAAACTCTTATCAAAATCATTACTTAAATGACTACCATTACGATAATCAAAACGATGATGAAATTTTCACTTCAAGCATTGAGGATTCAATGGATGAATACACTCAACAAAATTTAAATAATATTATTAATAATAATCATAACAATCATCATATCGATATTAGTATTAATGATATTAATGATATTAACAATATTAACAATATTAACAATATTAACAATATTAACAATATTAACAATATTAACAATATTAACGATATTAACGATATTGATGATACTGGTAATGCTAATAGTAATATCATTAATATTGATAATAAAACTTATGTTAATAATGTATTATCCAAATTAAATTCTTCATCATCAGATAAACAAAATTGTAATAACGCTAATGGCAATAACGCTAATGTCGATATCCAGTTCATTGGTCTATCAAATCTACCCAATCAAAGACAAACTTATATTTTTAAAACTACTTCCTATTTTAATCTAATGGTTGTTGGCCAATCAAATCTTGGCAAAACTTCTTTTATAAACACATTATTAGCATCTGATATCTTTAATAATTCACTCAATTCCAAAAAGCTATTAACCACAAACAATAATGATAATGATAATAATTATAACTATAATTATAATTATAACAATAACAATAACAATAACAATAAAAATGATGATAATGATAATATGAATTTATTAGAGCACAATTTATCTAGAAATATTCCAACTCAGTTTAATTCCGGTTCAACAATTGCAAATTCAGACCGATCTCCAAATAGTCTAGATCAAACAACAAAAATTGTTTTACATAAAACTGAATTGATTGAAAATGATTATAAAATTAATTTCAATCTTATTGATACACCCGGCTTTGCAGATTACATTAATAATAAATACTGTTGGATTCCGGTTTGTGATTATATTGACACACAAAATCGATTATATTTATTCCAAGAATCTCAACCAATTCGAGAAAAAATGGTTGACCATCGAGTTCATTGTTGTTTGTATTTCATATCACCAACAAATAAGGGATTGTGCGATTTAGATATTAAATCAATGAAAGAAATTTCAAAACGAGTGAATTTGATTCCAATTATTTCAAAAGCAGATGGATTCACCAAATTGGAATTGGATAACTTCAAGTATGAAATCAGAAAAACTATTAAAGAGTTTAATATTCCGCTTTGTCAATTTATTCAAGATAAAGAGCTTTTAAGAGAAATTAAAAATGAATTACCATATGCTGTAATTGGGTCGCAATTCAATCATGACTCAAACAAAAGAGGGCGACAGTATAAATGGGGTTACGTTTCTATAGACGATGACAATAATAGTGATTTTTATCGCATCAGCAGCTTGCTAATTAAAGATCATATGCTAGATTTAATTTTAGGAACTGAAAGTTATTATGAGCAGTATCGTTCGCAGTTATACAAGTTGAAATTGGTACAATCTTCTGATTTAAGTGAGAATGATGAGGATAGAAATGTGTATAAAGGGTATAATGATAGTGGCAGCGAGATTAATTATGATGGATCTAGAAAAAAGAATCATTATAAGGAAAAGACTGGCAAAGTAGAGAAGACTATCAATTCTGCTTCGAGTTCAAAAAGCAATGATAAGGATGGTGAAGAGAAGGAAGGAAAAGAAGAAGGACACAATGATGACAATGAGAATGAAGATAAGAATTCAAAGGGAATTGCAAGCTCAAAAGCGAGAAAAGTTGTCGGTTTTCCAGTTGATGATAGTGTTAACATCAAAACAGATGGATTGGAGGCATTTTGCAAGTCGTCAACAGTGGATTATGCGAGTATTGACAGATTCTTTATGGAAATGAATCCAATTTTTGTTGATAAGAAACAGCATCTTTCGAAAAAGTTCAACGAAGTTATTGGGGTTTGGGAGCATAATTTCCGAGAATGGAAGACAGCATTGATTAAGAAGCAAAAAATGTGCAACGAAGACATCCAGCAAGTGCATATAGCAGGTAGAGAGTTGGAGAATCAAATCAAAAAACTCAGAGAAGTTGAGATGCTCAAAACCCATCACGACAGCAGCTATGAGGTAGCTAATACCAAAGGATAGGCGAAGAGGTGTTGGCTATGCCTCTGGTGGGCTTTTGTGCTGCTGGTAAGACAGTTGTTGTTGGACAGTGCTGGAGCAGGTCCACCTACAACATATATAGACACCTATAGCCCAGCTTCAATACACACAATGTCGACACAGAGCAGTCTGAGAGCATCTGGCGATGTTGGGCAATTGTCCAATCAACAGCTGGAGTGAAAAATTTTCATTTAAGCTTTTCCAGGGCAGTATATAAAGGCTTCCACCTCTGCTTGCTTCTCTTTCTTTCTTCTTTATCCACTCCACGACCGGTACGTTGTTCTTCAGAAGCAGCGCTAACAGCTCAACCGGCAGAACCTGAATTGTAAGTTCTATCTACTTCCTCTCAGCACAGCATCTGCTTTCTAGATGATGAACATTTAGTATACATGTTTTTTCTGGCATCTCTAATGCTAGGGCTGTTCGAAGAGCTCGATGAATACAACCTTGACTATTATCTGAGTTGGAAGCAGATGCTGTGTCCAGCTTGGAAGCAAGCTCGTCTGGACCAAGTCTGAAAGCATTACTAACCTCTGTCTGTTGGCAAGCCTCTTAGTATATAGAGTACATAGTAATACACACCCTTCTCTCTTCTGTCCTCTCTCCTCTCTCCTCTCTCCTCTCTCCTCTCTCCTCTCTTCTGCTGCCTGTGCTGCTTCTGCTGCCTGTGCTGCTTCTGCTGCCTGTAAACACCCGCTGCTTCGGCCCAGACCCAGCGCATCGCCTGAGTCGTCCAGCTCCCTTCTACCTTCGTCCCACCCTTCTTTCTGCTTTCTCGCCTCTGCAAATTTTCTTCTCTGTAACACTATCCATCCGCAATATGTCTGAGCATTCAGTATGTTGTTTCTGTTCTCGAGCTTCTGTTGTCGTCTCGTTCTCTTGTTTCTGTCTTGCCATTTACTAACCTCTCGATCCACCATAAGGATGTCCTTTCCCCTGGCAGAAATGCCATACACATCATCGTTGATCCCTCAGCTCTCGTCAAGGGAATTGGTAATATCAAGCGATGGACTGAAAGCTCTTCCACCAAAATTGTTTTCTTTTTGCCCTCCTACACTCTACATGAGTTGGACTATTTGAAAAAGGGCATTTCTATGATCGCAACGAATGCGAGAGAAAGCATCAAGTTCATCGATAAAATGATCACCTTGTCTGATAAAAACTACAATATCCATCATCTCGATGATGATTTTGATAATTTAAACAACTTCAGCATCAACCCTTCTTCCTCAGTTTCATTCAACATTGCTACCCCTGAAGAAGCTGGCCCCAAATGGAATAGCTGTTTGAAATTTAAAATCCATTCTCCAGTTCTCTCTGAATTCCCAAACAATAAGACCACTTTCCAACCAACTACAATTCAATACGAATCCTCTTTCAACACCTACAATAACAGCAACAACTATAACCATAATAATAAACCAGATATGCCTCTAAGATTAAGATACTTGATTAGACCTTGTATCTTGAAATCCTTTATTGAAAACAACATTAAAAACCTAAAATCAAAATCATATCTAAGTGATCTATATTTTGACAAAGTTTATGACAATAATCAAAACTTTACTAAATGGTACATCTTGACTGAAGATTCGATCACAAATATTTGGCTAAAAAGTTTCGGTTTATCAACTATTAATCTCCATGATGCGGAATTGTTAATTAAAAATGGTAAATTAACCTCAAAAAACTATTTAAACAATTACTTTATCAATTATCTTAAAAATTCCTTTTCAATTGGAAATAACAACTTGAATGAAAATTTAAATGAAAATCTAAATCAAAGTCTAAATGGAAATTCAAATTCAAATTCAAATTCAAATTCAAATTCAAATCCAAATCCAATTTCTACCAACAACACCTCTTTAAATGATCAAATTAAAAACATCAATACCAATTCCATTGATAATAGCACCAAAGATACCAAAAATATGCAATTTCCAATCTCTGACGATTTCAAAAAAAGACTTCTCAATAAACTGCATAAAAATCAAAAATCAAGAAGATCTTCCGCCACCTCTCCCATTTTTAAATCAAAGAAATTCCTCTCCAGCAACAATTATTCCACCGCTGATGATTCCGCTTCAAATACAGTTCATCGTGAAAAATTTAATAAAATGACTTATGCCCCTAGAGGATCCGGCGAATTATGGACCCCATAATCAATTTGGCTTTATCCCATCAATGAAACAATGAAACAATGAAACAATAATCCATATTAAATATATGATAAAAAATGAACCATTGGAATTTGAGTTTAACGACTAATATTTAAATTTAGGCAAACTTTAGGCACTTTTTCTTCTTCCTAAGTTGGCGCCTATTTTTATTGTTTAATTTTTTTGTTTTCAATTTCAATTTCAATTTAATATCGTTTATTAAATTTCTTTCAAAGGTTTGTCACTGGTTATTGAAACTAATGTTTTTTTTTTCAACAAATTTTTTAAAATTAGTCTTTCTCGGTTTTCATTTTTCAACAATATTTTAAAAAAATATTTTAAAAATCAAAATAATCAAATGCAATAATATATAAAAGGATAAATTTATTTGATCAAGTCTGGTGCTAATATAAAGTTTAGAAAATATCTTTTAGAAAATATCTTTTAGAAAATATCTTTTAAAAAATATCTTTTAAAAAATTTCAAAAGAAATTTTTTTTTGAAAAAATCTTTTGGAAAATATTGATTGCAAGTTTTAACATTATTTGTTTTTTATAGTATTTATCTATCTTTTTATACGTTTTTTTATTTAATTCAATAATATTAGTTTCCAATCACTACTTTTATATTTCTTACAAATTTTATTAGTCGATGCTGAAAATTTTTATTAATTAATGGATTGAACGTCGCTAGTGGATAAGCAAAACAAAAAAAATAACTTTAAATAACTGTAAAAGGATAAAAGAGTAAAAGAGTATTAATTAGGCAGTGAACGGGCTGAATTGGGCCTTGATAATAAACATATCGAATCAAATAACAGACCCAGCCATATAGTTAAATTTTTTATGGATTGGGTAAATGAGAGATCAGTTGAAAGTAAGTTATGCTAATCAAATTGATTCATTGATTAAACTTATTAATTCTAATGATTCAATTGAATCTTTTGTATGAATTAAACATTATGACTGACCTAAACATTTTGTGTTCAAGTCTATTAGTTTGAGGATATTGATCTAATAGATCTAATCGATCATCTGGATCATTTGGATCATTTGGATCATTTGGATCATTTCGATCATCTAGAAGAGTATTAAAATCATTATTAAAGGTGTTTCGAAAGTTTTGTGTATCAGATGGTACATTTGATAGAGGCAATATAGGATGCACTAATTCTCTAGAAATTTCAACATCTCCTTTTCTTTGTTGTAGTTGTTTTAGTTGTTTTAGTTGTTGTTTTAGTTGTTCTTGTTGTTGTTCTTGTTGTTGTAGTTGTTGTAGTTGTTCTTGTTGTTCTTGTAATCGTCCTTGTTGTTCTTGTAGTAGTTGTTCTTGTTCTCGTTGTAGTTGTAGTTGTATTTGTAGTATTTTTTTTGGTAGTTGTTCATTGGTCAGACCTACCCCTCTAATCAAATGAGGTGAACTGAACTTTCTGAAGACATCCCATAAATCATCATTATTGAATAGATTCTGGGGCTGGTCATTGGGTTGTGTGTTGTCAGACGATGTCAACATTGATTGAAAATTTGGAATGGGTTCAAAAAAATTCACTTTATAAGATGTATTTAGTGGAAGAAAACCGTTCAATTGAGATAACTTTGGGAGACTATTAACGAAAGAAGTGCCAATTGTTCGAGTTCCAGTTGTTTCATTAGCTTGAGCAGCAATTCCAAAAGAGGATTTTGAACCGAAGCTTACTTTCAGGCTATTTTCAACATGGGATGATGCAGAAGACTTATGTTTGCTATTAGCTTGAGAAAAATTGCCTTGATCCTCAGGACTGTGAGACTGTTGCTGGCGATGATCACTTCCACCATTAGTGTTGGTGTTGTCGCTACTTTTGTTATCGAATTTGGAGGCCAGATCGAAAAAGAGACTTGATTTACCAGAACTTCTAGAGTTTTTCTGAAATTTAAGTAAAAAGAAGACTTTGATCTTCTTTCAACTCATAGAAGAGTTCCCTTAGAAGCAGGATGCTTACGCCTTATACGCTACAAGTGTTCTACGAGACCAGTTGAAAGGAAATGGAAGTGAGACAACATTTCATTACCCGCTCTTACCATCAAAATGGCAGGTTCCTTTCTTATGCATGCATAGTAATGAGTTGTGATGCAAAGCACTGCAGCCCCAGCTTTTGGTTCTGCTTTTTGTGTATTGAAGAGGTAATTGAAAAGAGCGAGAAGACAGATCGAAGGTTGGTCAGAGTAAACAGTCTTCAGATGTAGTCTTTGATCCAAGTGGAGTTTAGCTGTTCCTGGAACGACTTGAAGACAGCTAGAATCTCAGATTCGGTGTATGGTCTTTCAAACATCTTTGAGATCTGTAACAATTCATTTGAGATATCCACCACTAGTTTTCTGAGTTCTGGATTGGCAAATTCTTCTTGTGAACCACTCGTTCTGTTTTGCAAACAGAAGTTATTAAAGTAGTTATTGAGATAGAACTTGATGATTTTTTCAATGAAAAGTGCTATCTTAAATATGATTATCTCTTGATTATTAGCCGAAAAGCTGTTCAATTTGTTAATATAACGGTTAAATGTTTTCAAAAAACTTATCTTATTAACGCTTCCATCCGTTAAGAACTTATAGTTTAGCTTCAATCTGACTTGAACAAAACATGACAAGTCCATCAATTTATCTATCTCAATAATAGCTAAATTTGTATTAATTCCACTAACAATTGTTTCAATTTGTCCATCTAATTTATAATCATATGACTGGATTTGGTTTGCAATTGCAACTGGCGAATTCCAATTCTTAATACTGATATATTTTAAATTCAATTCTTTCAACAATTCTGCGCGAACATATTTTTGAGAAATAGCAAAATCAATACTATCATCTAATAAATCGGTGATATTTTTACTTATATTATTTGGTAAATCCAATAAACAACAAATCATTGAATCAATTCTTTCAACAGAAATCCAAATTAGTTTCTCGTCATTATAAACGTTCAATTGTTTTGCTAATGATATGATTTCAGATAATTCTTTCCAAACTTTTCTTTGAAACACAACTTTATTATCTAAGCTGTTATTATTACTAATTAAAAATTCTTCATAAATAATTAGTGATTGCAAGTAAGGAATGGAATAATCTTCAATGTGGTTCTTGTAATACTCATAAATGTTTTTCAAATTGTTAATAAATTCTACTATTTTAATACTTTGATCTGATAAATACTCATAATATGTTTCAAAGGGATAATAATTCAATGTAATGATAATAATTGGATAAATAACCCAGGTATTTAATAAAGCTTGAGAATCTTGAATCCTGTCTGATTTAAATAATAGTTTAATATAGTTTTCAATTACTTTTTTATTAAAAAAAAAACTAATATCATTGATTTTAAAAAAATCTTGAACAATTTTATTAAGAAACCTGTGATCTTTTTTTTTATTTCCCGAAATACTTGGAATCTTGGAGAATTCATTATAAATATCGATATAAGTGGATTGTGAAGATTGAATACATTCCATTAAATCATTGGAGGTTAATTTGAACAAACCTCTCGATTTTAAACAGATATTATTCACCAACCCAGGTAATTGATTATCTTCATGAATTTCGTGATTGTTATTGCTATTGCTATTGTTATTAGCAATTTCAGTTGCAATTTTGGTTTCATGTGAGTCATTACTATAGTTATTGTTGATGGTTTGATAATTATCAAGATTTGGGTCATTAATTGCAGAAAAAGCAGAAGAGTTATCAAGATTTTGAAGAACATTTCTATTTCCATTTCCATTTTTATTCTTAGAGTTGGAATATGAAGATCTTAGTTTCTTTGAAATGCTGCTGTCATTGTTTTCTACAATAGAGGTAGATGTTGATCTTTTGCGCGAATCTTTCGGTTGTTTGATTTCATCTCTATTTAATAGAAAGGAAGCATCCGGTAGAAACTGATCATCGTCTTGGTCAAGATTATTTGGATAGTCATCACGATGGTTACTTAGGGCTTTATTTAAAACTTCAATAATTGAGTTTAGGTCATTTGTGATTATAGAGACTTCTTGATCGGAAAGAGAGTTTTTAATGATTTTGTCTTTTAGTTCATTTGAGTAAGATTTTTTTGAGTTTTTGGGATAAACACATTCAATTTCTCTTTTCCAGCAAGATTCGCAATGTTTTTCTCGATTGCATCTTTTTTTTGCCTTTTTACAAGCTAAGCAGGAGGAAGATTGAGTTAAGTTTTTATATTGAGTGAAAATTCGTTCAATTTCTGGGTCGTCGTAGGAGGATAAACCAAATAACAAGGAGTTGATTTTATGGAGCAATTTCAGAAATAATTTAGCGTTATTTGAGTCGCCAAGAGCGTTTTTTCTGTTTGAGATGTTTAGTTGTTTTTCAATAGACGAGTTATTAATGTCGAATTTGAAGTCCTTTTGAATTTTTTTTTGGATGAGAGATTGATTTTTTTTTTGGATTTGATTATGAGAGGGTTTGTCTTTAAATTTAAAGATTAGTTGATTTGAGTATTGGGATTGATCTATGTTGGGAGTGAGAGAGATGTTATTTTTATTATTTTTATGACTTTTGATGGAGTTTCCATTATTGTTATTATCATCATTTTTATTATTGTTATGATTATTGTTATGAGTATGGTTGATGTGATTATTTGAAATGATATTTTTATTGTCGTTAATGGAAGAGATTTGTTTTAAGGCAGTTGTTTCTAAAATGAAGGTAGGTTCAATATTTTCTAGAGATTGTTCAGTATTTTTTTCGAAATCTAGATCCAGTTGATTTATGTTATCTTCTATTTGGAGATCAGTATCATTTGAGGAATAGACGCCCATGGGGATTTTTTGTTTTGACATTGAGACCCTTTTTCTTTTGGGAAAGCCCTTTGTTTTGATTCTATTTTCTAGTAGGATGAGTTTTTGAATGAGGTTTTTGATTATCCTTTGGTTGTTTGAGTTGGAGGATACGGGTTTTTCTTTAAGGCAGGTCTTTGAGAAGACCTTTGACTTTGATGGGAAAAGACAGTCAGAGTTTTGAAGAGCACATTGGTTGCAGGGAGATAGTTTGTCGCATTTGAGGTTTTTCTCAAAGCAGTTTTCACAGCGATGGGTGTTGACGTTGAAGGAAACGATTGAAGAGTCGTAATCGGAATCGTTGAGGAGGATTTCGCGATCATTTGGGGCGATGTTGAGGGACTCCTCTAGAAAGTTGATTCTTTGCAAGAGATTGTTGATGACCTTTGGGTAGGACTTGGAGATGTTTGAGGGATCAATGGTGATTTTGGAGTCGTCAGGAAAAACACAGGCTCTTTCTTTGGAGAAACAGGGAGTGCACGAAGGTAGCAGCTTGTCACATTTGATTTTACGCTTGGAGCATTCCAAACACCTTAGCAAAGAAAACTGGATTACTTCTGGGGAGAGAGAGTTGGTGATATCCTGTTGGTTTAACGCGTTTGGAGGATATTCGGGCATAGATAGTTGGGATGAATAGGACATGGTTTGAGGGGGAGAAACAGGGTCGGTNGGGGGGGGGGGTCTCGAAGCACGCGAAAAGAGGAGGAGGCGTGGAAGAGAGAGAAGAGGTCAAAAACGACAATTGCGGCGGACGCAGAGGAGCCAATGACACGGGAAGCAGAGGAAGCAGAGGCAGCAGAGGCACGAAACGATGAGCTGTGTCGCAGCGGGTGGAGTGGTGAGAAGGAAATCTCCTCTGGCGTGGTTTTCAAGGCGCGAGCGCTCACTTTTTATAGCAAACGGGCGCAACGAGCCCTCGTCGCACTGCTCGCCCACAACCCCCTTTCTCCGCTTCCAGGCCGTGTGCAAGCGCAGTGCGGCACCACTGCCCAGGCTCTGTCCCGCGTTGTCCGTCCTCCGCTTTGCAACTCCCGTTGCTCACAGGTCCACCCGCGCTGACTTTTGACTGCGCGGGCCCTGCACAAATGCAACATGCGCGCCCGCAGTGCGCTTTCGGCGAGACCCAGATAGCCGCGCGCTCGCCGCCCACTCGCTATTCCTTTAGGCGGCCGTGCTGCGGGCAGGCACCCGGAGCGGTCTCTCACTGGCCCGTCGCACGCCGTGTCACGTGCAGGCCTCGTCGGACTGGTCCCGTTGTGTCTGCCGATGCCGGGTAACCGTCCCGCTCCGCGATGCGCTTGTGGTGCTGTGAAAAATTTCAGCACACGCAGCAGCTTCCTCTCAGCACCCATCCTCCCCCAGCCCATGTCTATCGTTGGCAGTTTGATCTTCTGTGTCGATTGTGGCAACCTCTTGGACTCTGTGGTCTCCCGCAGAACCCTCGACTGCGAAATATGCTCCAGGTCCTATCCTTCTTCTCGTATGTCTCTTGTTCCGTTGTTTCTTCTCGTCCCACTGCCCTTCGTCTCAACTAACTGCCCATATCTCAACTCCAGAATTCGAAAATCTAAGAGTCGTCACAACCTCCTCAGATGACGCCTTTCCTTCTGCCTTACGGCTCAAGCGTTCTGCTGTTAAAACCACAATGTCTGGCGACGGAAATGAAGGTGCGCTCATTGAAGAAATATGTCCCAAATGTGGTCATAATGAAGCTTCCTACCATACTCTCCAATTGCGTTCTGCTGATGAAGGTGCTACTGTTTTCTACACATGCACTAAATGCCATCACAAGTACAGAGAGAATAATTGATACTTTTCCAATCTCATCTCATCTCGCCTCACCTCATTTCACTTCCAAAACTCAGTTTCGCGCTTTTCATCATTCTTTTGTACTCTTATCTATATTCAGCTTTACCCATTATTTTATCTCAATTTCAAACCTACAATGAATGATTGGATTAAAAAACAAAAGAAAAAAAAAATCTATGAAAAACTATGAAAAACTATGAAAAACTATGAAAAACTATGGAAAATTATAGAAAATTGTGGAAAATTATTGAAAACTATGGAAAATTATGGGAAACTATCAAAATGTCTTTATGCTTTTTATCTCTATAAACAATACCTTACCTGTTTTTATTTTTCCTCGGTCAAACACGATTACTATTATCCCTATCGCTCATCTCACTCATCTCACTTACCTCGCTCATTCCTCTTAATTTCAATCTTTTGTAATATCGTGTCGATGAATTTTCAAAGTTTTCCTCCATTTGTATCTTTTCTTCTTTCTCATTTTGCTCTCTTAACCTCGCCTCTTTTTCTTGTAATCTAGTCGATCTTTTTCTATGTACAATCAAATTTTGTATTTTCTTCTCCTTCAATCTCAAATAATACTTTTTCTTATTATCTACATCTTTTAAAAGTAACTTTGGAAAAATCCTATCAATCAACAACTTCTTATAAAAATATGTCACCTCTTTATTTTTCCTCGTATACTTTGACAACCTTTCCTCAATAAATCTAACAAAATCATAAATTGTAACCGTTAAACATTCCCATTTGAAATTATTCATCTTCTTTTGTTTTTTCTGATTTCTCTTATAAACTATTGTCTTCTTATACAACCGGTTCTCATTCAAAAAAAAATACGACTCCTCACTTATAGACGTTATACTCTTATGAATTATCTTGGAATATATAGGAAACTGGCATTGATGTAAAAAATCACAATTTTCACTGCTATTCTCATTGTTACTATTAAATTCTTCATTGTTCTCATTACTATTCTCGCTTATCTCATCAACAAATCTCTTGAATGATTCATATGATCCCACTTTTTCAATCAATAAATAGTATATATTGATTTTCTCTTCCAAATTTAAAAACTTGAAAAAATTCTCATTTGTTATTTTATCCTTATCTTCTTCCTTCACCCCATTTACTCCACTTACTCCATTTACTCCATTCACTACACTCTTTTCATTCTCAATTCTATTACTTTTTTCACCAACCTCTTTGAAATTTCTCGATTTAATTTTCACATTGTATTTTTTAAATAATATATTCAAATAATTCTTATCAATTTTCTCTTGTTCATCAACATCCAATGTTTTATTAACCTTACTCTTATCCTCTTCACATTCAGGCCCTTCGCCCTCATTCTCATTCTCATTCTCATTCTCATTCTCATTCTCATTCTCATTTTCATTCTCATCATCTCTATCATTTTCATCATCACTATCTCTATCTCTATCTTTATCACTTCTTCCAACTAACAAATCTGAAATCTCTTCGTCATTGCTATTGTATAGATACATATACACATAATAATCGAATTCGACTGCACTGGATATTCTTGAGACAAACTTCAAAAGTGGTAGTCTTCTAATTAATCCACATTTAAACTCATCAAAAAATCTTGGTGGCGATATCGCCCCGACCAATTCCTCTTCAAATATAGATATATTAAAATTAACGTTCGGTGAAATCTTGAGATACGATTTAAACATAAGTATCCAGTTAAATACATATGAAAACTTCCAATTCGACCTAGTGCTTTCCAACATCGAATCATATGGAGAAACCTCGCATGGCAAATATGCTGGCAATTTTAGTAGCTGTCCAACGTGATTTTCACTCACTTGAGCCTTAACGCATGAATCTAACAACCCATTAGCAGGATGTTCACTTTCAACATCAAGAGGCTTCTTTGAAGGCATTCTGTCGTGGTGACAATAAAGACAAAAAATGCTGTTTGCTCAATACATCTCTCTTCATTTCTTGAAAAGTCGTTTTGCTCGTGAAAAATTCCCACATGGTCCCATGTAGATGGATCCAATAGGGTAAGCGCATTTTTTAAAAAATTTTAAAATTTTGAATTATCTTTGGGTCTGGAAGTTGTTTTGGGGTTTAAAATAATTTTTATTCATTCAATCTTATCGAATTATTGGTTTTTTTTTCAATCTATTTTTGCTTTGGCCCTTGAAGAATTTACATAAATATTATAGAGTTTTCCCTAGTTTTCTCTGTTTGGTTTTTTTCCTTTTTGTTTTCGAAATCTTTTTCGTTTTTTCATCCATTTGTCAAAAGGCAACAATTCTCAATTTGAGTTTATTACTATACTATATTATATTATATATAAGAAATATTTCTATATCTTATTTTTCAGGGTTTTTTGTTCTTGTGAAAGATGTCCATTGAAGAAGTTGATGCTGCTGTTTCTTTAGAGGAATTAAGAGATGTTCTTATTGATAAAACTGGTGACACTAAGTTAGCTAACAGATTTAGAGCGTTGTTCAATTTGAAATCCATTGGTGAAGAGTTCCAAATCAATGCCAAAAAAGCAAACAAGGCAATTGAATATATATGTCAATGCTTTAATGACGAATCCGAACTATTAAAACACGAAGTCGCTTATGTCTTGGGACAAACAAAAAATCTCCATGCTACTACTTATCTTCGTGATGTCCTTGAAGATCCAAACCAACAAGTTATGGTTAGACATGAAGCTGCTGAGGCTTTAGGTGCTTTGGGTGATAAAGATTCATTGCCTTTATTGACAAAATATTTTAATGAAGATCCATTGATTGAAATTAGACAAACTTGTGAATTGGCTATCGAAAGAATAAATTGGGAAAAAACTTCCAAAAAGAATGAAGTTTTAGAAAAATCTGCTTACTCTTCAGTTGATCCTGCACCTCCTTTACCTTTAGATCAAGATTATAAGATTGACCAATTGAAAAAGATTCTCAACAGTCAAGAAGAAACCTTATTCAACAGGTATAGAGCCATGTTTAGATTGAGAGATATTGGTAGCGATGAAGCTTGTAAGGCATTAGCTTCTGCATTTGCTGACCCTTCTGCATTGTTGAAACACGAAATTGCCTATATATTTGGTCAAATTTGTAACCCAGTTGTTGTACCTGATTTGGTCAAAGTGCTCAAGAAAAAGGATGAAGCTCCAATGGTTAGACACGAAGCTGCTGAAGCTTTGGGGGCAATTGCTACTGATGACGTTTTACCTGTATTGAAGGACATGTTAAAAGACGATGTTGACGTTGTCAAAGAAAGTGCAATTGTTGCTTTAGACATGTACGAGTATGAAAATTCAAATGAAATCGAGTATGTTACTGTTAAAAATTAGCCAATTGCTGTTTTAAATTATGTTTTGGAATCTTGAGTTCTTCTTTATTATATCATTTATTACCATTATATCACTATATCACTATATCACTATTTCACTATACTATTATATCGTTTAATTTTTAATGTTTAATCTGGTTTCGGTAGGTTTGATTCTTTCTTTATCAAGACCCCACATAATCTCGGTCGTAAAGGTTCTCGCAGCTTCTTGTAGGAATATGCAGCAACTCGCCGCTTAAAAAATGAGACCGCTATCCTGGTTCTTCTATTGCTTAGTCAGCATATGCCATTTTTTAAAATTAAAATTACTTCTTGGATCTTGCAATTTTTTGGAAATATTAATATTCAATTTACCTGACTTTGTATTATAATTATAGTATAAATAGTTTTTTGGACATAAATCATTGATTGTCAATAACAATGAATAACTATCCTCCTCCTCCTCCATCGCCGCCTCCACCACCTCCTTCACCACCTCCACCACCATCTCCACCACCATCTCCTCCTTCATTACATCCAATATTTCGCGACAGTGATTTATTACCACCTCCACCACCACCACCTTTAGATTCCATTGAATCGGACAAATTTTCTGCTCAAATAGATAGTGCTCATGACACCCATCCTGTTTTGAATTTTTATGAGGAATTTAATGATATTGATCTTGATAATGATAATGAATTGATGCAAAGACAAAAAGAATGGTTTCGAATCCAGAAATTAAGATTCAAACCAAAAGTATCTTCAAAAAAACGATTTGGTGGTTTGGTGCACCCAAAAAAATTTGAAATGCCTCCTGAACATTTAAGAAAAATTATTTTTGACCATGGAGATATGTCCTCAAAATTTTTTCAGAATGATAAAAGATCATTTCTAGGGTCTTTGAAATACATGCCTCATGCAATTTTAAAACTATTAGAAAATATGCCTCAACCTTGGGAGCAAATTAAAGAGGTAAAGGTTCTATATCATACTACTGGTGCTATAACATTTGTAAATGAAACTCCGAGAGTTATTGAACCCGTCTATATTGCCCAGTGGGCAACCATGTGGTTGATGATGAGAAGAGAAAAAAGAGATAGAAGACATTTCAAAAGAATGAGATTTCCACCATTCGATGATGAAGAACCACCTTTAGATTACATGGAAAATATTGAGGATTTAGAACCTCTCGATTCAATACAGCTAGAACTTGATAAAAATGAAGATAAAAATGTTTATGATTGGCTTTATGATTATAAACCGTTATTGGATAGTAAATACCATGAAAATAATCCCAAATTGAACTTTATAAACGGTTCTTCTTATAAAAAATGGAATCTAAATTTAAAACAAATGGCTGATCTTTTAAGATTGTCAACTCCATTGTTATCCGAAAATATTGATAAAAATTACTTTTTTCTTTTTGACAAAGAATCATTTTTCACTGCAAAAGCTTTAAATATTGCCATACCTGGTGGTCCAAAATTTGAACCGCTATATAAAGATATTGAACCTGAACTAGAAGACTATGGTGAATTTAACTCAATTGACAGAGTAATAATCAGAATTCCTATAAAAACTGAATATAGAATAAGTTTTCCTTATCTTTATAATTCTTCAGTGCGATGTGTCGAAGCTAGTTCTTATAGTGAACCTATTAATTTATATATTAAAAATGATAATCCTGATATTCCCACTTTTGAATTTAATGAAAGTTTCAATCCTATAACACAGAGAAATTTAGTTACAAATAAAGATTTACGAAAATTTGAGGACTATGGATTTGATCCAATTACTGGGGATGACCTTGATGATGATTTTAAAATTTTGCCATCAAAAATAAAACCATTTTTGGCTTCAGAAAATTTGGAAAATGAGAAGGTGAATAGTGCTATTCAACTATGGTGGTCACCTTATCCTTTTAATCGTCGATCAGGCAGAATGGTCAGAGCGCAAGATGTCGCGCTAGTCAAGAAATGGTATTTGCAACATCCTCCTCCTGGTTATCCTGTCAAAGTTAAAGTTTCCTACCAAAAGTTATTGAAAACTTATGTGCTTAATGAATTGCACAAAAAGAACCCAAAAGTAACAAGGAATATTAGAAAAGTAAAATTATTAAACTCTCTCAGAAATACTAAGTTTTTTCAACAAACATCTATTGACTGGGTCGAAGCAGGTCTACAGGTCTGCAAACAAGGCCATAATATTTTAAATTTACTAATTCACAGAAAGGGTCTAGTTTATCTTCATTTAGATTATAATTTTAATTTAAAACCAACTAAGACATTGACCACAAAAGAAAGAAAGAGATCTAGATTTGGTAATGCATTTCATCTTATGAGAGAGATTTTGAAAGTTATTAAACTTTTAGTAGATGCTCAAGTTCAATACAGATTAGGTAACGTTGACGCCTTTCAATTAGCCGACGGGATATATTATATTTTGAATCACTTGGGTCAATTAACTGGTATCTATCGTTACAAATATAAAGTAATGCATCAAATAAGATCTTGCAAGGATTTAAAACATGTTGTCTATTACCGATTTAATGTTACAATTGGGAAAGGTCCTGGGTGTGGTTTTTGGCAGCCTGCTTGGAGAGTTTGGATATTTTTCTTAAGAGGTATAATTCCCTTATTAGAAAGATGGCTAGGGAATTTGTTAGCTAGACAATTTGAAGGTAGACATTCGAAAGAAGTTACCAAAACTATCACTAAGCAAAGAGTTGATTCGTATTATGATCTCGAATTAAGAGATGCTGTTATGCATGATATATTAGATATGATACCCGAAGGAATAAGACAGTCTAAAGCTAAAACAATTCTTGCTCATTTGAGTGAGGCCTGGAGATGTTGGAAGGCAAATTTGCCATATAAAGTTCCAGGGTTGCCTGGTCCTATACAACAAATAATTAATCGTTATATTAAAGCCAAAGCAGATGGCTGGATTTCCGTTGCACATTATAATAGAAAAAGAATAAGAAGTGGCACTAATATTGAAAAAACTGTTGCAAAAAAGAATCTTGGTAGATTGACCAGGTTATGGCTAAAAAACGAACAAAATCGTCAAATAAGTTTTCAAAAAGATGGACCTTACATATCAACGGATGAAGCTATCACAATACATTCTCTCATGGTTCAGTGGCTAGAAGATAGAAAATTTCAACCAGTTCCGTTTCCTCCACTAAGTTATAAGTATGATACAAAATTACTCGTGCTAGCATTAGATAATTTAAAGGAAGGGTTCGGATCCAAAGGACGATTAAATGCGAGTCAGAGGGAAGAATTAGCTTTGTTAGAACAGGCATATGATAACCCACATGATTGTCTTAACAGAATAAAGAGGTTTATTTTGACTCAAAGAGTATTTAAAGATGTGAACCTTGATATGATGGATTATTATGATTATATTCAACCAACATATGAAATTGATCCTTTAGAAAAAATAACAGATGCCTATTTAGATCAGTATCTATGGTTTGAGGCTGATCGTAGACAATTATTTCCTAGTTGGATAAAACCTTCAGATTCAGAAATCCCCCCTTTGATGACGTATAAGTGGTGTCAGACTATTAACAATCTAGAAGATGTTTGGGACACTTCTAAAGGTCAGTGTAATGTTATGTTGCAAACAACTCTAAATAAGATTGCAGAGAAGATAGATTTTACATTACTTAATAGACTATTACGATTAATAATCGATCCCAATATCGCTGACTATGTCACTGCCAAATATAATGTTTCTATTAATTACAAAGATATGAGTCATGTTAACACTTATGGAATTATAAAAGGCTTAAAATTCTCATCATTTGTATTTCAGTTTTATGGGTTGATAATTGATTTGTTACTTCTTGGTCCAGAAAGAGCTGCTGAACTAGCAAATAATGAAACTAACGATGAGCATCCAATTAAACTCTATTGTCGTTACATTGATAAGATATACATGTTTTTTAGGTTTGAAAATGAAGATGCTGATGATTTGATTAAAGATTTTCTTTCGGAGAATCCTGATCCAAATTTTGAGAATGTTATTAATTATAATAATCGTCGTTGTTGGCCTAGGGATCAGAGAATGAGATTAATGCGTCATGATGTTAATCTTGCTAAAGCTGTTTTCTGGCAAATTAGTTATCGTGTTCCAATGTCGTTAACATCCTTAGAATGGGATTCTGATGATACTTTTGTGTCCGTTTATAGTAAGGATAATCCCAATTTGTTGTTTACGATGTGTGGCTTTGAAGTTAGAATATTGCCAAAATGCCGATTAAATGAAGATTCTTCTGTTAAAGAGGGAACTTGGAAACTTATTAATCAAGAAACAAAAGAAAGGACAGCAATAGCCTATCTCCAAGTATCACAGGAACAAGTGAAAAAGTTTAATAACCGTATCAGACAAATTTTGATGTCTTCTGGGTCGACTACATTTACAAAGATAGCAGGTAAATGGAATACGGCGTTAATTGCATTGTTTTCATATTTTAGAGAAGCTGTTATATCAACTGAATCATTGCTTGATTCTTTAGTTAAATGTGAAACAAAAATTCAAACAAAAGTTAAAATGGGATTAAATTCAAAGATGCCTACTCGTTTCCCTCCTGCTGTATTTTATACTCCAAAGGAATTGGGAGGTCTTGGAATGCTAAGTGCATCTCATATTTTAATCCCTGCTTCTGATTTAAGATGGTCTCAACAAACAGACACAGGAATTACACATTTTCGTTCAGGTATGACACATCAAGATGAAAAAATAATCCCAACAATACATAGATATATTTTATCTTGGGAAGAGGAATTTACTGATTCTCAGAGAGTTTGGGCAGAATATGCAATCAAAAGAAAAGAAGCAATCCAGCAAAACCGTCGTCTTGCTTTTGAGGATATGGAAGATAATTGGGACCGAGGTATTCCAAGAATAAGTACATTGTTTCAAAAGGATCGACACACACTTGCTTATGACAAAGGTCATCGTATTCGAACAATTTTCAAACAATATTCAATGACATTATACAATTCGTTTTGGTGGACAAGTAATTTTCATGATGGTAAATTATGGAATTTAAATGCATATCGTACGGATGTTATTCAGGCTCTTGGTGGTATTGAAACTATTTTAGAACATACTCTATTTAAAGCAACTGGGTTTGATTCTTGGGAAGGCTTATTTTGGGAAAAAGCTTCTGGTTTTGAAGATTCATTAAAGTTTAAAAAATTAACAAATGCCCAAAGATCCGGTTTGAGTCAAATACCTAACCGTCGTTTTACGTTATGGTGGTCTCCAACAATTAATCGTGCAGATGTTTATGTCGGTTTTTTGGTGCAGTTAGATTTAACTGGGATATTTCTTCATGGGAAAATACCCACTTTAAAAATTTCATTAATTCAAATTTTCCGTGCTCATTTATGGCAAAAAATTCATGAAAGTGTTGTTTTTGATATTGCACAAGTTTTTGATCAGGAATCTGAACAATTACAAATTGATTCTGTTCAAAAAGAGGCGATCCATCCTCGTAAATCGTATAAGATGAATTCATCATGTGCAGATATATCATTGGCTAGTTCATACAAATGGTCAGTGAGCAGACCATCATTGTTGTATGATAGAAGTAATGAGTTTAATGCAACTACGACCGAAAAATACTGGATTGATATTCAATTGCGTTATGGAGATTATGATTCGCATGATATTTCTCGATATGTCCGATCTAAATTTCTTAGTTATACTACGGAGGCTTCAAATTTATATCCCTCGCCAACAGGTGTTATGATTGCTATTGATCTTGCTTATAATATGTATGATGCATATGGGAATTGGTTTCCAGGTTCCAAACAATTGGTGCAAAATGCGATGAGAACTATAATGAAAGCCAATCCAGCGTTATATGTTTTGCGAGAAAGAATTCGTAAAGGGTTGCATTTATATCAGTCTCAGCCACAAGAAGCATTTTTGAATTCTACAAATTATTCCGAGTTGTTTGGAAATGACACGCAATTTTTCATTGATGATACAAATGTTTATCGTGTTATTGTGCATAAAACGTTTGAAGGTAATATTGCTACAAAGCCTATAAATGGAGCAGTATTTATATTTAATCCTAAGACAGGAGAGTTGTTTTTAAAGATTATTCATGCAAGTGTGTTTGCTGGACAAAAGAGATTGGGGCAATTATCAAAATGGAAAACGGCAGAAGAAGTGACAGCGTTGATCCGATCGCTTCCAAAAGAAGAACAACCAAAACAATTGATTTTGACAAGAAAGGGATTGATGGATCCATTGGAAAACCATATGTTTGATTTTCCAAATATTCGAATTCGGTTATCAGAGTTGCAGTTGCCATTTCAAGCAGCAATGAAAATTGAAAAGTTGGCGGATATCATTTTAAAAGCCAATGAGCCCAAAATGGTGTTATTCAATCTCTATGATTCTTGGTTGAAAACGATATCCTCCTACACAGCATTTTCTCGTCTTTTATTGATCTTAAGGGCGCTTCATATTAATCAAGAAAAGGCCAAATTAATCTTGGTGCCTGACAGCAGTGTTGTTGTTGAAGAACATCATATTTGGCCCACATACAATGATAAAGAGTGGTGCGAGATTGAAATTAAATTGAGAGATTTGATTCTTAATGATTACGGGAAGAAAAGTAATGTTGATATCAAATCGTTAACACAGTCTGAGATTCGGGATTTAATATTGGGACAAAATATTAAAGCGCCATCAGCCAAGAGACAGCAAATCGCTAAGATTGAAGAACAAAATGGAGAAACTTTGAATAGTGAGGAACCATCACAGCTAACAGCAATGACGACCAAAACTACGAATGTTCATGGAGAAGAAATTGTTACAGTAACAACTAGTAATTATGGACAAAAGACCTTTTCATCCAAGACGGAATGGAGAAACCGGGCTATTTCGACAACAAGTTTACATTTGCGTGCTAAGCACATTTATGTCAACTCGGATGAAATTCTTGATGATGATAGTTATACCTATGTCTTGCCTAAAAACTTGTTGAAAAAGCTTATTTTGATATCAGACTTGCGGACCCAGGTTGGAGGATTCTTGTATGGAAAATCACCAAAAGATTTTGAGAAAGTAAAAGAGATCAAGTGCATTGCTTTAGTTCCCCAACTAGGAAACCTCAACTCGATTGAATTTCCGAAAAAGCTACCCAGTGAGGAATTTCTCAAGAAAAACAAGCTCGAACCATTGGGATGGATACACACACAGTCTCAAATTCCACAGATGATGAGTGCGATGGACATAATGACCCAGTCGGGGATAATGAGGGAGAACCCTGAGCTGTGGGAGGCTTCCAAGGTGATTGATTTGACGGTGTCGTTCACACCAGGCTCTGTGACTTTAGCAGCGTACAACTTGAGCGAGAAGGGACGCCAATGGGGGTTGAGCAACAGGGACTTGAGCTCCAGTGAGCCCCAGGGGTTCTTGCCGACGTTTGGAAAGAAGTCGCAGTTGATTCTCTCAGACAAGATGATGGGCTTTTTCATGGTGCCAGACACAGATGTGTGGAACTACTCGTTCATGGGCATTGAGTGGAACGCCGCCGACGACTACGAGTTGAAGGTGGACATCCCGCTTCCCTTCTACCACGAGCTGCACCGCCCCATCCACTTCAGCAACTTCAACGAGCTCGAGAACGATGAGCTTGAGGTGGACCAGCAGGACGTGTTTGCGTAACGCCAAGCGCCAACTGCCACAAACCAAGCTCGAAAACCATGCTCCAGGCTCCCAGCGCAAAGCACCGCGCTCCGGTGTCGTGTCGCACACGAGCACCAAGGGAGTACCGAGGGAGCGCTCATTTCCGGACAGTGCGCTGTCTGGCACTGCCGGTTGGTCACATGATGCAATCTTTTTAGGTGCTTTTTTACCACTGTTAGGCTTTCGCACTGTTTAAGCTCAGTCTTGTAAGCCTGGTTCTATCTTATCACCCATTACTTCTTATATATCTACCCAGGTCTCCTGTTTCCTCAATTGTCATTTGCTGCTTTCGACCTGCTATTGTCTTTGAGCTACTGTGCAACTGCTTTCAAACTACTCTGAAACTGCTCTGAAACCTCTTTTTTCCTTTTTGTTACCTTCCATCAACCATGTTATCGCATTTGTCCCAGGTTTATCGTAAGAATAAAAAGAAGATTATCATAACTTCCTCTGTCTTGGGCTTGACTTACATCATATCTAAATATGTGAACCAGAAAGTCACTGCTTATCAAAACCAGATCCAAGAAGAAAAGATGACCAAAGAACAGATCAAGCGAAGATTCCAGGAAACTCAAAAGGAGGCACTTTTCACCATCTTTGCCTTGATTCCTGCTTTAGATACCCCGATTTTCAAATCTTTACCTGTCGAACAAACCACTAAACTTTTGCAACAGAAAAAACTTCAAAGAAGTCTCAATGTCTCTTCTTCAGCTCCTAACAGCTTGGCTTCTCCCTCTATTCTTTCCAATTCTGATGATAACCATCCAAAATCAGAGAATCAAAACTCCTCTTCTATTCCAAAAGATAAAAAAACAAAGGTAGAATTATGGTCTGATTTAAAAATACAAACCATAGCTAGATTTTTAACCGTTATCTATTCTAATGCCTTTTTAATCGTTTTAATCAGATTACAATTAAATATATTGGCTAAAAAGGAATATCTTGAAACTGCTTTGAAATTGGCCAAAATTAATACACAAGAATTTGAAAATTCTCAATCTTTTTCCTATTTGCCCAACTTTTTATCCTTTCCAACAAATCCCATAACTAGATTATTCAATTTCAACAAAAATTCAAATTCAAATTCAAATTCAAATTCAAATTCAAATTCAAATAATAATAATAATAATAATAATAATAATAATAATAATAATAATAATAATAATAATAATAATAACAATAACAATAACAATAACAATAACAATAAAAATAAAAATAACAATAAAAATATCAACGGTATTGATCCCAAAAACATCGATAATCTTACCAACATTAACGGCCAAGATATTAACAATAAATTGGAAGAAAATTTCCAAAGAAATGATTATCTCGCTGAACAAGCCTTTCTATCTCTAACCTGGTGGCTACTAAATAGAGGCTGGATTCAAATTAGAGACATTATTCTTCAAGCTGTTAAATCGGTCTTTAATGACATCGATCCAAGATCCCCCTTCACCCTCCAGGAATTTAATGAATTGCTATTTAAAACAAGAGATTTAATCGATTTTAATTACAACTCAAATATCAACCTACAAATCTCCTATAACGAAAATAACAACTTCCTACTAAACTGTCTACTACCACCAATCGAATTGGAAACTTTTGTAATTAATCAAGTAAACAACAACAATAACAACGATAACAGAGAATTTGATATAACCTCTTCAATTATCCAAACCGTTAACTCGATCAACCATCACTATCCTTCTCCAATCTTTGAAAATGAAGAAAAACTAGACTCAATCAATTTCCCCGATAACGACCCTAATCTCGATAACGATATTAGCCTAATAAACAATGAAACTTTAAGAATCCTAATCGATGAAACTAAAAACCAAATCCTATCCGAATTAACAGAATCAACTTTAACAAGTCTTGTCACAACTTGCATAAACAAATGTTTTAAACAAATCTATCTTCTAGTTTATAATCAATCATTAGCCTCAAACTCAAACTCAAACAATATTATCAACGATTATAACGATAACAATCAAGAAAATGAAATTGAACAATTATTGGCTTCAAAAAAATTCAAATTGGCCTCGCTCTTAGCTTACATTACAAAAATCACTTCCTCTTTAAGTAGAAATGATGCATCCAATGAATTTATTTTGCTGATGGACAAAGTCCCTGGGTTGGATGAATTAAGTGCCAGTGTCTACATGAATTTTGATATATAGACTTGAAAATCTTATCTCTCGCTTTTTGTTAAAAATAATGCTTACTTTTTTTTTTTTTTTTTTTTCTTTTATTTCTCAATTATTTTTTTAATTTTATTTGTTAAATTAGCTTTATATTTTATATAATTCTGTTCTTTACTGTTCTTTTTTTTTGTGTTTTCTATTTATTTTTATTTATTATTAGTATTTTAGTAAATTTAGCAGATTTTTTTGATGGACTATATAATTAATGTATTGTTTAAAATTGTTTTAGTTACAAACTTTTTCAAAATGTTATTATTTCTTTTGTTTTTCAATATTCAATTTTCAATAAATTATTCATTCGCCTGTAGTGATATTTCAAAACGAAAAAACATTAAATAAAAACAAAACCAACTGTTAAAAAAAAGCAAAAAAAATTAAAAATACTCCCTCCAAACAAAAAAATAAAAAAATAAAAAAATAAAAAAATAAAAAAATAAAAAGAAAAAAAAAGACAAAAGATTTTTCATTTTAATCATAAAGATCAACAAATCATATATAGTATAAAAACATGCAGAAAAATCAAATAATAAGAGCAAAAAACTCTAGCAAAATAAAACTCTTATCTTTACTTAAATAAATCAAGTTCAAAGTCACTTTCACTGAAATAAGTTGATAATAACAAACGATCATTATATTTTCTTCCACTTATATTTTTCATAACATTTGAGCAAATTTCGGAATTTTTGAATTTAATAAATATTTTTCCAAAATTAGAATTGGCTCCAATTTCTTTTTTGAAATTTGCTATGTTTTCAAGATGTGGAATCTTAATATCAATTACCTCTCCATATTTAGAACATTCTTCTCTAAAATCTGATTCAAGGCTATTCACTTTTTCAACAATTTCTTTTTGAATGATACTATTAGATTCCTTATTTACAGCAGTTGATTGTTTATCCAAAATTTCTCCAACATTAAAGGAGTTTAAAATCAATAAAACATTTGATTTTTTATGAATCGAAGGGTCAGTGCCTTTGACTAAATTGAGTAAATTAAGACAATTCATTTGAACGTTCTGTTGATAACCAGCACAACACCTTTTGCAAATCAATTTAGACCCTTCTAATTCAAAAGAGTTTAATTTTTCAATATATTTCGAGGTGTTTTGCCAATCTTTAAATGTAAGAAAGGCTATATCCTTATTAATATTAGGATTATTTTTTTCCTTCAAAAGACATAGATTCTCAATATCTGAGATGGCGGATATTTTTTGTTTCAAAGATTCATCGTCATATTTTAGAGGAATGTTAGAAATTACTAGTTTTGAGTCAGAGTCTGGAACTATAGACCAATAACTATTTTTTCTATCACTGGTCTGAGTAGAATTGGGGATTATATATTCATCAGGTCTAGATATTGAAAGTCTAAAATTTAGATGATCTATTAAACGACCATCAAGTGCAATTAATATAGAAGGGATTCTAAAGTCTTGACATTGTAGTATTATAGTGTTGTTTAAAACAACATAAGATTGAATTGGGTTTTTAAAGAAAAAGTTATGAATTGAGTCAAGGAAATCATTAATATAAGCAATTATTTGAGGAGCAATAGAATTATCAGTAAGATTTCTTACTAAAATTCTTTTTGAATTAGAAGAATTTTCACAGTTGACATTTGAATTGGGATCGGTTATAGTTTTAAGAGTGGCATCATTCTTTACGTTATCAATCAAAAAATTTTGAAATTTACGTAAATCAAGTTGTTGTTGATGCTGTAATTTTCGATTATGAATATTATTAAAATTATTATTCAAATCATTAAGATTAGGTTGAAACTTTAAGCCTAATTTATTATCGCCATTTTCTTTAGGTATATTGAAATTTTGGTTGTTGTTGTTATCGTTATTGCTGTTATTGTTGTTTAAACGGATTCCAGGCAAAAGAAAAAAGCCTGAGATTTTAGCTTTTTCAGCAGAAATTTCTTCAAAGCCTTGAGGTTTTAAATCCCATAAGGTGTATGAAGATCTATCTCTTTTCTCAATGGAGATAACAGTTTCAGGATCCACTTTATTAGAAAGATGGGAATGTTTATCTGAATATCGATTAGACCTTGAGCGATAATCGTCTCTTGATCTTGATCTTAAATTTTGATTTGATCTCGACCTGGATCCAGATCTAGACCTTGAATTGGACATGTAATGTCTGGTGGGAGTTGTAGACCTTGATCTTGAGTATGCACTCCTTCTATATCTTGGATCTAATCCATTTCTTTCTCTCGCTGTTTGTCTGGGTCGTTGGCTTTCTTCCAGCCTTTCAATATAGCGGTTTTGGATTCTTTCCCTGGAGTTTTCTCTTGATATTTCAGTTGATCTCTCCCCACGTCTTGTGTGGTATCTTGAAGGCCTTCTCCTGGCAAAGTCATCGTTAGAGGGTTTGAATGAAACCCTGGGGTCGTTTCTTTCTCGAAAACGCCTGGGTCCGGTTGGAATATTTGACGAGCCCTTTAAATCAGTCACTAGATAATAAGTTAGTCAATGAATTGCAAACATATTAAAGAGTTCGCTACAAATAAAAAAAACATAAAAAAACAAAAAAACAAGTTAGCAAACTTGAAAACACTTGAAATCGATCGAAACAAAAAAAACACTCTGCCCAATACAACAAAGAACAAAGGAAAAACAGGCTCCAATACATACTCAGTAACACAGTAGCCAATATGTCAGCAAAAGAAGCACAGCTGCTCCAACATTTGTGCTCTCCATCAATACCTCTTTTCTTCTACTCATGTTCAGAGAAGCAGATTATGCAATGCTTACGTAACAATCCGGCTTTTCTTCCGGTGAAAAATAATGATTTCCACGTGACTCTTTCCGCATTTTGGCCGCTGTTTCTCAGAGGTCTTCTTCTTCCTCTGCTCCTTCTGCTGCCATTCTTCTGCTGCTTGTGCTGCCGGTGCTGTTGTCATGGAAAGCGTAAACACGAATCCCTTTCCTGCTGCTGCTTCCCGGTCCAGATCAATGACCAGGTCCAGGCCAGTCTCCAAATCAAGGCCCTCATCGGGATCTCCCTCCAGAAACCCTAAAAGGCAGTCTTTCTCTCCAAACCATAATTCCTCCAATGTTGAACATGCTGAACCTCAAGGCTCGAACAGCAATGCCTTTGGCCATTCTCGTTCAAGAGCTCATTATGAAGACAAAGTAGGCTTTCCCAGTTTTCCTGCTTCATTGCCTCCTGTTCCAACAACAAATTTTCAACCCGAAAAGAAATCTAATGGAAAAGTTATTAACTCTGGCAATGGAAGTAACTATAATCGCAATTCCAATAATTTTAACACTACTCAACAGTATGATAACTTCTCTACATATGAAAACGCAGTTGATTATTATGATAATTATGATAATTTCTATAATAGCAATAACTACAGCAATTCTCAAAATCACTTTGATTCGAAATCCAGAAAGTATTCCGGCAATAGAGATCAAAGACAAGCTACTTATTCTCAAGGTGAATCTGAAAGTCATAAATCTAATAAAAGTTATTCTAAAAAATATTCAACCTTTCATGGTTTTAATAATGGTCCTTCAAATAACTACAGAGGCAGCAGCTATTTTGATCAAGGTTTTCCCAATCAAGATAAATATAACGATGATTATCTGAAAAAACATTACAAAAGAAATTATCCAAGAGCTGAAGACAAAAGTATTTCAAATTATAATTCCAAGCATAATACCAACTTTAGTAATAAATTCAATAAAGAACCCACTGCTAGATTAGATATTCAAAATAAGACAGAAAATAAACCTAAAATTGATTATGATGTTTCAAATAGTAAACTGGATCAGCCCGGGAATTATCTTGAAATGCCAAAACTTCCCTTAAATCCATCTTCTAAATCTCCAAAGCCTTCCTCCAAGGCTATAGTCAATAATAAATCTAAGGAAAATTCACATATTGCTCAAAATTCGCTTCAGCATCAATATAAAAAACAAGATTCACCCAATAACTATCAGCCTCAAAAACCAAAGCCCCAGGTTAGAAATGATTTATGGCCTGAAGTTATTGATTTGCCCGAGAATAATTGGTTTTTCGTGCCTAATGATTTAGAAAAAAAAGCACCAAGTATTTTAAGTAGAATGAGTAATGAACATGAATTAGCTCAAAGATATAATGGTGTTGAAAACATTTTTAAATTAGCTAACCATCTAAGGTTAGTAAGGCATACCGTTTTAGCGGCTTCAATAATGTTTCACAGATTTTACATGATTAAAACTTTTCAAAATTATGATTATCACATCATGGCTCCAACGTTTACTTTTATTGCTACAAAGACTGAAGAAAATCATAGAGGCTTGGAGAATATAGCCTTGGCTGCTACATCAGTTAATAGTAAACGTTCAAAACCTCCAATAAATAATGAAAAATTAAAATCCATGAAAGAATATTGGAGTTATAAAGATAGAATAAAGATAAACGAAGAGATTGCTCTTGAAGTTCTTTGTTTTGATTTAAATTTCGACTTTCCTGATAATGTTATTAGCAATGTTTTTCAAAAAGAATTAGAAGAAATGAAAAAAAATAATTGCAACAGTGAAGATCATTTAACGATGAAAAATAAATTTGAAAGAATTTTTGCTGATGCTAAACTTATACTAGACAAATTGATTCATTTTCCTGTTTCTGTTTTATACAATCATGAAGAGATTGCTGCTATTTGTATAATTTATTCTCTAAGTTTACAAAAACAGTTTCAATTGCCTTCATATTTTTTTAAAAAACATTTTCCAAGTATAAAAGCAACAAGATTAGAAGAAATTTCAAATAATATTCTAAAAATGTACAAAAAGCTTGTTAAATTTAATCTCTTTAATCCTGAGACATTTAAGTTTCCTAGTCTCACTGTTGAAGAAATTGTTATATTGAGTGGAGGTCATGATCAGGATGATTTATAATGATAAAAATGGGTTTTTTACTGTATTTATTTGTTTTTTTTGTATTTATTTTTTTTTTCCTTCTTTTTTTTCCTTTTTTTTTCTTTTTCTTTTTTTTTTTTTTTTTTTTTTTTTTTTTTTTTTTTTTTTGTTGTTGTTGTTGTTGTTGTTGTTGTTAATCAGTTATTCAGTCCTTTTTTTCCATTTGAAAAAAAGGGGGGGGGGAGCCTTAAATGTAATTTTTCAAGTAGAAAGTTTCCTATNAATGGGTTTTTTACTGTATTTATTTGTTTTTTTTTTTTTTTTTTTTTTTTTTTTTTTTTTTTTTTTTTTTTTTTTTTTTTTTTTTTTTTTTTTTTTTTTTTTTTTTTTTTTTTTTTTTTTTTGTTGTTGTTGTTGTTGTTGTTGTTGTTGATTGGTTATTCAGTTAAATGCGTGTTTATAAAATAAAATCTGCTTTTATTTTTAAATGTAATTTTTCAAGTAGAAAGTTTCCTATGAACAAGTTTTTTTAATAAATTTCCAGTGAAAATTAAATGAAACCAAGCAATCTCAAGACATAATCTAAGATGATTCCTCCCAAAAGGATTTGGCCTGAAGCGATACTGGCAAAAAAATGCTTCCAACAGTCTTTGGGGTAATCTAAATTCACCGTTTTAATACTATTAAGAAGTCTATATCCAAACACAGAGGCACCAATAAAAAACCCAGGACCCATAGCACCATTGATACCTGCTATTGCTAACAAAGATAGGTGAGCAGCACTTAAAGAATAAAATATCTTTTTTGAATTATTGCCCCATGCTAAAGCAGTGGACTTCACACCTGCCTGCACATCGAATTTTTTATCTTGATGGGCATATATTGTATCGTAAACCATTGTCCAAAGATATGAAGAGAAAAATAAGGGCACCATTGTGGACCAGTCCCACACACCCATTGCAGCAAAACCCAACATAGTCCCCCAGCTATTGCAGATTGATAGCACAGCCTGTGGGTAATATGTGAATCTTTTGAATAGTGGATAAGTCAACACAAATGCCAAAGAGCTGGCTCCTAAGAGAAAGCAGTCAAAGGGTAGCTGTAATAACACCATTAAGCCAACGCATAACTGAGTGAACAAAAAAACAGAAGCTTGACGTACAGTTACTTTTTTGCTAGCCAAGGGCCTTTCAATTGTTCTTTCCACCTTATTGTCGAAATCTCTATCGCATATATCGTTGATTGTGCACCCAGCACCTCTCATGACAATTGACCCAATACCAAACACTCCAAGCATCCAAGCACACTGGGAGAGTGGAATAGCTGCCTGGTAAGAAGCCATTACGATTCCCCAAGAGGAAGGCAAGAACAACAACCAGGTACCCACAGGCCTCTCTAGTCTCATGAGCTCTGCGTAGGGAATCCATTTCTCAGGTAGTTTCGAGACCCAGGAGGGAGAAAGAGCTAGTGCTCTGGCAGCTTTGGCAGCTTTGATCTGCTCTTTGGTGAAGAGAGAAAACGCATTTGGAGCTGGAGCTGGAGCTGGTCTTGCAAACTTGTGATTCGCTGAGGATGTCAGCCATCTGAAATTTCGCACAACAGGACGATATCGTAGTGTCGAGGATAAGGGCCTGAAGGAGAAGAAGCTGCTCCTGAGAGGAAGCCCAAAGAGACTGAGACTGACGCTGCTGTTCATTGTTGCTGTTGCTGGCTCGACTCTTCGACCTCAGCAGAAGAAACAGCTTCTCATGCGAAACTCGAGGTGTTGTTTTCCGCACCACAACATTTCTATCCAACTCAACTCCATCTCCATCTCCAGAAGCTGCTTTATCAGGAGCTACGTCCAACGCAAGAGAAGCTAGCCATTCACACGTCTGTTCAAGGGCTGTTTTGCTGTAACACACTAGAATAACACTGCGAGGATGGAGATGCTATACATACCCGAGGTGGAAATGGCTGTGGGTGACAATCTCCCAAGTAACCCACAACCAGTTGTATTTAAAGTGGAAAACTTCACCATTGCCAACAACCAGTTGCACCACAGCCAGACCCTGACACACTCTATTCCAATCAACATGCCTGATATTCCACTTCCAACAGAGAAGTTTTTTGACTCTCTGCAGTACCAGCCTGCTTCTTACAACAACAATTTAAGCCAAAAAGACGAGTATTTGCAGACCATTTTTGATCCTAATGGTGAGAGGAAAATATCCAAAAATGGGTACTTGTTTGACTACCCAAATAAACAGTTTGTGGTCTCGACTTTTACATTGCCTGGAAGAGGGAAAAAACTATATTGCATGGCTGCTGATATTTCAAAAGAACTACAATTTAGAGATTCCTACTTATTTTTGCACAAGAACAAATCCTTATTGAAATATACAACCACTGATCAGGATAAACAGTTCCTAATAAAAGAAGGGGTCTTGCAAAATGTATTCAAATCAAGATCCATTGGAGTGATTACAATTAGATCGCTATACTTGATCTATGGAGCAAGATTAATTAAAAATGGCAGAAGAATAGTTGATGATTATTGGGAAGATATGGCAAGACAAAAGGGCTTCACTGAAAATGATCCTGTTTACAACTATACCAACGAAGAAATGATAAAATTGGGAAAAATGGAACCATTTCCTTCTAAAATCTTATCTACTTCAAATGCAATTAATGCTCTCAACCAATCAAAATCTGCAAACGCCATTTTAAATAACGATTTGTCCTCATACAGCAGTCCAAATAATTTAATGGGTATGGATGGCAGCTATTTGTCTAAAAATTCCTCATTTGATGACAGAAATCGATTCTTAGCCACTGGCTCTAACAACAGTTTTATTGGTAGTAATAATAAAAATAACAATGCTCTTTTATCACAACTAAACATGCTTTCAAATTCAAGATCAAATTCTTCAAAGTTTTCTTTGCCCATATCCAACCCTATTTCTCTAACTTCGCTAAATTCCTTTTTCCCTTCAAGTAGTCAGTTCATTAAATCTCTTCCCCATTTTTCAAATAAACACACTGCAATACACACAAAGAAACACAATCTTTTAATTAATGGTGCATTGGCTGATTCCTACAATCTCTCTTCTTTAATAAATCATTCAAAATATAAGGAATACTCTTTTCCTTTTATCTTCAAATTAAACTACCAACAAAATGAATATTTGAAACAAAACTTAATTGCTTTAGATCCTACTTTGGAAATCCGTCAAAATTATTTGTTATCATCCGGAGTTTCAATCATCCCATTGGGTTCAACTCTTAATCCTCCCAATTTCAACTCAATGACATCAAGCTCAAAATCAATTTCTGTCACTTCTTCACCTTTAACACTCGCTCAACAGCGTTCACTAATTACCTCTCCTGGTGGCTCCATTCCTCAATCAATTCCAACTTCATTATTGAATGGCGAAAGTTTAATTACTGCCACTGGCGAGGGTCAATTGTTTTATATTGGTTGTATCCAAGGTCAGAACATTCTTGGGGGAATTGATTTGCTAAAAGATTTGAGTATGCCCAGTTATGAACTGGCTTTAGAAAGTTTGAAATTGTCTCATAGTTTCTATTTATCTGACGAAAATGAAAAACTTTCATCAAGAAAATCAACTACACCTGAATCGTTTCAACAACAAAACAAGCACCTTGAAACTGTTTTAAATAGTAATAAAAAAGCAAGATCCCAGACCCCACCTAATTTTTCAGCTTCTAATTCTCCAAATCTCTCTCATGCTCACAAAATTAACAAAAATTTATCTTCACCCATGACCAAAAAAGATAGAATGCTTCAGAATTTGTCTGATACATTTTCTCCTCAGTATTCCACTAATAGTAAGATTTATCAAAACAATTCTGATAATAACCATCACAATCATCATCACAACCATAACTACCACTATCACCATCATAACCATCATTCAAAAGGTGGGGCAGGATTACAAGAAATTCTTCTGAATCTACCAATCACAACAGATTCTCAATTGATTAATCATAAGAGTAACATTGGTTTGCCGTTTTATGATTTACGATATATTATTCAAAGATTAATAGAGTTACAGCATGATGATTATTTTTATGATATACAAAGTTTGAATTTGAAATCAAATACTGATGAAAATAATACGTTGCATATTTCAGAGAATAATGAATCAAGTTTAACTGGAACTCCAATTTCTAATATAGACGACAGTGGAATAAATGATTTGAAATCTGATATTAATATAGAATTTAATAATAATAATAATAATAATAATAATAATAATAACAATTCAAGCAATATTGATGATATTGATGAGGCTGGTATTAATAATCTTAGTGAAAATCTGAGCATAAATGTTGATTTGGATGTTAATATGAATAATGTAGACAATGATTTAACAGAAAGTAAAAATAATTATGTAAAAGAGAAAGAAAAGGAAAAAGAAAAGGAAAAGAAAAAGGAAAAAGAGAGTGGTAATAACCATATCTTTTCAATAATCGATCATAAAGATTTGCATCTCAAACCCAAAGCTACAAGAGGTAAGTTCAGTAATTATGAATACCAATTAATCGGTAGAAGATCCAAAAAAGAAAAAATTAAAACTTTAGAAAATGAACATAATACAGTGGTAATAAACCAAACTCTCACAGATTTCAACAAAGTTCGTCAGAAGCAATGGAGATACTATTGGTTTCAGCGAACTGGTGGATATGAGTTGGTAAAAAAAAACATTAAGTATAATGTCAAAGAGGAATTAAAAATCAAATTGAAACAAAAAGAGATTGAGAAATTAGCCAAGGCAAAAGAAAAAGAACTTGAAGAGTCTACTAAACTAGAAGGAGCGAAAGTGAGTATTCTGGGATCAGATGTGGTTGTTACTAGCGATAACAAAGACTCAAAAAAAGAAAATGATGAAGATGAATATGAAGAAAAAGAAAAAGATGATACCAAAGAAATTAAAGATTTGGAGGACATGTTAACAAATTCCAAGAATAAAAATTATCCCAATTTGAATATTCAATTTGACATAGATAACCTTGATCTAGATGTAGACTCAGATGAGGAGGTGATACATAGTCAAGTGCAGCCTCTACCAACCAACTATTCGCTACAGCCATTTGAAGTGGAGAAGCTAAAGCAGGAGAGAAGAAGATATGAAAAAACAATTAGAAAGGAAATAATCAGTGATTTAGCTGAAAAAAAGAAGAATGAGGAGCTAGAAACCGAAAAAGCAAGCGCTGACAATAAAAATAACAATGAGAATCAACTAAAAGAAGAAAACAAACAGAACAGCGGTATGGAGCCAGCTGCCACGGTGGAACAGGAAGTAAAAACAGGAGAACAAACAGAAGCAGCGGGAGGAGAAGCAGCAGCAGCAACAGCAGAAGCAAAGACCCCAATCACAGTCCACATCACAGGCACTGAGATCATGGAGGAGATGAACAAAAGAGTGCAGTTTCAGCAGATGCTCAGAATCAACAAGGTGAAGCGAAGAAAGCCCAATCCGAACAACATCAACTGCTGCAACATCAGATAGCGCTTTGGTGGAAGAGATGGTTTTGGTGACTGTGGTGCTTTTGTGTCACCTGGAAGCTGTTTGAGTGGCATCTGAAAGGAGTGGAGGGGGCCATCAAACAGGTATTTAAAGCACTACGTATAGATCTGTTTTCCAATTTTTTTATTTTATTTCTCTTTATATATCTCTACCAGATTCTTTTTCCATTTCCAACAAAGGTCAATGCAATGTTTTTAAGAGAGAAAACCAGAAATATTTTGAATAGAATACAAGGGATTCATCCATTGATTCTTCTCGTTCTAACTTTAACTGGCGCTTGTTTTTTTTTCGTAGCAACGTTTTCCAGATCTTCTGTTCAAATTGATAGTGATCGTTTTCAGCTTGCTCGTTCAAAGGCCTTTTCTAACATTATCAAATGCTCTGAATCAAAAGACAGTCTTTTTTGTTTTCAAAAGTATCGGTCAAGCTTGGAAAATGAAGCAGAATATACCATCTCAAGCTTCTCAAAAGTTCAGCTAGAAAGGTCAGTTTTAACTAATTCCAATCTTTTTAAGCGCCAATATAAAAACAATAGAAACAATAGAAACTAAAAACTAACCATTTGCAATTTGACAATCTATATTTACTTTATATCGATCCAGTTGTCTTGATGTAGTATCACAAAATATCAATGATTTAGCGCTACTCTTGAATATTCAAACTTGTTTTCATCAAGCAGATATTCTTGATCGTGCCAATGAATTTGCTGCTGCTGCTTCTCCTAGGCTCAGTTGGCTTGGTCTTGTTGGTATCTTTATTAGTCTTTTTATCCAAGTATTCATTGCGTTGCATTCTTTTATTACATTTATATTGAGAAACAAAGAAATGGAAAAAAGCTATAGTAACATTCATGCTTTAAGTCAAAATTTTGAAGTTTTAAATGACAGACAAATTAATTTTTATAAATCCTTAACTGACCTATCGACGAATATCAAATCAGAAACCAGAAACTTACAAGGAAGACTCAATCGTGGTGGAGATGTTAGAAGGGATTTTGAAAAATTGAATCAAAAGATTGAAGAAAGTTGGGTTGAAATACAAGAATTAAAGAATGCAATCTCAAATGCTGTTAATAATAACAACAGCAGCAACATTAATAGTGGTAATATTATTAGTAAAACCAATAATAATAGTCTTGTTAATAATAATCTTGGTAATCTTGGTAACCTCAGTAATCTTAATCACTTCAACTACTTGATTTCTAATGATCCTCCCATTTATTCCCCAAGTGGTATTGGAAAGATTAAAAGTGCATCAATTCAAGATACTGACAATAAATTGGTGTATCCAAGATACTATTCAAGATCATCTAATTTTGTAAATGTTAGACAAAATAAGATCAGCTCTAACTCAGTTAGTGATAGTAAAATTGATATGAACCCTAAGAAACCAACAAACAGTGAGTCAAATAAAGTTGAAATTAAGAGTATTATAAGCAGAACAATTGAAATTGAAAATAAAAATAAAAATAAAAGTAAAAATGAAAATGAAAATGAAAATGAAAATGAAAATGAAAATAATATTCCTAATCCACCATCACCTTCAATTCAAGCAACAGTGGATGGACAAACATTTGATCTAACTACTCAAGAAGGTCGCAAGAAATGGTGTGAATACATTCAAAATAATCCCAAAAAGATTAAAAATGAGATATGCCAGGAAAATGATAAGCCAGATAATAAGCCGAGTGATAGGGAAAACTACAATGTAAATGACAAGGAAAGGTTCAAGATAAATGATAAGGTGGAAGATGGAAGTTATAATAAAGATTACCAAAAGATCGCCAGTAAGGAAAACATTGATACAAATTTTGACGGGTTAAAAGGCAGCAGCAACAGAAAGAATGGAAGTCAAGTCAAAGATAAGATTGTAGTTGCTAAAACTATCCTTGGAGTGTCGGATATTAATCTAGAAAATGTGTTGAAGACGGAAGATTCAGAAGCAGACTTAAAAATAGGAATAACTCCAGCACTTCTTGATGAGTTGAACATCTCCAGGTTTGATAAAAATGGGAAACCTTTTCGCCGTCTCTTTATTCCTGGAAGGGGATGGATCTCAGCTAAAAAATTGGAGGAGGACAACCCAGAACTCGGAGCAAATTTGAACACCAACACGCTACAGTTCGGTACCTAAGGCAGTCACCCCCTATACTCACCTCCATTTTCATTCTCTCACCTCCGTTCTCACCTGTGTTTTCTTTTTTTGCTTTTGGACGAATCAAAAGGGATTGGTATTGTGGCAGTCTCCTTTCCTTTTTTTTCTTTTTTAGATTTCGTTTGAGTTATTCTTGTGATTTTGTTTTTTGGGCAAACACTGTTTTGCAAGTTCATAGTGGCATTGATAATTGAACCACACTATGTGATAATCTTCTCTGGTTTCTCAGCCCTAAATAAATGCCATTTTGCTTGCTTTTCTCTAAAAACGAGGTGAGCTGGTCCTCCACACTAGTCGCACAGTAGCAAAATGAGAAAAACGAGGTTTCCATGGGGCACAGCACCACTTCTCTCTTTCTTAAGATTCACACTGAACAGCACCCTCAAGTAGCACCCCGTTCTAACAAAAATACCAAGATAAAATATGAACAGATCCCGAAAAGAAGGGTGATTCTGCGCTTAGACAAAACTTTATTTGGAGGCGCTAACGGTCCCCGTCTTTTGCTCTTCTGTGCAAAAACAGATTTAGAGGGTATCGTTTTTGTTAGTGCAGAGGGTGTTGGATTCTATTAGCCATTTGTTTTCTTCAAAAAAATGGGGCAGCTGCAGTCTCACGAATCCCTGCTAGGGCTGGGAGCATTTGCAGCTTTCCAGCTTTGTGTGCAAAAGTTCCCAGTCCAGCTGTCGGAGTAAATGGGTCTGGCAGATACTTGAGACCTTTTACGCCATGCGCTCCAAACAGCCTCCTACCAGAAAAATTTCTTCAGTTTGTCTTTGCAATTATCAATGCTCTCGCTTTTTCGTTTGGCTTTAGAGGTTAGGTAACAGCCTTGCGAGTAATTCCAAAGGTTGGATGAAAAGCAACAACAGATGCACTCACGTCGGACTTATTGAATTTTCGGAGCTCTTCTTAAACGGACTCCGCGCAATTAAATTGCGATTATATGAATACATGTTGAGGTAAAATATCCACCTTTAGATTTCGGACGTTCTTTGTGTTAGCGAACATGCTCGCTATCTTTAATGCGCTCTATCTCACAATCAGACAAAACTTTTATGCTATGGGGAAAAAGAAAGAAATTTCTGAAATCACATTGGACTAGTGGATCTGATAACCACCAACAAGGTGCTGTGAGACCATTTGCTTTCCTCGTTATCCTTTTTCAGTCTTTGGGTTGGGTCTGAATGGTTGCTAAAAGAAAATCAAGCCAGAAGTTACCGAGCAGTGAAAGAGTGAAAGAGCGTGATTGAGATATTACCAAAGAAATAAAACTCTCGCCAGTGGGGATTTGAAGAAAATGAACACCAAATGGCCATTTGCAGGGACCAATCACGGAGCGGTGTATAGTAAGATGGCTCATCAAACAAAAAGCTTAAGGGCAGACATTGTAGAATCAGCAGCAATGGTATCATTCGCGACACCAATCGGCACTCGTTTCTTTTACTATTATTTGAACTCTCTTACTCCGGCGGGCTTAAGCATAGCGAGCAGTGCTCCAGGACACCTTGTTCGCCACCGAGAACTCCTTCGGGTCCGATCGTTTCTTGCTGCAGAGATATGCAGTCCTGCTAGAACGGTGGTGCACTAACCTCCAAAATTATCGCACTCAGCTATCGGACGCTCTGGACGTAATCACAAATACGCAGATGCTAATTGAATTGTTTGGCATGGACTGGTATATAAGAATATAGGAATACTCGCATTTCATCAGCCCTTTCGCTGTGTAGTCTTTTCAATAAAAACCACCTTGTTGATTGATAAAATAGCTCGCACCGATAATAACTATCCCTACCTTTTATCTCCATATACCTTCATGGTTATCCTATAATCAAATCATTCTATTACTTCCAATATAAATAAAGCGATATCATCTTGTATTTCTATCTAGATATCTCTTTTTTTTCTATCTTTCTTGGTAGCACAATTAGAAAATAATACAATCTACAATCTACAATCTACACTGATACACTGATACACTGATACACTAATTCCCTTGCATTTTTCTTTTTTATCAATAAAAATGTCTCACTGCTTCAACCACCACATAAACTCGACTTTGATCTCTTCAAAGCCTTTACTTCACTATCATCACAATAACAATAGTATCAACGATTCCCACGTTTTTGCTCAGACAAATATCAAAACTTCATCTTCAACCTCAATGTTCACAACAACCTTGTCTTCTCAGAATCATTCAATCACAAAAAATTATAATACTACTACTACTACTGATTATAATAATGATAATGATAATAATGATAATAATGATAAAAAGAGAAAAACTATACCCGTCTTATTGCCCTCGCTAGGTAGCACTTTAAATAACTATCACTACTCTGATAACAGCGAAAACTTTTCAAATCTGGAAATTCCATTTTCTTTAAGAAAATCCAAATCCTCATTTTATAATAAATACTCAAAAAACATTGAGTTACCTCCCTTAAGATCAATTACTCCCCTAAAACACAACATTGAAAACACCAATAATCAATTTAGTTATACTAATTCTCCTTCTCCAAATAATTTGAACATCAAATTAAATGACCATTCTTCATGCTTGAACGCAACCCAACCTACCTCACCTCTTCAGAACAACTCAGATCTAACTACAATAACCATCACATTGCCAATAAATTCTAACTTATTCAAGAATATCTCCCCTGGCTCTTTTTCTGACAATAACAGTCTTAACAATATAATAAATGATACAATAATAAATTCAGTCAAGCAAGCCACAACTCAAGCTGCTAACCACATTTTTAATTTTTCAAACAATAACACCTCTTCCAAATTTGAACATTCAACTACTCACAATAACCAATCAGAAATACAGCAAAATGGTTTGCATCCAAATCAAAATAACCACCTTACCACTGATACTAAAAACATAGATGACATAAACAGCAACAACAACAACAACAACGGTAATGGTAATATTAATATTAATGCCAACGCAAATATCAGCAACAATATCAAACCAAACTACCTTAACCAATCTCACTGCAAAAAGAAAAGACAAAGAGTTGGCCCTTCTTGTGATTTGTGTAGATCAAGAAAAGTCAAATGTGATGCTGAAATCATAGTCATTAGAAATTTAAATCCCACCTCAAATCAAAAAAATACCAAAATAAAATCTGACAACTCAGAAACAGAAAACAATGAATATCAAGTGATAAAAAACTTCAATCTCAAAGACTACAATTTGACTGAAAAAGAGTTGCAAATGATCTACGACAAATACAACACTGCTAAAAAGGAACAGTTTCACCTAACCTCTTCCATCTCTGGCATGATCACTCCCAACGCATCCCAGACCTCCTCTCCAAGACTAAATGGCCTTGGAAATGGCCTTGGAAATGACGCTGAATACGATGAATACAATGGCTACCTCTACATCAAAACCCAAACAAAGCTCATCAGATTCAAGCCTTGCAATGCCTGCACCGCTAGAAGCGTCAAATGCTGCTTCTCCAGAGGCTTTACCAGAGAGGACATGGTGAACAACAACAAGAGACGCAAGCTATAACTCTATTCCACATACCCATTGCACTATGTAGTTTGTACCACTAATCTATACTATATCTCACGCCCTTTACCACTTCTCACCGCTCCTCACCACTCCTCACAAAACACGCACCAGAATCACCATCATACACGTGATTTACGGCAATCGAAGTCTATCTGCCGCCATTTGCCGTGGATCACGTGCCTCCAGGACGTTCTAGATGGCTGTTTTTTTTTCTGGAGCTGCATTTTGATTCAGCTCTCCAACTCCACTCAGAACTGTTGTTGCTCAACATGCCCTCCAAAAGAAGAAGATCAACCATACTGCACTCTCCTAGAAGCCTTACAAAGAAAGCAAGGAGAAACAGCGATGTCAACTACGAATTGCAGACCTTTTTGCACTCAACTTTGTCCTTGGTTCAAAACTTGAGAGATGACAACAATCGTCCAATCTCCAAAGAATACCTAAGATTGCCCAATAAAAAAAACTATCCTGATTACTACTCGCAAATATCAAATCCCATTTCTCTTACTGATATCAAGGGCAAAATCAACACGAAACACTACACTGATCCGAAGGACTTTTTGCACGACATTAAACTAATGGCTGACAATTCCTCCACTTACAATGAAACATCCAGCTTGATAGCCCAGGATGCTAGGCACATTTATAACTTTGTTAGTGATCAGGTCAAACAATTCTTAGGCGAAAAAGTCGACATTCCAAGATATGAGAGAAGAACACCATCTAGAAAATTAACCTCTTCTTCTTCAGCAGCCTCAAATGATAGCTTTAAAAAACCAACAAAGCTTCATCTAAACTCGAAAAAATCAATTTCTCAAGAGCACCCAGATACTTTATCTACTTCTTTGAAAATTAAACTACCTTTGAAAAAACTGGAAAAACAAAAAATCTCATTGTCAAATGACTTATTCCATATTCAAATTGACGATTCTTTGAAATCAAAATTGACTACAATAATGGAATCACTCATAAATTATAAAGATGAAGAAGCCGGTCAGATTTCTCTTCCATTTATGATCGAACCCGATAAAGTTGATTATCCTGATTATTATCAAATCATCAAAAATCCAATTGCTATAAATACTGTATTGAAAAAAATTACCGGTGTTGACCCAACTATTCAAAGATCCAATAAAAGAAAAGGGAGAGGCCGAAAAAGATCTTCAATTACCCCGGTCCCTTCTTTTCCTGTTTATCAAAATTTCCAAGAATTTAAAACAGACCTCTTTGATATTTTTAAAAACGCCCAGACTTATAATCAAGAAGGTAGTTTGATCTATGAGCATTCAAAAATTTTAGAGAAAGAATTAGAAAAACAATTGACCCAACTACTTGATTCTTTAGATTCTGAGAGCAGTAAAACTCAAGAAAATATTGCAAACATAGACCAGGATGATCTTGATCGCCTAGAAAACAAGAAAAGGACAAAACAACCAAAATCTCTTGCCGGAATTAAATTACATGTTAAAAATCCTTCAGAAAATTCCTCTTCCTCTAATGTAACAAAAATAAAATTAAAATTACGCGGTTCAAAAGAAAATAAAATGGAAATCGACAATAAGAGAATACAAAATGAAAAATTACAGGAAAACGAAAATCAAGAAGATGCTGCCAGTTTAAAACAAGAAGATGATGAATCACCTACTCAAAATTTGAAAAAGTCTTTGAGGCTTGCTAGCCTGAAAACTGATGAATCAAATAATAATTTTATTAAACCAGAAATTATTAACTCTCCTTCCAAATTGCGTTCCCATACAAGAGCTAATACAAAAATTAGAACTAGATCAAGAATCACAAAACCAGATTCTTCAAGCTTTGCTGAAGATCGTACTAACAAAGTTCTCTTAGAGCATGAATCACCATCAAACAAAAATGAAGATTCAAAAAGTACACCTCCAATATCTCCAAAAACTTCAAAGAACCAAAAAAATCAAGTCCCTGATGATTACAAGAGTGACGAAAGTATCTTATCTAATGATAATGAAAAACACACTGGTACTAAAAATATTAAGACCATAGATAGTAAAGAAAATCTAGATGATATTGAAGATAAAGATGATGAAAAAATCGTAGATGAAGAAGAAAACAAAGACAAAATAAATAGCAAGATCGAAGGACAAGATAACAATGACACTACTAAAATTCTCAAGTCTGAGGAACCTCCTTTATTATTAGAATATCCTTCTTTTGTAATAACTCAAAGAAAGTTGATTCAGCCCAAATCTTCCCCATTGATTCTGGAAATCTCCATTTCTTCCTCCAAAAATACAAAAGGAACTCACCGTCAAAATTTTGCATTTTTCCCTGATCAGATTAATATGAATTCCTTGATAATGCCTACTTATTTTGAATACAAATTCGAATCCTCAAAAGCAAACAAAATTAGTGATTTTGCGATTAATCTACCTCAAAGCAAAAATGCTATCACCATATTAATGTCATTGAATGATATTTTAATAAATAAAAATTACGTGTCTGGACTACTTATAAATGGTGAAAGAGCAAACCCAAGTCCTAGTATGACTTATGCTGATAGTGGAAAAGTTCTAACTTCAAAATATGAAGTCAGACTTGCTAATGGAATTAATAATATACAGTTTCTTGTTCAGATCCTGGCCAACTCAAGAGAAAGAGTTGCACAAGAAATTATTGAAGAAAAAGTTGATTTTTGGGTTCAGGTATCACAATAGATTATGTACTATTTTTGAGAAATAAAAAGAATCATTTATTTTGTTAGATAAATATAATTTTGTAATTTATGTTAGAAAATAAACTTTCAGAAAAGAATTATCAACGTAGAATACAGAAATGCATAAAAAAAATCAAAAATCAAAAATCAAAAATCAAAAAAATGAACTAAAAAAATTACAAATAAAACTAATCAAAATATTCTTCCCATTCCCTTTCGTAATTTTGTTGCTCCAAAATTGCCTGTTTTGTTTTCTCATCAACTTTTCCATCAAATATTGATAAATCAACGTTTTTCAATCCTGTTTGACGGGCCAAGTTGGGAGATATCATATTTATCTCATAAATTACTTTTGCCTTTTTGTTTGCAATCAGAGAATCATCATGCATATGTTTTATTCTGTCATATCTCACAGCTGTTGGCTGAGTTATCGAAGGATAAAAATTGATACCAGTATAAGGGTCTCTTTTTCCATTCCTTAGATTGAGAATATTTAGCCTTGATTGAACTAAAAAATGATTGTATTCCCTGCATTTTACTGCATGGTCATATAACCAATTTGGATCAGAGACCAGCAACTTTGAAGTTTTTGATTTTTTTGACTGATCAATAATATTGTAGTCGTTGTTGGAATGATCATTATGCTGAAGATCTATCAAGGAATCAAGATTGTTTGGCGTGCTATTCTTCTGAAATTTTAGTAAAGCACCATGCCAAGTTACCCATTGCTTTTTATCGTACTTTTTGGGATCGTCTGGGACAGTGTCAGTTGGATCAGCTAACTCGCCTTCAACCCTGCCATTGTCTCTTGCTTTCTGTTCATAGTAATCATCAGTGACTCTTTTTCCACCAACTATAATTTTGGCACCAAATACCTGGTAGAAACTTTTTGCAGTAATTAAACCTATTGATCTCCCCTTATAAGAATGAGGAATAAGGTCTCTGTGTATAAGATCGAATTTCTGATCATTGGAAATGATGTATTTGTATAGTCTTTTGTATTTGTTGAATAGCAAATAGGAGTCTCTAAAACCAACACATCTTGCGGGTTCTGTAGCCAACATGTATTTCTTCTCGCCATTGCCTTTGACAGTAAAAGTCCTGACCCTAAACTCTCGATTGTTTAGTAGGTTACCATTAGAATCAATTTTGGTATCTCCCTGAGGATCGTCAGGAAGTATGTATTCGTCTTGCAACTCGCCGAGCAACAAAACATTACCGTCATCATCTACCTGAGGCACTGGAGTGCTTAGTTTCCTGTTTTTGAAACCACCAGCTCTACCTGTTCTTCGTTTTCTGGTAAGGCCGGTGACTGAGTGGGTTTCATCTTCGTCGTCGTCGTCGTTGTCATTCTCATGGTCGTTTTCATTGTCGTGGTCATGGTCATGGTCATGGTCATGGTCTTCGTCGTCATCACAATCGTCTTCTCCAACATCGTCTTCATTGTCTTCGTTGTTATCATTTTCACGACCACTGTGGTCATTATCACGAGCATCAGAAGTGGCATCGGAATGGGGGTGAGGTTGAAGACTGGACAACCTTCTAGACAACCTCTTGCGCTTCTTCAAAACAGGACCATACAACTTCTCCCTGGCCAAGGTGGTCTTGTTCTTGCTTCCAGGAGGCCTCCCACCTCGTCTTCGCTTGGGGGTCACCACAACAGGCTCGTCATCGTCCTCGTACTCCCCAACGCTATCGTCGTCGTGCTGATCTGGCTCGCTGGCAGCATTATCGCGATAGTCATCGTCGTGGAGGTCTTCTGTGTCCAGCTGCTGCGGTATTTTTGGCTGGTCTGCTTCTCCATCCAATAACAGCTCTTTCGTTGCCCCAGACATATTCTGCTCTCCCAATCCTACCAATCACCTCTACTCAGCTTCCAACATCGTTCAATTCGCAAAAAGCTCCAATGAAGATGCTGTGCACGTGAGCTCCTTCCAAGAAAAAGCGACTCGTTTTGCGATGAGCTGCGAAAATTTTTCAAAGCTGATCCAGAAAAGCTATATAAAGAGTCTCGTTTCCCCTGCTGCTTGATTTGCTTTTGCTCTTGCTTCTTCCTCAGAACATTATTTGCACCAAGAACTCCAGCTTCTGGTCAACAGCCTGCCAATTTCTGTTCTTTCCAATTGTCGCTACCTTTTCTGTTGGTTTCTGCTCCACCCTACCATTTCACCTCGACCATCATTCAATCTCAAACTTATTCTCGATTATCATCTCCTATTTTTGGTCAAAGGTCGCTTACTACTGCAAATTCTTTCCAGATTTCAGTCTCACTGGTTTTTTCTACTTATCTTACTCAAGGTATTTCTTTTTAACGAAAAAAAATATAAATTAACCCGAAACCCAGTATTTTCAAAGAAGAGAACAGACCATTTCTTTTTCTTCTTGCTTAGCATTTTTAAATTATTTCATGTCAAAGGAAGTATTACTTCGTTTCTCTCGCCCTGCTAAACCTAGATAACATAAGCTTACTCCCACTGTAACTCGAGAAATCTCCTTTAATATTTTAGCTAATATAAAGGTAAATCTATTATCACTAATTTTTCTTTTCATTTTTTTTTTTCATCATTTTATTCCCAATTCATAAAGATTTTAAAAGTCTAACCAAGTTTCCCCCTCCCCCTTGGTAAGAATTTTATTATCCTGTTCCTAACTTGTATTAAGATAAAAAGCAAAGTATTTTTTTTTAAGAAAAACAAAAAGCATCCTATTTATAATTACTGAAGAATGGTTATCTCAAATCAAGATTACATTGATCATGAACTATCCACTAGTTTGGATTCAGCTGATTCTTTTGAAGGCCCAGAAAAATTATTGGAGATTTGGTTAACTCCACATGAAAATGATTTAAATGTTGAAAATGGCTTAAGATCTGTACCTTTATTTGAATGGCAAAATCTTCTAGATATCATCAATTGCAAGATTCTTTCTCTTAAAAAATCAGAAAATTTAGATGCTTACATTTTGTCAGAATCTTCTTTATTTGTTTATAATAATAGAATCATTTTAAAAACTTGCGGCACAACAACAACTTTACTATCCATTGATTATTTTTTCAAAATCTGTGAAAAATATCTCCACTGGAATATCAAATTTTTTAAAAAACCTTTCAAAATTTTTTACTCAAGAAGAAAATTCATGTTTCCTCATAAACAAATTGGTTTGCATAAAGATTGGAATCTCGAAGTCCAATATTTAGACTCATTTTTTGAAGATGGTTCTTCCTATATTGTTGGTAAATCAAACAAAGATCACTGGCATCTCTATACAAACGGTAACTCAAATCTTGTTCAATTTCCAATCAATAATGGTTTGCCTTCTCCATCTGTCTTCAAATTCAATGACGAAACCTTTGAAATTTTAATGACTGGTTTATCTACCGAAGCTTCTCGTCAATTCTTCACCAACGAAATTTTCAAAAATAATCTTTCTGGAAATTCAAACCTGCATACAGATGGCCACATTCTGGGCTTAAAAACATCAAAATTCACTCAACTAAACAACATTTATAACACCGATGCCATTATTCATGACGCCTTTTCCTTCACCCCATGTGGCTATTCTTCAAATTCTATTATCGATGAAAAATATTACTACACTTTACATGTCACTCCCGAAAAGGGTTGGTCTTATGCTAGTTTTGAAAGCAATGTTCCTTCATTAAAATACAATTTGACTAATTTAACTATTTTGAAAAAAATTTTGAACCTTTTCAAGCCTTCACATTTTGCTTTCACTCTTTTCCAACTAAAGGATGAATTTGTTCATATTGATCATCTTTATGACTTTAATAATCACGAAGTTGACAACATTTCCGATCTTGAATTGGATAGTTCTCCTAGCCCAAAAAAAGTCAAAAAATTTAAATATAAATCTAATTTTGAATTGTTAAAAAATTGCAAAATTAAAGGATATAAGAAAACTGACAGAATCATCTATGATGTTGATGAATACGAATTATTATATCTTAGTTTTGTAATTGGGGAGGAATAATTTAATTTATTTAATAATTAAAGATTTATATTTTTTTTTTCTTTTTTTTTTCTACCCTTAGTTTTCTTTCAAAACATATTGTTAATTTTTTTTTGTTCTTTTTTGCTTAATGTTTTCCTTTTTTTTTTGTTGTTTACACTTGTCATTTTTTTTTATTTTTTTTTTGTTGACCGTCATAATTGACATCTTATTCTTTTTGACTGTTTTTGTTTTTCATTAATTATATTTCTAAAATTTTAAACACTTTTAAATAATTTTATACATTTACGCATTCTTAGATTTAAACATGATACAAACATACTTTTCAATTGATAAAATTAAATGTATTTTGTAGATTTATTTTATTCAATTATTAAAAAAAGAAAAAAATTATATTAAAAATGAGATGAATAAATATAACTAATAGATAACTGAAAGAATTTATAACAATATAATCAAAATATAACATCTTCATCATCGTCATTAATTAGATCGTTGTCTCCAGATTGATTGCCTCTATCAACCTTTAACACGCCTTTGGCTTCATCTTTGTCTTGATTATCTAATAGCAATTGCTTTTTGGCTTTTGCTTCCAAATCCTGAATTTCTTGTTGTTTTTGTTTTTTCTCTTGAACTTTTTTCAATCGGTAAAATTCTTCTCTATCCAATTCATCTAACTCACTATTAATATATTTGATTGTATTATCAGTTCTGGGAATAATTACATGTTCAATTGCATTAACTCTTCGATTGGTGACTTTAATAACCTCATCTAAAATAATAAAGGCAGTTTGCAAAGAGGCTAGTTCAACTAAAGTCTCAACAGCTTTGGAATAAATCAATTTACATTTTTGAACTTGCTGACCACCTCTACCCAAACCTGTCATTTTAAAATCATTAATTGAATTATCAATAAACGATTCAAAAGCAGGTAGTTTGACACCAGACACATTTTCTTGCTTGGAGTGGACTTTGAACCTAGCCTTTGATCCAACAGACTCTTGAACTTGATAACTGATATTATTCATTCCCGTGGCATAAGTAACTTCAGCCAAAGAAAAAGAAGCAGTTTGCATTACTCTGCCCATCTTTAATTTGGCATCGTTTATTCTTTTTGTAATTTCTCTAAATCTCTTTGTAAGAGCCTCTGATTTTCTTTTCAACAAACTGTGCCCAATCTCGGCACCTTTTAGCTTGAGTTTCATTGTTGTCAATGTCATTCGAGTAGCGAAGACCTGCTCTCTTCATAAACCAAAGCCATGTTAGCCTCGAATCTTTCAATCTAAAAGGTATCAAAAATATGGTGCTTTTAAAAGCAGCATTTCTAGCCAAAAAAGCCAATGACATACCTGTTCCCTGCTCCAGACATCTTGAACTATACACAATCAAATTCCACACCTATCGACTCTTACGAACCCTCTCAAAAGATAGTCAGTGTCTGCTCACTGCTTTGATGATTTTTTTGGTTCAATTCAGCAGCCATTGCCCAGAATCCGGTACATATCACGTGCATTATATAATTTCCGAGGGATGATATAATCTGTGCTTTATTTTCTGGGTTTTTATCAGTCTACAGGTGGTTTATATTTCGCTATCTATGTGAGGGTATCTATGTGAGGGTATCTATGCGAAGGTATCTTTCGCCACTAGGATGTATGGCGACTCGCTGTCCAAGTTATACTGCTCCATCACATTGTTGTCGGACAACTCGAGCTCCTGCAAATGTTTCAAGCAGGAAAGATTTTCCATTTTACTGATTTTATTGAAATTCAAATGCAATTTCTTAAGCTTTTCCAAGTTTTCTAGTCCTTCAATTACTTGAATGTTGTTATGCGATAAGAAAAGATGTTCCAATCTGTTTAAATTAGCTGGTAGGTTTTCTATCTTGGCAATTTGATTATAAGACAACACTAAACTTTGCAAGTTACTTAGCAATTCAAGGTTCTCAATTTTTGATAATGCATTATTCGAGAGATTCAATCGTTTTAAATTATTGGTTTTACTCAACTCACATAATGACTGATGATTGAACTCGATCTTTGAAATTAAGTTATTTGACAATATTAAATCTTTTAGTTTTCTATGAATAACAATTGAGTTTAACGATTTAAATTTGTTAAATGATAGATTTAAAGTCTCCAAGTTATTAAAACCGCTGATGTTGAAATCTTTCAATTTATTGTAAAATAAATTTAAATTTTTTATTGAGGGTATATTGATATCATTTAAGTTGGTGATTTTACTTATTTTATTATAAGATAGGTTCAAGTTTTTTAAACTAGAAAGATTTTCAAAACAATTTAAATCGAATTCGGTAATATGATTTGAATTCAATTTCAAAACTTTGAGTTTATTCAATTTATTGATGTTTGAAATTCTTCGTATTACGTTTTGACTCAAATCAAGTTCTTTTAAAGCTGGACAATTATTCAAGTTCTTAATAGCATTAATAGTATTATAATGAAGATCTAAATAAGCTAGATTTTCATTGTCTGGTAAATTTTCAATCTGGGTTAAATAATTGTATGATAAATTAAGTTTTCTTAAATTTGATAAATTTGATAAATTTTCAATTTTCCTTATTTTGTTATTATAAAGATTTAAATATTCTAGGTTTTTCAATTGATTTAATGCTTGACCAATACAAGTGATATTGGTGCTACCTAATTCCAAATTTTTTAAAGAGTCTTTTAAATAAAGTAAACAAGACTGGCCATTTTCAATTAAATTACCAATTCTTGAAAACCCCAAATTTAAATAGGTTAAACTGTATAAATTTTTAAAACAACTCACTGGAAGATCAATAATCTTGTAATTACCAGATAGATTTAAAGATTTTAAATTGACCAACTTATCAAAACAATTTGCAAAATCAACAATCTGAGTTGTCGCTAAATTTAATTCTTCTAAAGTACTTAAATGCGAAATTTGATTGGGAAATGTAGTTAGTTTATTATTTGAAATTTTTAAAACTCTTAGGTTTTTCAATTTTAAAATTGAATCATCAATATCAAATAAATCATAATTATAACCTAAATTCAATTCAGTCAAATTCAAAAAATCATTCAAATTCTTAATTTTTTTCAATTTATTGGAAGCCAAATTTAAAGTTCTCAAGTTATTATTAAATAAACCATTATAGTTATCCATTTCAATTGATTCCAAATTGTTACCACTTAAACATAATGTCGTGAGATTGTTTAAATTAAGCAATTTTAAGTCATCAATGTTACGTATACAATTGTAGGCCAAAAGATTTTTAATCGATATCGTGTTTCCTAAAAACAAATGAACAAACTTTATTATCATGTTGTTATCGAGTTTTATGCTATCATTGGGATCCTTTAGTCTCAAAAAATTGAAGACAGATAAATCATTAATTGAGGAAATAAAATTAATCTTTCTGATAATTGAAGTGTTATTGAAAAATTCATTTAGTTTAGATGAGCCAATAAAGAAAAAATCAAGAGATAGTTTGTTAACCTGGATATTGTGAAAAGTAGTAAAACTAGCCAAGTCAGAAAAGGATAGCCTGAAAGCATCAAGACCAGAGGTTTTCGAATTCTGCCTAATACTGTTTACAATGAAAAAGGAATTATTCTTGGAAATGTTGTTTCGATTATTGCTGGCATCAGTGCTGTCGTTGTATTCGATGATAAGATTATTAAATAGTTTGAGTCGAGCAAACCAGGCAAGATGATTTATGTTGGACAAGCTGAGCAACAAAACATGGCCCAAGAACAAATAACTAACTATCTGCTCGATTATGTGAGGAGGTAAGATAACACTGTCCAGCCTAGAGCACCCATCCATCGTGCTTTCTGTGTTTGAGTCGTCAAAATCCTCTCATTTGATTATATCTGCTTCTTCTTTTAGGTCCTTGCTTACGCGCAAAAACGCATTTCAATGCACAAACGCAGAACCCGTTGTTCTGGATCTGCTGTATTTTTCACACCGTGCTCACAATTACACACCTTCTGGTGAAAAATTTTCTGGCTGATTAGAAAAGATGCTTCGTTGCTTGATCTGTTCTTTCGTCGTCCTTTTTTGTTCACAGCTACGATGCCTCCATATTTTGTTAGACCCGAAAACGTTTTGAAGGTATGTTTCTTTGGCGTTTTTCAGAGTGTTTGTCTCTGTTCTACGATTTTTTTGTAATCTTTACAATTCCTGTTTTAGTAGTTTTCACTCTCTTCAAATTACATGTTCTAACTGTTTTCAAAGCGTTGCGAGGAGCTCATTGCTATTGGCCAATCTGAGGCTGCTTTAGGTGATTTGAAAGATTTTTTGACCTCAAGTAGAACTCGTCATGTTGCTGCTCCTACCTTAGAACCAGTTGCCTCTTTATTTGTTGAATTAGCTGTCAAACTTAGTAAAGGAAAAGTTGCCAAAGATGGTTTGTACTCCTATAAAAAATTGGTTCAGTCTACTCCAGCTGGTTTGATTTCCTTAGAAAATATTTGCAAAAAATTTATTGATTTATCAGAAGTTCAATTAAACAATGCCCAAAAACAAGCTGACAAAAGAATGCTTGATAACGTTGAAGATGATTTAGAAGCTGCTGTCTCGCCTGAAGACATCCTTATGTCTGCTGTTTCTAATGATCAATCATCTGACAGGTTAGATAGAGAATTAGTAGCTCCCTGGTTAAGATTTGTTTGGGAAGCCTATAGAACCGTCTTGGATATATTAAGAAGTAACGCTAAATTAGAAATCACTTATTCTGCTGTTGTTAGAAAAACTTTTATTTTTTGTCTTGATTACAAAAGAAAAACCGAATTTAGAAAATTATGCGAAATTTTAAGAAGCCATATTCAAAATCTTTACAATTATAAATCAACTACTTCATATGGGATTAATTTATCTGATCCTGATACTTTACAAAGAAATCTAGACTTAAGATTCAGACAATTGAAAGTCGCCGTTACTTTAGAATTATGGCAAGAATCCTTTAGATCTGTTGAAGATGTTCATACCTTAATTGTTTCATCAAACAGAGCTGCAAAACCTCAAATGATGTTGGAATATTTTGAAAGTTTAGCTAAAATCTTTAAAGTTTCCGGTAACTATTTACATCATTCAGCTGCTTGGCTTAATTATTTCAATCTTTATTCAACTTCTCCAATGGCAACCGAAGAAACTTTAAAAGTATATGCCTCAGTTTTCCTTTTATCAGCTTTGTCCATTCCTGAAGAACCTTCCACTGATGTGTATGAATCAAATGATTTTAAAAATAAAAACTCCAAATTATCTTATTTATTAAATTCATCAAAACCAATTACTCGAGAAATAATTTTGAAATCTGCTCAAAATCATAATATTTTATCTTATGCTGCTGATGATGTTAAAGAATTGTTTTTCTTCTTACAAAAATCATTTCATCCTTTACATTATAAAAAAAGTTTAACTAATATTTTTACTTCATTAGAGAAAAACTCTGATTATAAACCATATATTACTTCATTAATTAAAGTTTCTAACATTAAATTATTTCAACAAATTTCTCAAGTTTATGATACTGTTAAACTAGATTTTTTAATCTCTTTAGCAAGCTTTGAAAATACACCATTTGAAGTATCTCCATTTGAAATAGAAGACTCTCTAGTAAATTCAAGCAAAAATGGATCTTTAACTTCTTTAAGAATCAATCATGATTCGCAAGTTGTAACTTTTGCAAATGATCCGTTTGAAGAAAGAAATAGTTTAAATGTTTTAAATGCCACCAACTCTGAAATTTCTTTGCAATTAACACCTCCAGAATTAGTTCGTTCTCAATTGTCTGTTTTAGCAAAATCTTTATCAAGGGTATTAATTAACGTCGATCCAAGTATTAAGAAAAACCAAGAAATAAAATTACAAAATGCTATCAATTCTGCTTCTAAAGGTGTTATTGCCGAACAAAAGGAACTTGAAAAGAGAAAACAATTATTAGAAGAGAGAAAGGAAAAAGCTGAAGCTGAAAGAAGAGAAAAAGAAGAAGAAGCGTTAAGATTGAAACTTGCTGCCGAACAGGCCGCTAAAGAAGCTGAAAAAGAAAGAGTTCTTGCTGAAACCAAAAGAAGAAAATTGGAAAGAATTGAGCGTGAAGAAAGTGCTATTAGAGAAAGAGAGAAAAAGAAATTGGCTGAAGAAATTAATGCAAAAGGTATTATTAAAGTTGATGTTGATAAGCTAGACGATCTTGATTCTGATAAATTAAGAATCATGCAAATTGAACAATTAGCAAAGGAAAAGAAACAAATGGAAGATAGATTGAAAGCCTTTGGTAGAAGATTGGATCATCTTGAAAGAGCGTATAGAAGATATGAATTACCATTATTAGAAAAAGATGAAGAACTTCAAAAGCAAAAAGACTTGGATAATTATAATTTAATGAAAGAAAAAACTATTAGCCATGCTAGAAAAGAATATGAAATGGCTGTTGAATTAAAAAGTAGACTAAATAGAATTGTTCCTGACTATATTAGTTATAGCAATTCTATTAAAAAAGAGAAGAATGAATATTTCGAGAAGTGTCGTATTGAGGCAGAAAAACAATTAAAGGCAGAAAAACATGCTAGGTTTGAAAGTGTAAAGGCTGAAAGAATTGCTGCATACAAACATAAATTAGAACAAGAAAGAAAGGCTAGACTTGCTAAGGAAGCTGAGGAAAAAGCAAGAGCTGAAGAAAGGGCTAAAGCTGAAGAAAGAACAAGAGCCGAAGAAAGAGCAAGAGCCGAAGAAAGAGCAAGAGCCGAAGAAAGAGCAAGAGTTGAGGAAGAGAAATCTCGTAAATCTATTTCTGAACTTTCATTTTCTGAGAAAATGAAACTTAAAAGATTACAACAGTTATCGGCCAATTCCGGGTCTATTTCAAATGAGGTTATTGCTACCACTGTTACTGCTGCCACTAACTCTAGAATTTCAACTACATCTAATGTTTCCTCTTCAATTTCAACTTCAACTTATAGACCAACCTTTTCTTCAAGAGTTTCTACAACTTCTTCACCCCCAGTGTCTTCACCTCCACCTTCTTCATCTCCAACTCCTGCACCAGAAAAAAAAATGACTTATTCACAAAGAATGAGATTGAAAAGAGCTGGAAGATAAATAAAAATTTACAAAGTATTTCTTTAGATCTTAAATTTACGTTTTTACTTTTTCTAATCGTAGATTATATTGATTTTTAATAGATTCACTGTCTAATACATAGTTTGTAAAAATTATAAAACCTAATTAGCAGGTGAATCTTCGTTAAACCTCAAATCCCAGCCTATTTCTGGACCGATTTTGGGCAACACTTCTGCAACACTTTGAACATCTTTGTCACCTCTACCAGAGACGTTGATAATTAAAGATTTACCTTTACCGAGTTTTTTAGCTAATTGAATGGCTCCAAATACAGCATGGGAACTTTCCAAGGCTGGAATAATACCTTCAAGTTGAGATAATAGTCTAAATCCCGAAAGAGCCTCAGCATCAGTAGCAGCAATAAAAGTGGCTCTACCAGAGGCTTTCCAAGCAGCTAACTCAGGACCAACACCTGGATAATCTAGCCCAGCAGAAACAGAGTGTGTATCATGAATTTGGCCTTCATCGTCCTGCAACACATAAGTTCTTACACCATGAAAAACACCTGGTTCACCGGCAGTTAATGTAGCAGAGTGAAAACCAGAGTTCAAACCAGAACCGCCAGCTTCCACACCTAATAATTGGACTGTGAGGTCTTTTTCGAATGGAGAAAACATTCCTGTAGAGTTGGAACCACCCCCAACACAGGCAACAACAGCATCGGGAAGCTTTCCATCATTTAATTTTGCAAATTCGGCTTTTGCTTCTTGACCTATGACTGATTGAAATGTTCTAACTAATGTAGGGTAGGGATGGGGACCAATGGCAGAACCAACAACGTAATGAGTATCTTTTAAATGAGAAACCCAATATCTAAAAGCTTCTGAGGTTGCATCACGTAAAGTCTGAGTACCATTAGTAACAGATACAACAGAGGCACCAAGAATTCTCATTCTGAAAACATTCAATGCTTGTCTTCTAACATCTTCAGCACCCATGAAAACTTTGCATTCAAGACCAAATTTGGCACATGCAGTGGCTGTTGCTACACCATGTTGGCCAGCTCCAGTTTCAGCAATAATTTTGGTTTTACCTAATCTTCTAGCAATTAAAACTTGGGCAATAGCATTATTTATCTTATGAGAACCGGTATGATTTAAATCTTCCCTTTTTAACCAAATATCAGCACCACCAGCATACTCAGTCAATCTTTCGGCTCTGTGTAAAGAACTTGGTCTGCCCATATAAGGATATAAAGAACGAAATTCTTCCCAGAATTTTTGATCCTCAACAGCATTTTCAAACCCATCTTCTAATTCTCTAAGACAAGCATGAAGAGCTTCAGGGACATATTGACCACCAAAATCTCCAAAAGTGGGTGAATATTTATGCTTTTCTTGAAAGTCAACAGGAGACTTGTCTGGTAATGATTGGGAAGCGTTATTTTCAACTGTTTTTGAAAGGTTATGAGAAGAAGACGAAAGTATTAATTTAACATAATTTTCTGCGGTAATACCTCTTTCACCAGGTTTAGACTCTCCAATTAAAGTGACAATTTTACTTCCAATAACTACACCATCAGCAGATTCACCAACAGTAAGATAATCTTGTTTTGTACTAACCCCAAAACCAACAGCCAAAGGAATGTCCTTGGAATACTCTCTTACGTGGGCAACTAGACTGCCAATCTGATTTGAAATGGATCCAGTTACACCAGTTGTTCCCATCCTGGAAACAACATATATAAAAGAATCTGAAATTTTCGACAAAACCTCTAATCTTTCTTCAGTAGTTGATGGAGCGACCAATGGAACAAAGCTTAAATCATATTTAGCACAGTTAGATCTGAATTTAACAGCTTCTTCAGGTGGCAAATCAACAACAATAAAACCATTGACCCCATATTCAGAACATTTTTGAATAAATTGGATTTCACCATACTTTAAAATCGGATTGTAGTAACCCATAAAAATGATAGGAATAGTTACACCATGAGACTCTCTGGCCTCCTTAACTAGATCCAAAGCTTTATCAAGGTTCATTTCATTCTGGAGAGCTATAACGTTGGCTTCTTGGATTGTAGGCCCATCAGCAATTGGGTCAGAAAATGGTAAGCCTAACTCAATAATGTCAACACCTCCATCTTGAAAGCCTTTTAAGATTGGAATAGTATCTTCAACTGTTGGATAACCAGCAGTGATAAAAGTAATTAGAGCAGCACGATCTTGAGCTTTGGCCTTTGCAAAGGCTTCTTTCAACTGTTGAGACATCCTAATATTCAATAAAGAAAAATTAATTGTTAAAGATTTTTTTTTGCAACTATTGAATAAATACTAGGTGCTGAGAGTTGGTTAAATAGATATTTCAGTTTTCAAAGATTAGTCATTGAAAAATAGAGAAATTTCGTCAATCAAATATTGTGCAGAGAAAACTTTTTGCTAAAGAAGCCTTAATCTGTTGATAAGCCCCAAAAATATCTCCAGTCGGAATAATTCCGGAGAAAAACTACAAATATTTCGCACGAAAACTGTCACCAGTGCAACAATTTCTCAAAGAAAAAAGTAAAAGGCATATTCATGTTATCTATCTATGTATCCAATCAAAAATCAAATCTGAATCTCTGACATTAAGTCAATCAACTCGTTAATGGGATCGTCGTCAAATCTAGCAGTGTTAACATTACTGACCACACTCTTGATGCCTATGTTTAGCTTGTCTGTTCCTAAATTGTTTGAAACTTGATTAACAATATATTGCCTTTTCTCTTCATCAAGAAAATTCATCTTTTCCATGACTGCCTGTAACTCTGTGATGTTGCTGAGGTTAGGTACAGGGATTTTATTCGTAAAACATTTAATAAGTTCCATCTGTCTTAACACAGTATATGACGATGTGGTCGATAAAATTAGCAACCTTTTGTTTTTTGGCGGAACTCTTTTAAGGTAAGATTTTAAACATTGCAATACATTATTTGAAAATCTTGGTCCAATTGGAACATAATCGCAAATTGATTCGAGATCGTCAACAACCAAAATATTTAATGGTGATTTATAAGCATCTCTAAAGGCATTATCGATATAACCAATCTTAGCATTTTCAGTCATTCCAATCATTTCATTTGGTGAAATCAATCTTATAAACGGAAATTTAGATCTTAGTGCAATAGTTCCTGCTAATGCTGTTTTTCCAGATCCATCTGGTCCATACATTAAGACGCTTAATAAGGTAGTATTTTTATCTTCAGCTATTTGTTTAACAAATCTTGATCCATCACGAAGAATCTGTTCTATTGTAGAGGAATAATGAATGATTCCACCTCTAACACACAATTCTAAGTCCTCTTCATTAACGCCAAATGCAGGCTTAACTTCATTTAATGCTTGTAAAAAATCATCACGACAAATTTGCATTTTCTCCACATCTTTATTAATTTTAGTGCCAACAATATTTTTAGAGATTTGAAAGGATGTAGCTGATTTAACAAGACCTTCAATTTCGGCCCCACTAAAGTTTTTAGTAAGCTTTGCTAATTCATCAAAATCAATATCGGGATTTAACATATTATTATTTTTCATTTTTTTTGTGTGAATTAAAAGAATTTGTTTTCTTCCAGGTTCATCAGGCAATGATATTTCGACTTGAACTTCAAATCTACCAGGTCTAAGTAAAGCATTATCAATCAAATCTCTTCTATTTGTCATACCAATTACTAAAATATTGTTTAGTTGATCGACACCATCCATTTTTGCCAATAATTGATTAACAACATTATCTGCAACACCTGTTCCATCGCCTCTTGAACCTCTTTGTTTAAAAACAGAATCTAACTCATCGAATATAATGATGTGCAAACTTGATTCCTCGCCTTTTGATTTGTACTCTGTTTCGGCATCTTTAAACAAGTTTCTAATATTTTCCTCAGAAGAACCAACATATTTACTCAAAATTTCAGGACCATTGACAATCTTAGGTTCATTAGCATTAAGCATGTTACCTATTTTTCTAGCAATAAGAGTTTTACCGGTACCTGGAGGACCATATAGTAACATACCTTTAACATGTGAAATACCCAACTTTTCAACAATGCCAGGAGGGAAAATTCTACTTGCAAATGCTCTACGAAAAATTTGAGTAAATTCATTATCCAAACCACCAATTCCCATTTCTTCAAATTTAAAATCAGGGCGAATAATTGCATCAGCTCTTGGTCTTGTTGTTGATCCTTTTAGTTGAATCAACCCATCTCTTCCCTTGAAAAAATTAATTTGAGTTTTGGTTGTTAATATACCTTTAGTATTAACATCTTTTGACTCGTTACCACTTGATGGTTCAACATCAACAAGATTAAAGCATTGCAACGATTGAATAAGAATTTCAAATATAATACCTTTAAATTCCATCAAAAGAGCCTGTGTGGGTTGAAACATCTGTTCATTAAAATTTCTGATAAAATGAGTTGATAACTCATCTTGATCAAATTTTGTATTAACAGCTTTATTCCTATTTCTAAAAGTTATTTCTAAATTCATTGAACCGATATAAAATCGGTCCTCTTTTCTTAATCTATAGGCCTGAACATTTATTGGTTCATTTAATGAAAGATTTAAAAAGCTTCTTTGAGTTCCATTGAAACCAATTGTTCTTGGAGGAATTTCTTCAGAAAACATTGTGGTATATACAAATCTATTATTTATTATAATAAAAGAATTATCAGGAATTCCGTTTCGGCTGCTTATAGCTACTTTATTAGATAAAGCTATCATATTATTAGGACAATTGATAACTGTGTATGCGCTAGAATTCTGCAATGGCTGTTGTTGGTAAGTTGGAGGAGGAGGAGGAGCTGAATAGTTTGAATTGCCCATTGAAAATAAGCCAGAGCTTCCACCACGACCTTGAGAAGGTTTTCCAAATCCACCGCCTGAGCTGAACATGTTAACTGATATAATTTAATGATTTGTGCAAAAGGTAATTGATAAAATAGAAAGAAAGAAGTATATATCAAATCGATGAAGTGTTTATATGATAATCTAAAACAAAAGGACAAACGCAACATGTGATAAAGTAATCCGAGGGAAGACTTCCGAGCAACTCTTGGTTCTTTTCGGTGTTATCGAATTTCAAAAGCTTCGTATCTCCGTTTAAAATCTCGCGATTACCGGCGAACAACGAGAAGACTCTTCCGGAAACAATCAAAAATCCATTATTCATTACATTTTTATAAACCATAGCAAAAACATACAAAAACTAAATAAAAGCAGAGTGAAAACTAGATAAAATCATAAAAAAAATTAAAAACAAAACTAAAGACAAAGATAAAGACAATTAACAATTAACAATTAACAATTAACAGGCAAAATTTAGATCAAAAGATTCAAACAAAAAAGTATAGTTATTTAGAACTTGGTTTCCAATTTTTTATTCTTAAAGATGACGTTACAACACAAACAGAAGAAAGACTCATGGCTAGAGCAGCAAATAATGGATTCATTATTCCAATCATAGCCATTGGAATCATCAACAAGTTGTAAACGCAAGCAAGAAAAAAATTCACTTTGATAGTATTAAATGTCTTCTTCGATAAGCTTAAACTTTGAATCAAAGAAGATAGGCTATCATCAAGCAAAATAATATCTGCTGCTGACGAAGCAATATCAGTGGCACCACCAAATGAAACACCAATATCAGCCTGAGTGATTGCTGCAGCGTCATTAATACCATCACCGACAAATAATACTTTTTTGGTGGTTTGAAAATTTTTGACAAGTTTTGTCTTCTCTGAGGGAGTTTTTTCCGAGAATATATACTCAGGGCTAATTCCGATTTGATCACCAACTCTTTTAGCAATTTCATAATTATCTCCAGTGACCATTGCAATTTCATATCCAGATTTTTTTAAAGTAGTTATAACGTCTTTGGCATCAAGTTTGATATAATCCTTTAAAATAATATAACCAATAAAGTCATTGCCAATTGACACATAAATTTTTGTGCCGATTTCATCATTATCATCATCTTGAATATTCTCAATCAATTTTGAATTTCCAACTTTAACCTTATGACTTGTTTCATTGGAAATTGAAAAATTAGCAGTGACACCAAATCCAACCTTATTAACAATATTTGAAACATTTAATTTGTTATTCAAATTACTAGAAGATGAGAATTCCTTATCATTTTGAAATGAAAGCTTCTTTGAATACTCTCTTAATGATTTAGAAATAGGATGGTTAATATTATTTTCAATCAAATTTATCAAGTGCCAAATATTAACATCGTCCAAATTATAATTTTCTTTAGCAGGAAAAAAATTATAAGAATGGATTTGCATTGAACCAACAGTTAGGGTATTTGTCTTATCAAATAAAATCATTTTAACCTTATTGAGATTTTCCAAAACTTCTCCACCTTTAATTAAAATGGAGTTTTCTGCTCCAACACCAGTTCCAACCATAATTGCAGTTGGAGCAGCTAAACCTAGGGCACATGGACAAGCAACGACTATTACCGAAATTGAAATTTTTAAAGCAACAAAGAATTTACCGTTTATTTTAATTTCTTTGAATAGTTTTTTTGAAAGATTATTTTCATTCAAGTAGTATTCGAGTAAAAACAACCAAGCACAAAAGGTTATTAGCGCTAGACATAAAATTGTAGGAACAAATTTTGAAGCGATATAATCAGCATATCTTTGTAGAGGAGCCTTTTTAGTTTGAGCATCTTTAACTAAAGAAATAATTTTGGATAATTTTGTATATTTACCTACTTTTTGAACCTTCATATAGATCGTGTTTGTATTGTTGATTGAGCCACCAATAAGATTTGAGTTTTTAGATTTTAAAATTGGAGTTGATTCACCAGTTACTAAAGATTCATCTACTTCAGATTCACCATAAATTAAAACACCATCTACAGGAATTTTGCTACCTTGTTTGATTATGATTATATCATTTGGTTGAACTAAATCTGTAAAGATGGATTCTGTTTGCAAGTTATTAATTGAATTAGAATCAATCGAAAGGTTATTAAAGTGATCTGGGTTTAAATTTGTGATAATATCACAAGATGAGGGAGTTAGACTTAATAAATTTGATAGAGTGGTGGTAGTTTGTCCCTTTGCTTTATTTTCTAGCCATTTACCAAAAGATATGAAAGTAATTAACATTGCAGAAGTGTCAAATAAGACCATTGGTCTCATAGATGAAGAGTTGATTAAAGATTTTAGCATTGAATAGATTGAGAAAAGGTAGGCTATTGAAGTTGAGATACAAACTAATAGATCCATAGTTGCAGAGCCATGTTTTAAAGATTTATAAGAATTGATATAAAAGATCTTTCCCAAGAAAAACTGGATATAAGTAGCTAAGACTAAAGAGATGAAATCAGGTAAATACAAACCTGTTTTAAGCATACAAGAATTCTTATGAAAAACTCTATAGAAGAAATGGTGACATAATAAGATCGGAATAGCTAATAATAAGGCTTTTAAAAAGTTGAATTTCCAATACTTGATTTCTTTTGTTTTAGCCAAAAGTTTTAATTGAGTGGTATTGTCGAAGGAGGTAATGGGTAAGCAATCTATGTTATATTTTGTGTTTAAAGATTTAATGATGAATCTGATCTTTATTGGAGAATTTATGTCATAAGATAGTTTGATTTGTTTTAGTGGTAAGTTGATTGAGAGGGATTTAATGTTATTGAAAGAAGATATGGAAGATTTTAGATCATTTGAAGATATGTTTGAGATGTCACCAAAAATTTTTAAAGTGATTGAATTGAATTCATGCTGGGGATTGATATTGAAAATATTTGACAGAATTAGGGAGGGAGTGAAACCAAGATCGTCGATTTTTTCAAGAAAGATTGATGGGTCTATAAAATGGGAATGAACTATTTTTACTTCTTGAGTTAATAAAGAGACAGTAGTTGATTGAACATATTGAATTGAGTTCAAAGCATTTGTGACCGAAGAAGTGCAAGCAGAGCAGGTCATTCCATCAATTGATAATGTGGAGGTATAATGATGAGGGAGAGTTTGTAATTCCAAGGAGTTATGATTTAGGTTAGAGAGATCGTCATTCTCATTAATATGGTTAATATTGTTAATATTATTAATATTATTCGTGTTATTCGTGTTATTGGGTAAGAATAATTTACGGGTATCAATCAACTCAGCATCAAAACCACAATCTTCTATTGATTCAACTAAATCATCAGAATTGAGATGACTGGTGTGAGTTATTTTAGCTTCTTCGGTCAATAAAGAAACACTGACAGAATCGACATCAGGAAGACTTTTCAAGGACTTTGATATTGTTGAAACACAAGCAGCACATGTCATACCATGAACAGACAAAGTTGTTTCGTTATCATATAGTTGGGCATCGTTGACAGTGGTGATATTGGGATAATTGGTATTGGTTGTTTGCTCGTTGGAACGAATGGAGGCGTCAAAACTGCTGGTGTCTGAGTTGGGTAATAATGGAGCAGTTACAGATATTATGGAGTCGTTGGAAATGTGGGTGGGCATCGCAAGACAATAGGTAGACAATATAGAGAATAAATTGCTCTTCTAGACCAAGAGGATATTCTATTAACTAACCTCTTTAAGAAGACGGAGTTTGACAGAGAAGTAGGGAGATGGAGTGAGAGCGTATGAGAATACAGCTGTGTTTGTGCTGAGAACAAGCAAGCCAAGAAGATCTAACAATAGTAGAGATGAGCAGAAGAATGGGCTTTTATACAACAGAAGCAGCAGCAGCTGGAAAATGCTTCTTTCTTTGACAGAAAAAGCTTCCACTGAGCAATATTCCTTCTCCTCGCCCGTTTGGGAAAGCACTGAATCTGCGCAGTGCCGGCCCCAAGCCGAGAAGATCCGGTTGCGGCCGGCAGTAGGGGGTTTGGTTTAACTCTGTTTGCCGCATTATGTACCGTGACGTGATTGCGCGTCCTCATCGGCACGTGCTGAAATCCGCCTTTGTTACCCTGCTGCGGATTACGTAACCGCACAGGCCAATAGAAAGTGGTGTAGAATTGGGCTTTCTCTCTGGAGTTTGGCAGAAGAAGCACCATCGCCAGGAGTGTCTCTATATCTTCGCTGCACCTGTCGTTACACCTGTTACTCTCTCGAAACCAGCATTACTTTCATCATGTCCTTTGTTGCTAGACGTCAATTATCCACCTTGATCCCTCCAAAAATCGTTTCGGTCAAGAACTTGGGGTCAAACCCAAATGCTAAGAAAATGGCCAGTGTCGTCGAATTTTACAAAGCTTTACCTCAAGGTGATGCTCCAGTCAAGAAATCTTGGGGCTTGCTCTCTAAGTACAGAAGTGCCTACTTTGATGGTGAAAATGGTTCCGTCAAGCCTTTATTACATTATGCTCTCTTTATCATGGGTGTTGGTTACTCTTTGGAATACTACTTCCACCATGCTGCTCACAATGGAGAACACCACTAAACTAATGTCGATAATCTGCTTGTATGAATTGACTTTCAATTATAATTTATAATTACTATCGTTATTATTACCATTACCATAATCATAATCATAGTCATAATCATAATTATAATTATAATTATATATGTGCCAACGATTAATATTAGATTAATATTCAATTAATATTCAATTCTATTTACTCCAATTTGTATTGATCCACCTAAGCAACCGATATATATTGTACTAAAACAACCAAAGAAAAACAAAAATAAACTGTTAATACTCCAATCCAATCCAGTCCAGTCCAATTCATACTCACAAATAAATAAATAAATAAATAAATAAATACAAGCTTAATAGAACATACCTTTACTGCCTCTTATGAAGACGTCTCCATATCTTCGAGTCAACGAGTTATCTATGTATTCCTCTGTCTTGGGCCCTAGAACAATGTTCATGTACCCATCAATCATCTGTAGGATTCCATGATACTCAATGCCTGAATTCAACTTGACGATAACTTCATTGTCTTTGATCTCACTTAAAAACTTGGCTGGCCCTGAGCTCTCTTTTTCCTTGGTGTCCTTGCTCTCCTTGCCTGCGCTGCTCTTTGCGCCTGTAACTCCTCCCGTCTTTATCATCGTCTATCCAACACCAGAACTGCAAATCTCGACCCAAATTCCACTCTGCTTCTCTCCAAAACCTCCCCAAAACCTCACAACAAATTTCGTCTTTTTCCTTTGTCGTTTCTCACGGGTCACGTGCGCTTTTATTACTTCTATTTATACTTTTATATATCATCACAATAATCACAATGATAATCACTGTAGTTGAAATAACTATCGTAGTTGAAAGAGTTATCACAGTTGAAATAATTATAATCATGAAAACACTCATACAATTATTCCATTTTTCCCTATTTCTTGTTTTCTTTATACCAACATCTTTAGCAGAGCCACAAATCAAAAACACTTATTCTCTAGCTCTATCTAATATCAATCATCCTCTGCAAAGTGCCATAACACTAGGTGAGCTAACTTACGAAAAAGACCCACCATCTGCTAGTTTTAAAAATACCAATCTCAATAACGATGAAACATTAAATATAAGCTTAAATAATACCTATTGCATCAACATAATCGATAACACCAATCAAGTTGACAATTCAAATTGTTTCTCTTATAAAAAAATCAAAAGTATAAATAATCTATTCATTACAATCGACTCAAGCAATGACATCTTCAAATTGACTCTAATGCCATTGGATAACATCGACACTCCTGAATCTCTATCAATTTCAAATATATCCATAAATCCAATTATTAAACAATTAAAAAACGCAATCCAGCCAATCCTTTTAAAACCAGCAAAAATCAACTATTTTATCAATTCAAATGGTAAAAAAATCGCTAAAAAAGTTAAACCTGATCAAGAAAAATCGTTTTTAGAAAAATATTGGTTATACATTGCTTTAGGTTTTGCTTTAATAATGATCAACAGTTCAGGTAATTAGTATGGTCTCAATCTTAGTTAATAAATATCTAACTTCTTTTGTAACAATCCTCTTATCAATAATCAACCCCTTTTCAATACAATCATCCAAATATTTATTATTATTCTCAATTAATTTTAAAATGTCTCGATAACTATCTAATTCTTCAACATACTTTTTATCAATTTTGATTTTTTTAATTTTCTTATCCAATTCATTATTAATTAATTCATAAATTAATAAATTTATTTCAATCAAATTTATAACAAATTTTAAATACATGAAATTTAAATCTTCATTAAAAGGTGGCTGCAACAATAATTCAGATAGTTTATCCTTAATTATTTTAATTTTTCTATTTGAATTGGAAATTATATTTTCATTCAATCTCATTTCTTTTCGAATTAACAATGGCTTGTTGGATATTGCCGGAATTATATCAAAATTATTCAAATTAAGATTATTAATATTCAAAATCAACGTCCAAATATACGACAACGTATATAATGGTGAATACACTCGACTACCAACTCTCCATAATGGCGAAAATCTAAATTTTCTCTCTGAATTGAAATAATTGATCGAAGCATTCACCCCATAAAAGTTTGACAACCATTCTAAATATCTTTCGTTTTTATATATTTTATTATCATTATTTATTTGAATCATATCTTCCAACGCTTCATTCAGAATCTCGTTATTATTATAATACTGTAGTTTAAACTCATTTATAAAATTCGAATTAATCTTATTAATCTCGGTTTTACTTTGCTCTAAATTCACATCATCAATTTCCAATTTAGAGATTTGTTTTTGAATTGCCTCCTCTTTTAGCCCATTTAATAATTCAATTCCTAAAGGCCACAACGTTCGTAAATCAATTTTTTCTTTGTTCTTAGATTTGCTACTTTTCCCACCTTTACTATTATCAATGTCTAAAATAACCCTAGATAAATTCAACCGGATTATAATAGAAAATACTTTGTACGCAATTTTCCAATTCTTCTTAAAAATATTAATATACAATAAATTTATCAACAAGTTTATATGTTTCTTTGAGAAATTAAAATTCGAATTAAAATTCTGGTCATTGATCTCATTCGAAACACCATTATTATCAATCTTAGAACCCTCGTAATTATTTCTGCAACTGCCATCATTATAGTTATTGTTGTTATCCAATTGAGTGAAAATTGGGTTCAAATAAGGTAGCACTTCATATCCTTTAGTCCTAATAAGAAAATTGGTATAAACCCAGGAGTTTTGATTGATAGTTGAAATTTCTACTGGCTCATGATTTAATTCATGTTCCTCATCCTCATTTTGTTCTTCATCTTCATCTTCATCTTTATCTGCACCTTCCTCCATCCATGCTAACTCCTCATTGCCTTCGAAAACATCACTGAGTTTTCGTTTTCTGATCAACACTTCTTCTCCTAGAGCACTATCACTCTTTTTGCTCTTTTTTATTCGTGAACTGTTTTTCCATTTCTCATTATCTGTATGGCTTAAACTTTTCGTTACTGGATTAATATTCCATTCTTCAAACGTTTCTTGGAGCCTTTTGGATGCTTTTCTGCTCGCTTTCCTTAGGCTTTTTTTCCTTTTTTTCAATTCCCTTTCATCAGACGTGTTTTGGCTAAACTCAGGCAATTTTATGTCTGAGCTTGACTGTTTCTTCAACTTTTCAACGTATTCTTTTAAAAGAATTTCAAGTTTTCTTTTTTTATTATGTTTGCTAGACTCATATACATTGATCAAAGGATTCTCAAACATTTTTGGGACCGCAGCTGAAGATGAACTTACGATATGGCATAACTTGTGCTGATAGAAGAAAAAAAAATATTCTGCGGCCAGTGATGTGAAAAAGTATTCAAATTTTTATTTCGTTTCCTCACCGAATAATCACCAACAATTTAAAGGTTTTATAAAATTTACAGAGAAGTAAACTAAAACAATCAAATTTATCAGCTCAAAATACCTCTATAAATAATATATAAATCAGGGTTGTTAAACGAATATTAAAATAAAAATCTAGTTGAAAGACTATAATTAAGTTTTCCATCGCTAATTCTCTATTAATTTTTTATCTCTATTTTTGCTCCACTTAGTGATAAAAATATAATAAAATCAAAAACATTCCAACAATCAGTTTTTCGAAAGATCAAAGATATCAATTATTTGGTATTTTACATTAAACTATTAACTAATTTGAGCAAAAACTCGACCTAACAACTCTTTTCAATGGATCGGCATAATCATCAAATAACTCTTCTCTTATAAAAACTAAAAATGATGGAGTCTCAGTCGCCCCTCCAGAAAAATTGATAACATTTTCAACACTTACTTCCGTAATCTGTTCATCATTATAACATCTAAATATATTCTTTTTCGCGTCTCTGATAAAGATGAAATAGTGCCCATAGTTGGCTTGACCTCGGTGAATAACAACTGCAAATATCTTATAGCCAAATTTTTTGTCATCTTTGAATTGATCGGAAATTTTTTCTTCCAATTCAATAATTTGATTTTGAATTTTTTCAACTTTTTTATCAAAATTCTCAATTTCCTTTTTAATCACAGCAATTGAATCTTCGCCGACGTTGTTTTGTAAAACATCAATTTTATTCAGTAGAAAATCAACAGATGCAATTAACGATTCTTTTATTGTCAATCCACCTTCCCTTTCTTTAGTCATATAATTCTCAGTCTTTTTCAACTTTTTCAATTCTTCTTTCCACTCCAATACTTGAGTTCTTTTGTGTCTTATTGTAGGATCATCTGTGTCCATGTATTTATCCAAATATATTATATCATCATAGGGCAAAGGATCAAATAGTTTATATAAACACAATCTTTCTCTATCAAACTGAACTCTTGATAATTGCAAATGTAATATTTCGGGTAGTTTAGTTATAGTGACAGATTTTTTTATTTCCCCATCATCCATACTTAAATACTCTTCACCAAAATAGTTGTCTAATCCATCATAAATATCTGCAGGGTGGTCACCCATATTAATATAAACACTTAAGAATCTCTCAATACTATGTCTTGATTTCCCATTATTTTTATGAACTGGCTCCAATAATTGTTTACTTTTTCCAAAGAACAATTTTTTAACAATATCATATTGTTCGTTGCCATCCTCAAGTTTAACCGGAGCTAAGGACGACTCGATTTGACACATAACATTATCTATACATTCAGTAATGTCTTGTTGAGATCCAATATCGATAGCATTCTGAAGCTGTTCAGGTTTAATAACATAATGTATAAGTTTTTCTTTTTCAGGTTGAAACAAATCAGTATGCTTTTCTTCTTCGGGTTTGAACAAATCTGTTTGTTTTTCATTTAAAGTGATCTCTTGTTTTTCAATTTCAATTTCTTTCGGAGTAACCAATTCTGGGTCAGTTTTAGAATCAGAAAATTCTAAACCTTTAAGATTATTCTCATTCAAATCTTTAACAACATGAATTTCATCAATTTCAATGGGCTCTGCTTCCTCAGTTACAGCGTTTATTTCATCAATTCCGGGAAAATCTTTTGTTTGAATCAAACCACCTTCTTTAATTTTTTCTTCTATTTTTTCTTCTATTTTTTCTTTTATCTGTTCTTCTATTTTTTCTTCTGTTTTTTCTGTTTTTTCTACTGTTTTTTCTGTTTTTTCTACTGTTTTTTCTTCAGTTTCTTCAATAGCTTTAATATTAACAAACTCTGAGCTTTGAACCTCTTGAGATTTCTCATCATTAACAGTCTCCTTATTTTTCTTTTGATCATTTAACAATTCACCATTATTAACATTAAATGGAATTTTTTGTTCCATTACTGCTTCCTCATCTTTATCATTTAATTCTTTCGGTGTTTCAACTTTTAGTTCCTCCTCTTTCTCCACATCATCTAAACTCATCAAAATATCATTTTCAGAAGAATCATTCAACCCATTTTTTTCTGGTGATAGTAAAATAGAATTAGACAAATCCCTTTCTGAAGAAGTGCTGGTTTTTTTTAACTTCTTATAAGGTAAATTATTGCTGGACTCTATATTTAAATCGCTGTTTTTGTTTACGTTTTTTTCATAAGGAACAACTGACAACTCTGAAGAATAAGGCGATCTATTCTTTTGTTGGTGTGTGGGTTGTGGTAATGGTACAGTTGGTGGTTTTTCTTCAATAAAATCAACCTCCTGACTGATATTTGTAAACGCTAGATAAACCAATTGTTCAGTTGGAGCAATGTCTCTCTGTTTAGCAGATATCAAATCGTTAAATAGATACTTTAATTGATAAACCAATTGATAAGATCTTTCGACTTCCTTTATAGGAACAAATCGATTACCAACTCTTCTTTTTTCAAGAATTCCATCAACATTTTCTGAGTTAAAAGTCATTGGAAATTTTTTGTTAAATTGAAGAATAAATTCGCGGAGAGGTTTTATGGCAAATAAATATTGTAAAAGAGAATTTAGGTAACAGGTATTTCCAACATTTCTTAACCCAACAGGAAGCGTTTCCAATTCTAAATCATCGGGTTCAATTTTTCCAGTTTTTAAATAAAGAGAAACTTTTTCATTTTTGAGATAGTTGTTATTAAGAAATCTCAAAGCCAATCTCAACTTCATAAAGTGAGAGGGATCCAAAACTATTGTTTTTTGATAATTTGATCCGACATATTTAAATAATTTGCTCTTTTCATTTGCAATTCTTCTGTCTACAATATGAAGTAATTTAAAACAAGTGGTGAACCTAGCAACACCTAAAATGCTGTAGCACTGATTTTCGTCAAGATCATTTGGTAAATAATAGTTATTGTTTAAATCAATATTATCTTGTTCATAAAAATCCAAAAGATAAAAGGATGTTCGATAAATAGCAATGGTAAAAAGAGCTTTATTGATTTTATTAAAATTTTCTATGGATGATAGCCCCTCATCACTAAGTCTAATAGAAAAGCTAGTTTCAATAGTTTTGTCATCACAAGAAAAGTCAACAGTTAAAACTTCATAAGCTTCTTCAATTGTTAATAATTCTTCTTCTAGGAAATTTTTCAAAATTTGTGATTTTTTTGCAGTGGCCAAAACTTGAAGAGATTTTCTTAATTTTTTGATGGAATAAACATCAAAACCAGTTTTTAGCTCTTTATCATAATATTTTTCAATTATAGTATTTTCATCAATATTTTGTAGTTGATAGGAGTCGACAAAATCTAGACCTAAATTAGAAAGAGATTCGTTAACATCATTATTAGAAACAAGATCGTATAAGGACAATTCTTCTGCTACAAAGATTTGCAAATTAGAAGTATCAGTGATATTTTTTAGAGTGTTATTAGAGCAGATTTTGTTTAAAGCAGTGATATAGATATAGGAGTGTAGAGAATCAGTGGCTGTAAAGGTTTTATATAAATGGATTAACAAGCTTTCAGAATAGAAATTAAAAAAACTCAAATTAACAAAACTTTCTGAGTTGTTCAATTTTATGATGGATGAGTTTGAATTGAAATCCAGCGATAAGGTTTCATAATTAATTGATTCGTTATGGTCATATTCTCTAAAGAGATTGAAGAATAAAGCAGGCATTGGAACGAAATTTAGATTTCTAAATAGTAAAGTATAGTTGTGAGGTTTATATTGAGATTTATTTCTTGAAGAAAGAGACCTGGATAGTGTCTTTCCGATAAAAATAACTTCAAAGGCCTTTCTGATGAAACTGTCTCTAATTATGGAGCCATATTTGCCGTAATGATGACGATTTAAAGGTATTATCTCAGGAGTATATTTACTGTAGTAGAATAAAGAGGTTTGGTCTATTAGAGCTTGAGTATCTAGGTCTACAAAGGTCTTTGGAGAGAATTTTATTGATTTAAAGTCATTTTTACCAGTTAATCTTAAGGGACCTCTGAAGACTTTTAGTAGGGTATTTAAACAGGAGATTTGGTCTGGAGGAGAACCAATTTGATCGTCATCATCATCATTTAAGGAGAGATAGGTTGCAAATCTTGTTTGGATTGAATCGTTTTCAAAGTCTTTTAAGAACAAGGGAGTTAGTTCTGATCCAGAAATTTGAATACGAATTAAAGAGTGGTCATTTTTGGAGAAATAAGTTGCATGGTCAACAAAGGAAGGATGAATATTTTGAAGAGTTTTTAATTTTTGTTTCAAGTAGAGATTCAAATCAAAGTCATTTTTGGAATCATTGAGATTGGTTGAGTCATCAGAATCGTTTAAATCGATTAGATTTTCATCAGGTAGATTTTGCTGTTGTTGTTGTTGTTGTTGTTGTTGTTGTTGTGATACAGCATTTTGTTTGATCTCTAGATCGTTTGCAATGATAAAATCATCTTTAATTGAGTTTATATCGATATGATCCAAGTTAAAGTCAAGATCGGTATCGAAAAGCTGAAGATCTAATTTATCGATATCATTTAATTCATCTTCAGATATTCTAAAGAAATCATGTTTTGAGACGGGTGTATCTGAAAGAGGGTTTTTTTTGATAATAATTTTGACGTGGAAGATGTTATTATAGAAATCAGAGATTGAATCGATATCTGATATGTGGTCTGGATTGATTAATATTCCCCTGAGAGTTGTTATGTTGTCATGAATTTCATTAAAAGGAGCGTAGTTCAAATGGTTATCTACAAATAGTAGCTGATAGGGTTTGTTACTGTAATTGAAAGAATTTGACAATTCCTTTGAATATTGGTAGGTTGGGGATCTTAATAGAGTAAAATGAGAATTTGCTTTATTTTTCTTGCTGAGTTGGTAATAAATCCAATTAAGATCTAATTTGATGTCTTCGTAAATTCGGTTTGAGGTTTTGAGACCATCTAAATTTGTGTAGTTTTTAGACAAAAAAGGGTTTGAATTCTGGGATGTGTCTTTGTTGTGGAACTGATCTGGCAGAAAAGTGGTGGATGGACGTTGGCTGAGATCATCCTTGAAGGGGTTGTTTTGAGAAGCTGGCTTTTCAGCAGCAGCAACTGCAGGAACAGTGGGCTCAGAGGCAAGAGTAGAAGTGTTGTCGATCTCCATTTGCATTGTGACTATCAAGAGGTGGGCAGCTGGAACAGAGTGGATGCTGGCTTGGTGGACCTGATCTAGCTGGCCTGAGCAGTGGTGGCAACACAAGGAATTGCAGCTGGCACGAATCAACAGAAGAACAGAGAAGAGCTACTCTGTGCTGAGAATTGGCTGTTGCTGCTTTTGCTGTTTCTGCTGCCTCTGCTGCCTCTGCTGTTGTGCTCTCGCCTCCTTCAGTTGTGCGAGTCACGTGCTCTCAGGAAGAGCATCTGTATTTCCTCAACTCTCCGCGCGCGTCGCTCTTCTTCGCCCGCCCCGACGCTCTCGCCGATGGCCTTCTTCCTCTGCTGGATCTGGAGCATCTTCTCCTCGATGCTGTTTGCCATGATAAACCGCACCACCTCCACCTCCTGGAGTTGTCCTATCCGGTGGATTCGATCGATGGCCTGTTCCTCAAGACTGGGCGACCACCAGGGGTCCATCATGAACACCCTGGAGGCGGCGGTGAGGTTCAAACCCACTCCTCCAGCCTTGAGCGACAACAACAACACTATGATCTGGTTGCAAGCGCCACTCTGGCTACCATTTTCACCGCCATGTTTTTCTCCGTCGTCATTAGCACCACATTCACCATCCCCGATAATCGACTTCATTAGTTTGTAGTTTTGGAACTTTTTCAATATGCTTTCTCGTTGTTCCATGTTTAGCCTTCCATCGAATTTGTACACAACAAGTCGTTTTTCCTTCAAGAGCTCTCTTTCAATGATGTCCAAATAGCTTGAAAATTGCGAGAACACAACCACCTGTTGTCCATCTTCAAATTTACTTATATTCCTTATCAATTCTTCCACTTTGGGATTTCTGAAATCTCTCCCCTTTAGATTGATGTCCAATTTCTCCTCTAGGGTCTTGATCATCTTGTTAATCCTATCTGATCCTGTAAAATTACTTCCGACATTTTTCAAGTCTTCATCGTTAGAGTCTGTTCCTCCAATTATGCCTTTATCGCAACATATTTGTCTTAATCTTAAAATATGGGTCAAAATGGTTGTGTATCGTTTTAATAACTGTCCAGTTTTCATTCCTTCCAAGAACGAATTTTCTGCTCGCGCTAGGAAAAATTCATACAATTTTCTATCAAATTCATTAAATTCTAGTTTTTGAATCCGTACTGTTTTCTTTGGCAATTCAACTAAAAATTTTCCCTCAGAATTTTTCATGTTTTTTGTCCTTCTTAGTATGATCGGTTCCAAAATCGTCTTAATAGCATCTAACGTTCTTTTGATCTCTTTATTTTCAAATGGTAACGTTATAAACGTTTTCCAATACGAAAACCTTGACCATGGTTCAATGTTTAGATATTTAATCAGTGAATACAAGTCATCCAATCGATTTATAATCGGCGTGCCTGTTAATATCCATTTTCTTGTTCCATTTAATAAATATGAAGCTTTAGCTGTTTGTGTGGTCCTGTTCCGAATATAATGGCCTTCATCGATGACGATTCGGAAAAATTTAATTGAAAACAATCCTGATCCTGGAATTTTCGTTATATTGTAATTTTTGATATTTGACTGGATTCTGGAATACTCACTTTGCAATGTTCCATAAGTGGTTAGCATTATCAATGGCGGCAATTTTTTTTCATTTGATTCGCTGTGGCATAAATATTGGCATAAATTCCTTTGAGTGTCATTTCCATAGTAAATGAAACACGAGTACTCTTTATTTGTGTTTGTTGAATTGAATTCGCTTTCCCATTGAGAGAGTAATGACATCGGTACTATGATTAGTGTTGTTCTATAAGCGTATTTATCCTTAATTGACCGGTCTTTACTCTTGGAATGATAAGATGAATCGATTGGACATGAATGAATTAGAGATAAGGTTGATATGGTCTTTCCAAGACCCATTTCATCGGATAGTATTCCACCTTTAACTATTGATTTAATGACTTGTTTTTCCAATGAAAATTCGCCGCTATACATATTTGCATAAAATTCGTCATTTTCATTATCGTTATCGTTATCGTTATCATTATTATTATTATTATTATTATTATTATTATTATTATTATTATTATTAGCAGTATTATTAGCAGTATTATTATCAGTAGTAGTGACGGTGTTAAATGGTGATGGATTGTTTAGAATTGATTTGGTTGAATTTGAAGAATTGAGGTTTCGTTTTGCTTTTCTTTTTTTCTTTGTTAACCAAGAAGAATCCTTTGGCCATTTAAATTTTTTCCATAATGGGTTTAAAATTTCGTCATTTTGATTAAAAAGAAATGGGTTTTTGGTTTCTTTTTGATTGTTTTGATTGTTTTGAATTGACAAAGCGTTTATTAAATCAAATTCCTTTTCTCTGTTCAACATCCAGGACAAACCTTGTTGTTGATATGGTCTTAGATTGATTTTCATTGAGGTTGATGGAGGAGTAGATTGAGGTAGGATGTTGATTAGATTAGAGGCCTGGGTTGATTTGTAAAATTCTTGTATTTGGTTTAAAGTTAGTTTAGATTGATCCTTTGAGTGATCAATTTCCTGAGATCCCAATATTATTAAATCGTCGTCATCATCATCATCATCATTATCTTCTTCTTCTTTATTTTCTTTATTCTTTTCTTTATTCTTTTCTTTTTGATTATGATTATGATTGATTGAAGATATTGTGTTATCATAAGGGTTTAAATTTAGTTTTTTAAATAAATTTGATAAAGAATCTTGACGGTATTTTAAAATGTATTCCGATTCCGATTCATTCAAATGATCATTAAAGTGATCATTTGAATTTGAATTTGAATTTAAATTGGAAATATTTTTATTAAGATTATTAAAATTATTAGAATTATTAAAAGTTTTATGAGTAAAATTGAATAGATTTGAAGTTAAATAACAATCTAGTTGAATGAAAAAGGAATCACCTATTGATAATTTAACATTTTCATTATAAGTGACATAAGCATCAAAAGAGCATATGTCTAAATCTAGTAGAGGAGCGATGATTGAGGAAATCGTTTCGGGAATTCTGCCGATTTCTTTTGTTTTGGTTAGATCAAGTGGATTTGAATCATTTGGTAAAACTAATTTAACAGAAGCAGGAGAATTGAAAGAAGTTTTTTGTTTTTTTTTGAATCTGTTGTTTTTGTTGTTACTGCTGTTCTTATTCTTTGAATTAATAATTGGTGGTCTTGATTTAATGACTAGTAAATTGGTTCCGTAGGATAGGTTCGAGTAATAAGATCTTGATGCCCAAGCGGTTGTTAATAAAGAACCGATGTATCTTTTCCAAGCGTAATTGTTATTGAAATTATTATTAATATTGGGATTATTAGAAAGTAAAGAGTCTTGAGAGGCCTGCTTTAGTTGAGAAGAAAAAATGGAATCTAATTGGGAAAGTGAATTTGTATTTGAATTTAAATTTGAGTTTGGAGATAAATAGTTTTGATGGCTCACAATGGAGGAGTGCTTTCTCTTTCTGTGATTTGCAGGCAAAGCAGATGAATCAGTGTGGTTTATTTCATTGTCAATCAGCTCGAGAGACGTCTTGTTTGCATCGTATTTTTCATTGAAGATTACATGCTGAAGATAAAAGGATGTAGCATGCTCTATGTTATTGGGATCATGTTTGAATCTTTTGTAGAGAAAGGTCAAAGAGGTCGCGTCGTTCTCCAAGGTAGGGCAGATTGAGGTTACCTGGGACTGGAACAAATTGAAGTCGTCCTCCGAGTCGCTGTCGCTCTCCTGGCAACAAATGTTGGCAGCATTGCTGGCGCTATCTTGAGAGGCAGAAGCAGCAACAAGAGCAGACAATCTCTGGTCCATGGCAGCAATGGCACTTTGAGCTTTGGCGATGTGAAGGACCTTTCGCCAACAGCTGCATCGGAAAAACCAAACAAGCGGTGCGCCCTCGGCAGGACCGTGTATCACATGTGAGATTGCTGGTAATGCCGGCTCATATCCGCCCGCGCGGGCACTTCCTTTGAGCAGCGGAGGGAGCGAGCGTGCTTCCTTTGGGCCGAGCGGCGCAACACGAGCGTGCGGCCTGAGGTGCAGAGAAGAAAGCCCCCGCATCGCAGACGCACCTCCAAGCATGTGCCTGCGGTTTGTGCTGCGTGTGCTCCAGGTGGGAGCGACCCTGGGTCCAGTGCTGCGGCGTGCCCCAGCGGGAGTACTGTGCCGGAGAGGAAGACCCACAAGACCCAGCGAGAACAGTGGGAGGAGAGTACTGTCGACAAAACAGCCCAGGACCATATAAAATGCCAGCTTTTCCAATGTTTTTCTCCAGCTTTTTCGATTTCCTCTCGACTCCATCTCTACTCCATCTCGACTTTATCACATTCACCTGAATTTTCCCTTTCTCTTCCTCTTTCTTCGTCACAAGCTATTCTTTGCCTATCTCTCGCCATGATCTCCCACAACTGCATCCGCGCTACTTCTTCCAAGCTCTTGTATAAGAGCTTTGCTTCTTCTTGCCCCTCGTCTATCTTGCGCTCTGGTGCCATAAAATACAACGCTTTCAACAACAAAATGGCCTTTTCCACCTCCTTGGCCAATAAAAAGGGCGATATGTTGTCTTACTTTGACAAAATGCCACAGTTACCTGTCCCTGATTTGAACGATTCCGCTGCTTTGTATTTGCAATCAATCAAACCTTTGGTCTCCTCTGAAGAACACTACAAGTCAATTGAATCAAAACTAAAAGACTTTATCAAGCCAAATGGCCAAGGTCAAATCTTGCAAAAGAGACTAGAAGACAAATCAGCCGATCCAAAAACACAAAACTGGCTATCTGAATGGTGGGACAATGATGCCTATTTAGCCTACAGAGATCCTGTTATCCCTTATGTTTCCTATTTCTTTTCTCACGCTGAAAATGTTTTGCCTGCTTTCCTTGAGAAAAACCAGTTGAAAAAGGCCTCGCTATTAATCTCCTCCATCATAGATTTCAAAGAACAAGTCGACAACGAAACCTTGCCCCCAGAATTAATCAGAGGCCAGTTTGCCTTCTGCATGGCAAGTTTCAAATTCATGTTCAACAATTGTAGAATTCCTGAAAAACCAAGCGACACCACTGCTGTTTACGATCCTTTGGACTTGAAAAATCAATTTTTGATTGTCATTAAAAACAACCGTTTTTACAAATTATACCACCATGACAAAAATAACAAAAAATTATCAAACTTGCAAATCTTAAACCAATTGAACCAAATTTACTTTGACGCAACTTCCAAAAGCAACGGCATAAAACAAAAATCAATCGGCTCTCTAACCACTCTTGATAGAGACTCTTGGACTGATGCTTACAAAGAATTGAAAAACTACACTCCTGTCAATAACAACTCCCTTGAAGAAATCCACAAATCTTCTTTTGTTCTATGTCTCGATGACTACTCTCCATTATCCTTGGAAGAAAGATCAAGATACGCATGGCACGGTGATGGAAGAAACAGATTCTTTGATAAACCTCTTCAATTCTTTGTTGCCTCAAATGGTCAATCCGGTTTCTTGGGTGAACATTCAAAGATGGATGGTACCCCAACCCTACAATTGAACAACTATATTGGCGATCAATTCAAAAAAATCTCCCAAAATGCAATTGACCCATTCAACCCATCAACTCAAGATTCTTCTCTCGATTCTTTAATTCAACAACCAACTGAATTAAAATTCGACATCTCTCCCTCAATCGCTTCTCAAATTGATTCTGCTGAAAAGAGTTTTGATGCCTTGCTAGGCAACCACGACTTGAAAGTCTGGAGATACCCAGGCTACGGTAAATCTCTTATCAAAAAATTCAAATCTTCACCTGACGCCTTTGTCCAAATGTTAATACAATTAGCTTACTACAAATACACTGGCGAAGTTAAACCAACATATGAATCTGCTTCAACCAGAAAATACAAATGGGGCAGAACTGAAACTAATAGAACCGTTAGTGAAGCCTCCAAAAAATTTGTTGAAACTTGGTGCAATAAACAATCTTTTGTTTCCAATAAAGATAAAGCTGCTGCCTTCTATGATGCAATCAATTCTCAAAATTCATACATCAAATTGGCCTCAGATGGTTTAGGTTGTGACCGTCATATTTATGGTTTGAAAAAAAGCATCTTGCCAGGTGAAGAACCTCATCAATTTCTTAAAGACCAAATGACTTCATACTCCTCTTCTTGGTTCCTTTCAACTTCTCAATTATCTTCTGAATATTTCAATGGTTATGGCTGGAGTCAAGTTCATGACTTGGGTTTCGGTTTGGCTTATATGATCAACAATGAGTGGTTGAATATCAACATTGTTTGCAAAAAGGATAACCCAACCGGCTTGAATGTTCAACACATGTACTATTACTTAACTCTTGCTGCTGATGAATTAAAACAAGTTTTAACTGAAGTTAATGCTGAACCTGTTAAACCAAAATTATAATTTAATGACTTTTTATATTTGACATTCTTATTGATTTCAATTGTTATCATTCCTATCAATACCTCCTATCAATATCTCCTATCAATATTATATAAATTTTTTTTTATTGATATAATTACTAAATAACTATATTCTACCTTTTATTTATTTATTGATTTATTTATTTATTTATTTATTTATTTATTTATTTATTTATTTATTTATTTTTTTAATTTAATTTAATTTAATTTATTATCTTGTTTCATTTTATTTTTTTAATAGTTAGAACATCGGGTTTCATTATGAACATCATAACATTTTACCGAACAATATCTTGAATTGCATTTCACACATTTCGTCATGGCACTGCTTCCACAAATGGAGCACAATTTTTTACCTGGCAAATTGTAGAAATTTCTTTTAGGATAAATCGACGAATTTTTCTCATCAAATAATAATTTTTTGATTTCAGGACTGTCTTCTTCATCAATATAATTACTCAACGTCTTTCTTGAACTTAGGATTTTTCTTGTATTGGCTGTCAACCCCTGCCTTACTTTCTTAGTTTGATATTGATCTTGATTTTTAACTTGATTGGAATATGACATTAAATCAAAATTCGGATATGATGATTTATTAAAATTTTTAAACGAAATATTCAATCCGGATTTGGGTAGCTCAAGCTTGAATGATGATTCGTTATAATTCTCTTTATTTAATTCTTGAAGTCTCTTATTTGACTGTCTTTCCTCAATTAAATTTTCAAACTCGTTATAATTCACTTCCTCATTTTTGTTCTCATTATTGTTGTCAATTCCACTTAGAATTTTTTCATTTTCATTTTCATTTTGGAGTTGTAAATTCTGAAGATTATAAGCGCCAGGCTTAAATCTCTTTCGACTATTACTGGTTGAAAATTTTTTATATCGATGGCTACTAGTGTATTTTAGATTTATAGAAGACGAAAAGTAAATATTTGGATCCGATCCTCTACTTATTTCCTCAACAAATGGCATTAATAAATGTAGTTTTGCCTCAACAATAAACCAAATACTATATGGCTAATAAAGCTATGTGGAAAGAAAGCAAAGTTAAGCTAAGACCTATAAAATCAGAAAAAAACATATATTTGATCCCCTCAACGGGATTCGAACCACACTTCTTCAAAACTGAATCTGAGCTTTTTCAGCACTACGAAACCTGCTTCAACTCATATACAATAGAAACATCAAAATCAGCAGAGTCTTTAAACTTTTTCATATATGATAAACCAACCTTGGATATATTTCTAGTTTTTAGAATCTCATATGCTCCTAAAATTATTTTCGAAACTGTTTTTCTAAAACTAATATGTCGATTTGTATGATTTTCATCGTTTATTTTATCAATTGTGAATTTGACTCTATAGCTCCAATTTGATTCTTGTGGAATTGACTTGTTTTTTTTATTTTTATTGCCTACAATTTTCAAAAAGCTGGATAGTCCATTGTTTTTGGTTTGCAAGGGTGTGATTGTTGTTGAAAATTCTAGTTTATTATTTTTAACTCTCGAGACAGAAAGCTCAACTTCAAATTCATTATGAAAGTTTTGTTTTGTTGAATAGTGATTGAAATCCCCAAATAATTTGTCTGTTATTGAAAACGAGTTTGTTGTTATTTCTTTATTGCTTATTTTTGGTTTTGATGGCTTTATCGAGTTTGAGAAATTAGTACCAAGCTGATGATCAAATTGCAAAAATAAGCGATTCATATTTAATCGTTTAAAGGAATAATCATCATCATAATAACTAATATAATCATCATTATCATCATAGTTTGGATTATTATAATCATTATAGTATCTTCTTGTTTTTCCCATAAAATAATATGAATTAATTAATAATCCTGGAAATAAACAGGCAGTAGCTAATGAAGCCAATCCACAGCCATAAATTGAGTGTGAATATAATCCAGCTGTTAGTGTTAGCTGCACTGATGCCTTTATACATTTATCAATTGCAATATGAGTTGAAGTGAATGTTGTAGCAAAAAAAGCTGACAATGTTGCTAAATTTTTTAAAAAATCTTCTGTTGTAATCGGACCGGTATCTAGCTGAGTTTTAATTAAATTTTTTGAATCATCGTTACTTGGGTTAATAAATTGGATTAAGTCTGTTGAATTACTTTGAATTTCTTGACTAATAAAATAATTAATTACGTTGGATTCAATTTTTGTGAAGTTCAATTCATTATTTTGAATAGTTCCATTTACCTGTTTAGATTCAGGCAAAATTGAAATTGGATTTGCAAATAAATTTTTCAAAATTAAACATTGAACTATCAAAAAAAATTTGATTTCGAAAATCATATTTTAGTTAAGTTATTAGAGGTTGAATATTTTTCAATAAATGAAAATAACTGTCAAAAAAACAACAATCGATATAACCGGTTTGAAATATACATTTTATATTCCTTTTGTGTAACAATATAAAAAAAAAGTGAGGTTATTTATTTGTAAAGTAGTATAATATGCAATATACAAGATAAAATAAAAAAAAATGCGTGGTTTTGGTAATCATCAGTTTACAAAAAAAAAAAAAAAATTTAATCTAATCCAATACATTTTTTAATATTTAACATATTTTTTGAAGCTATTGCTCTGGCTTTTTCATTACCTTGATTAATTATTTGATCTAAATATGGTTTATCGTTGATAAGTTGTTCAAAGATTTTTTTTGGTTGAGCTAGTTCATTTATAATAACCTCAGTGGCATAATCTTTGAAGGATTTATGGTCATTAACATTTGAAGAAAGTAGATCTTGCTCTACATGATGTATTGATTTTTTTTGAATACCAGAGATAATATTGATGAGGTTTGATACACCAGGTCTTTCGATGGGATCAAAATAAAAGCGGTCTTGAATAGAATCAGTAACAGTTTTTCTAATTTTTTTTGAAATGACTTTTGGGTCATCGGTTATGTATATACAGGAAAATGGATCAGGATCCGATTTAGACATTTTCTTTAATGGGTTTCTTAAAGATAAGATTTTTTTGGTTGGGGCAAATAGAGTTTTTGGCTCTTTGAAAAAATTTGGAGAACTATAAGTTGAATTAAATTTTTCAGCCAAGTGCCTTGTTAATTCTAGATGTTGGGATTGATCATCGCCAACAGGGACATGAGTTGAATGGTATAGTAGGATATCAGCAGCCATTAAAACAGGGTAAAAGAGTAGACCAGAATTAACAGACATGATGGCATCGATTGAATTTGTATCAGATTTGAGATTTGACTTGCTCTTCCATTGAGTCATTCTATTCAAATAGCCCATACCGGTTATACAAGATAGAATCCAAGTTAATTCAGCATGTTCGGGGATCTGGCTTTGGTGGAAAATAATAGATTTATTTGGGTCCAAACCGGAAGCTAGTAAGCTTGCAATAGTTTCCAATCTATAATTTCTTAACTCGCTTGCGGGTTTAGGAATAGTTATAGCATGTAAATCTGCGGTTCCAAATAAGATTTTTGTATTAGAATTATCATTCTGAGTATTTTGAGAGGTTGATACAGAATCCGAGATATTTTTCCAGACATTTATCGCGCCTAGATAATTACCCAAGTGCAATTTACCAGTTGGCTGAATCAATGAAAACACTGTGCTATTGTTTGGAATTGCAAAATCGTTAGAGCCAAAGGATATGGTTTGGATAGATGACTTTGAGGAGGAAGAAGAAAGCGAGTAGAAACATTTAGCTCTGAATAACTGAGGCTCCAAACAATAGAGCTTTATTAACCTGGCAAGCATCATCAATGTGGTTTTAAACCAAAATTACAATAAAACAAGTGGTTGATTCTTCAAAAAACATGGCCCAAAAAGGCAGGTTTGTGTGAGTCACGTGAAATGTGCAGTTTTTCCCAAAGGGGCATCTCATCAGACCTGAGCAAAAATCGGCTGCCCAAAGCGGAAGGTATGATATAATATTGGAACAGATCGAAAGATGGCAGCGAGCAGTTAGAGTTGGGGTCTTTTATGTTGAACTGACTGCTTGCTCTTACATAGAAGGGACGTTGGAACTGTCCATATATCTGGTTTTGATATTGTTTATGTTAGAAATGCTACATGGGAAGCTTATGATTTCTTGCCAACATCTGTAAACTGGTCTACGTGAACTAAATTTGTGTGGTTAGCCTCTCAAGGAAATATTCAGATCAGAGATTAACTTCCATCTGGGGTTGTTATTCATGGATAGCCGCAGCGAGGGTTTCGTATTTTGAAAGTGAACATTAAGTTTGTTTGGCGAAAGCCTAACACTCGGCTAGAGAAAGAAAATTCAAAAGGCCTAAACCGCAGTCTGGTATAGATCATAGCCAGTCCATGGGAAAGAACAGTGGGCCATGCTGGAAGTCTCTTGTGGGCCAGCGAAGAATAAGCAGAGCCTGGCTGTAGCAGAGGGTATTCTCTTATCGCGATGGGGGCAAAGGTAGCCAGTGCTGCTCCTGTGAAGGCACCTCTGGTCTGGCCGATAAAGCAGTGCTCTTAGTGCTCACTCTTCTCTGGCATTTTCCTCCTGGCGTTTTCCTCCTCGCTCGCATCGCATCTGTCGAGATTCAAGTTGTGATCTTTTATCAATTGGATCAGTAGCTGCAAATCTTCTGCGTTTATCCCCTAAGATGCCCTCAGCTTACTCAGCATGCGGTCACCGCTGACTAACACTGGTTGCTGTAATAGAATATATTGCAGGGTCTGTCGCCGAGCACGTGCACTAGTTAGCTTGCACAAACGGGAGAAACCGCAGCAGTTTAGCTCCAATGCCTGGCGGTACCCTCCTCGGGCAAAACAATCTCGGAGATAAGGCTTTCTCTGTGTCGCGTCTGCACACTGCTTTTGCTCTATTCTCTTATCTGGCCCTGTTTGTGTGACAACAGCCTCTTCCCGGCTAACTACACTGACATATATAGAGATAGTACTTCTGAATTTTGCGAATTCTTTTAATTTTCTTTTATTTCGCATTTTTTCTCTTTACTTTCAACTTCTCTTACCTGTTAATAACAGTTATTGTTTATCATAAGCTCATTATAAGTTTATTATAAGTTTCAGAAATCGTTAAAAGAATTTATTTATTATTTTAGATTATCAAGATTAGATTTACTCTCGGAAATACATGCTCTATGCCTTTAGTAATAGCCAATAGCAAATTCGTCACCTCTAAAACCAAATTTCAACTACTTGACTTAATTTTTATAATTCCCAACTTATTTTAAAGCTGATTAGGTCCTAATTTTGGTTCATAAAACTGTGTTTCAATTTTTTGTTAAGTTTATTACGTTTTATTGCCTTTTATTAACACCTATTTTCTATTTCCTTATATTCGTATTCAGCATCAACTAAATTGTCAAAGAAAATTCATATTACTTAATATAAAGCAGTTCCCAATATTCCCTTGTCTTTTATATTTAATATCCTATAATTCTTTCATTTCTTCTTTCTTTTTCTTCTTCTTCTCCTTCTCCTCTTTATCTTTTTTTTTCTTTCTTCCTCATTAAGTTCCTATAATTTAGATCACTTATAATCGAAATTTCTTCATTTCATTTTACTTCCATTATATCATATTACTAATCAGATCAAATTTTAACTATCAAACATGTCACAATCAAATTCTTCAACTGATAATGTTAATATAACCAAGAACAGCTTCTTCTCTTTCCCTTATTTAAAATCCTTTTTAAACAACACATATGTCAAAATATTTATAAAATATATGAAATTTGTCGGTCCTGGTATCATGGTCTCCGTTGCCTATATGGATCCAGGTAATTACTCAACTTCAGTGTCTGCTGGTTCTAACTATGCCTACAAACTATTGTTTGCCATTTTCATTTCAAATATATTTGCCATCATCTTACAGTGTCTTTGTGTTAAATTAAGCTCCGTAACTGGTCTTGATTTGGCTGAAAATTGTCATAAAAATTTGCCTCCATGGTTGAATATCTCTATTTATGTTTTAGCCGAATTTGCTATCATCGCAACTGATTTAGCAGAAGTCGTTGGTACTGCTATATCCTTGGAGATTCTATTTGGTATCCCACTATTCTATGGTGTTCTCTTAACTATTCTTGATGTCCTTATCATTCTATTTTTTTATAAACCTGGTGGAACAATGAAACAAGTCAGAGTCTTTGAGATTGCAATCTCAATCTTGGTAGCTCTAACCTGCTTTTGCTTTGTTCTTGAATTAACTAAAATCTCAATCCCAAACAAATTGGATGTCTTCATTGGCTTCTTGCCCTCAAAAGAAATCTTCACTGAACAAAAAGCTCTTTATTTATCATTGGGTATCTTGGGTGCAACTGTCATGCCCCATTCTTTATACCTCGGCTCAGCTTTGGTTCAACCAAGATTATTAAACTATGACTTAAAACACCAAAACGCATCATCTCACGATTTATCAAATCCAAAGAACTTGCACAATAAAGATCGTTATGAACAATCCATCGATCAAAGATACAAACCTTCCTTAGCTGCTATCGATGATTGTCTTCTTTACTCCTATTGGGAATTGATAATCTCCTTATTTTTAGTCGCTACTTTTGTCAATTCTGCTATCTTAATTGTCGCTGGCTCTACTCTTTTTGGTACTCCTGACGCCGATGACGCTGATTTGCTATCAATTTATGAAATGCTATCCTCTTATATCTCTCCTGCTGCTGGTTTGATCTTTGCTTTAGCTATGCTTTTTTCTGGTCAAAGCGCCGGAATCATCTGCACTATGGCTGGTCAAATCGTTTCTGAGGGCTTTATTAATTGGTCCTTCAAACCTTGGGTTAGAAGAATTATAACAAGATTAATCGCTATTATCCCATGTCTCATCATAACTTCTATTATGGGCAGAAAGGGTATTAGTTCGATTTTAAATGGTTCTCAAGTTGTTTTATCTTTAATTTTACCCTTTTGTTCCGCTCCTTTGATTTACTTTACTTGCAATAAAGACATTATGAAGGTGGAGGTTACAGACCTTGATGAAGACGTCATCTCCGATATTATAATTCACACATCTTTTGACAAATCAAACTCTGACGATACAACTCCCTTGGTTTCTTCAAATCAACTTTCCAATAACTATTGTTCAACAAGTGACAATAATCATCTATCTCCAGTTCTAAGCAAAACTTCAAAGATTTCAAAAAATTCTTCCCTTAATGAAAGATATTTCATTGGTTCTAATGGTAAAAAATATGTTGATTTCTCCAATTCTACTTTTACCGTTATTATTTCTTTTGCAACATGGGGTATTATTGGTTTCTTAAATATTTACCTTATAGTTTCATTCCTCATGGGTGCTGATATTCATTTTTAATTCATGTTTTAATTCTAATAATTTCCGTATACATATATCTTTCTTTTTTCTTTTGTTTGCTTTTTTGTTTTCTATTGTGTTTTTTTCTTTCTTTTCTTTCTTTTCTTTCTTTATTCTTTCTTGGATTATGGTTTGAGATTTTTAGCTAGATATCAATTTTTTTTCATACTATTATTATTATTTTTATTTTTTGCAACAATTATTGAGGAAATTCTCCCTTTTTTTTTTCCATTTGTTTTGATTTCATTCCATTTTACATGTTATACTGATAATTTCTTTTTTATTGATTTCAATTATATTTTTATATTTCATTGTTATATAGAACATGAATGAAATGCATTTGTTTTAAAAGATAGTTATAACATTATCATAATTTTATTATCAAGTCCATAGAAGCATCGCTTTTATTTTCCCCCTTCTAATATACATATAAAATTTATTGATTAATTATAAGGCTAGTAATCATCTTCACTTTCAGAATCAATAACTCTTCTTTTCTTACGATTTTTTCTTTCATCGTAACCAGTCTCACCTCTACTATCATTGGGACGTTTAGAATATAAATCAGTACCACTTTCTTTTATTCTACGTAATCTTTCAGCTTTTTCTAAATCGTCATCAGAACCTTCATCGTACTGCTCGATTTCTTCTTCATCATTGGCCACAAAGTCATCATCATCTTCGTCATCATATTCATTTATATCTTTATAATTCATTGTTTCATCATATAAATCATTTTCACCATTATAATCGTCCATTTTTGATGATCTTGCATTGTACGACACAGCATTGAGTTCTCTTTCTTCTTGCTGAAGTTTTTTCAATTTTTCTCTTCTTAATTTTTTATCGTTGATGGCTTCTTGTTCTTCTAATTCTCTTATTTCTTTAAGAGGATCCTCTTCAATATCAATTTCTTCTGCAACAGCTTTTCGACCAACATTTTTTCTTTTATTAAATAAGGCCAATTTTCTGTGAGTCAACGAAGAGACAGAAGAGGGGGTGAATTTCATTGTTTTTGTGAAAATCGAGTTGGTTTGTAAAAACATTGTATCCCAGTGACGAACAACCAAGAAATTATCGTTCAAATCACTGGTTATAACATCGAAAAACTCTGAGCCTATTTTTAACGATAGTGAGCCATCATCCCATTCAATAAAATGAGCATTCGACTGCTTTTTCAATGAACCAGAATCCTGAACATATCTCCATCTTATTGTATTGTTGGCAATTAATTTGTTCATCATTCCATTATCGTTAGAGGCCTCTCTTTCAAGTTTTTTCAATACTTTATCACGTTCAAATTGTTTGGGATCAACAGATAGAAAATTGGGCAATTGAATTAGATAGTTTTCATTTTTGGAAGGAATATGGGAAGCTGGATGTCTTGCTATTTCAATGTTTTCTTGCTTCAAGTCAGGATCCTCCTGTTGGTCTTCGTCGATGTAGTCCTCGTTATCGTCGTCAATGGGGTCACTTCCAGGGTGTTGGTGAGCATCTATGTTATCACGATGCTCGTTGTTGTTGTCGTTATCATCATCTCCAAACAAATCGTCGTCGTCGTCTTGGTTGTCAGGCCTGTGGGTGTCGTCGTAGACAGGCTCTTCGTTGGTAGATGCAAAATCAGGGGTAACAGAGCGACGAGCCTTGTTGTCCGAGGGAAAATCAGCAGCAGGATCAGAATCCATTTTGGAGCAGAAGGTGGTGGCAGAATCTGTAGAAGAAGAATTCCCCAGTGAAGTGTAGTAGAAATTTCACTTTTTGGGCTCGCGGTTTTTTTGTCTGTTTTCTGATATTTCTACCGTAGAAGTGGTGCTGGATCAGAAGGGGAATAAGAGCTGAGCAAACAGAGGTATATATTACACAGCAGTCCTTCTTCTGCTTGGTTGTCTCTTCGTACCACTTAGTGTTGACTAATTCAGAGCGAGCACATATACCAGAATGTCGCAGCACAGTAGTCCTCAGGCTACTTCCAGCTCTCTTCCAGATCTTGCTCCTGGCAAGGATTTGAGCTTGTCTACTTCGTATTCGGTGATCGATCCCACCGAGAGCAATGTGCTTCAGAAACCAGACAGCGAAGCTTCTTCTGGCGATGGTGGCAAGGACAAATCAGAAAACACTACTCTGTCTTTTGGTGAAATTGACAGGCCCAGTGAGTCTAATTTCACCGATGTTGGTGATCAAATTCTGGATACCAAAGATGGAGACTCAGACGAAATTTCCGCCAATGATGATGGTGATGATGATGGTGATGATGATGGTGATGATGATGGTGATGATGATGGAAATGATGATAGTAAGAGCGAATTAAAAGAAGAAAAAGTAGAAAAAGCAGAAAAAGCAGAAAAACTGGAAAAAGTAAATGATGATATTTTAAAGGACTCCATTCAACTTGATAGTCGAAATACAGCTAATACAGGTGTTGATAAGGGAATTGGGAATGAAGTAGGTGATATCTCTCAAGATGAAGAAAGTAAGAAAATTGGGGACAGTTTATTGCCAGTGTTATCAAAATCGATTATTAATGGAAACTCGATTGCTGATTTGAGTATTATTGATCTTCCATCTCCCAAGAAAAGCAGTGGTTATGAAGCATATTTGAATTCATTTAGGAATGATTTGAATTTGAATTACAAATCTTCGTTAGATTTGTTTTTGAATAAGAAATTTTTACAAAGTTTTGAGAAGATGGATAATTTGGTTAGCACTATTTTAGAATTTGAGGAGATATTGAAAGATGAGTATGGTAAGAACGATGATAATGATAATGAAAATGAGAATGAGAATGGTGGTAATGATAATAAGATGTTTTTAATTTTAAATTTTTTTAATAATGTTGAAATTAAAAATTTGGTGATAAAGATATTTACATTGTATTTCAATTTAATTGATCTATCGATCCAAAATAAGTTGTTTGATAAGGATGGTTTTATGAAGATAAATTCCAAGTTTAAAAGCAATTTTTTTTTAATTAAAGTTGGGTTGTTTTTCTTAAATATTAATAATATTAATCATTTGTCAATTAAGGAAAAGAAGAATGATAATAAGCTATTTAATAAGACCAAGTTGTTACAAAATTATTTTTTGAAATATATTAAAAACGATGGGATTTCGGATATAAATCCGCAATTAATCTTTTTAATAGTTTTCATCGAGAATAAATTTGAAATATTTGATTTAAATTCATTGAAGATTCAAATTGAGTCATATTTACTATTAATTGATTTTAAAAAATTTAAAATGATTGAATCAGAAATTAATAACAATGAAAATGAAAATGATAATAATAACAATCAATTAATTGAAAATTTAAATGATAAATTTATTGGTATTAATAATCTATTGGAGATTTACCTTTGCAATATACTCGTCAAATTAAAATTAGTTAGTGAGAGCAAAAGAATAATTGATGATAACATATTGCTAAAAGACAATTATGAAAAATGGTTTGAGGTAATTCAAAAGAACAAACAAAAGTTTGAAAATCAAGCAAATGAGAAGAATAAAAGCAAAGATAGAAGAAACAGCACACATTACAATAGCGACAGTAATAACAAGACTGGAAAAGAAAGAGAAAGAGAAAGAGAAAGAGAAAGAGGAACTGAAAAAGAAAAAGAAAGAGGAACTAGAAAATTTGGTGCAAATAAAAATGCTAAAACCAGAGATGCTGGCAATTCCAGCTCAAAGGCAAGCTCCAAATCTGGCAAAGGAAGTGGAAAACTCAGCCAGGAAGAACTTGTCAGAAAGAAAAAAGAACTAATCTACAAAAAGTTCCAATCAAAGCATCCCCATATTGTAATAAACGAAAAGCACCTCCCATCGCCAAAGCCAGGCGCCAAAACCGGCAGTGTGGCCAGTGAGTTGAGAATCGTGAGCTCGAACGACGAGAACAATGGGAGGGTGAAGCTGAAATGGGGCATGTTGTTGGACAGGCTCTGCGAGTTCTTCAGAATCAGGTCCAAGTTGGAGATGGCAGGCTACTTGGTGTTGTTGGTGTCGGTGTATCCTCTCTACCGTCTCGTTGGCAAGCGCGTCAAAGCAGTCAGCGTGCGCCGGCTCGTGCAGCAGCTCCTCCAGAAGGTGGTGCAAACCCTTCGCATGGGCACCACCGCTCTCTAGCACAGACCCCTGGCCCAAACCTCACCCTTTTGAGCTGTTGTGATTCGAGCGCCGTGCAGACGCGTAAACAGGAGCACGCGTAAACGGGAGCCTGGTTCCCTTGTGTTGGTGCCATCCCGTGTAATGGTTTTTTGCTAGCACTGAAAGCTGTGCTTCAACTCCATCTGTTCTGCTTCTCTTTCCTCTCGCTAACAACTCACAATGGCAAAGCTCACCAAGTACCATATCAACCCTCTTCCTGTCTCTGCCATCAAGACAGCTGAGGCCAACTACAAGCTCACCATTATTCAGCAGCCAAAGCAGGCAAGGGCCTCAGGAACCACCAGGCAATGTATGTTCCTCCTCTTCCACCACTAGCGTCAGACACAACGCTTTGCATCTTTGTTCTCTCTTTCTGCCTATTTTTTTCCTGTTTTGGGCTTTTATTTTTCTTTCACTGGCTCTTTCTTTTTCTCTGATGTTTCTAACCAACTTTTGCATTTATAGTTTCTGGGAGACGATCAATTGATCCCTTTCCGATTTTAGCGGTTTCTCTAGAGCACAATGGTGAGAATATCGTTGACCACTCATTCAACTTTTTGATCTGCACTGCTTCTATTCAACATGTTGAGGACTCTGACGACGAAGACGACGAAAAAAAAAGAAAAAGAAGAAGAACAAATCTCAAAGAAAAAAAAAGGCATAATGTTCTATTCGGTACTTCGTTTGTTTCCGCTAATATTTTAAGTCCCAATCACATCAATAACTATAGAAATCCCAACTTGGATCCTGAAGTTTTAAAAGCCTTTTTTGTTTTCAATGATTTATCGATTAGACTTGAAGGCAGGTACCGCTTGGTCTTTAAACTATACGAATTTCCATTAACTCATTCAAATTCCACCTCATTTTTATCTTCAAATTCAAATTCAAGCTCAGCTTCAGCTTCAAGTTCGGGTTCAAGTTCAAACTCAAGTCTAAACTCAAATTTCCTAAATTCTCCAAAACTATTCTTCAGAGGCTCAATTCAAAGTGATGAAATTGTTTGCTACAATGCCAAAGATTTTCCTGGCTTACAGCCCTCTCCATCTTTAACCCAAAAACTCAAAAACTTGGGTTCAAGAATTCGTGTTAGAAAAGTTCCTGCCGCAAAAAGAAAACTGATCAAGGAACCCAGAACTGATGATGAAAATAGTGACAATATCAACTCTATCACCGCTATCGTTAGTATCACCTCAAACAATACTAATAATGATAACAATGCCAACGGTAACATCAACAACTCTAATAAAAACAACAGTAATACTAATAACAACGATAATGACAATCAAAACAAACTAAAAGTTCTATCTGATATTTCGTCTTCTTTGAAACCAATCGAATTGCCTCAAATAGTAACCTCCAACTTCCCTCCTCACTATTCAAATTCCCCGATGACACCTTCAAGCCAGTTTTTATCTCCTTATCCTCTTCCTCATCCATACATGATAAATCCCTATAGCTACTTCAACCCATTGGAAGGCGCTCCACAATCAATCCAAAATATCGATAGCCAAGATTTCAATAATCAAAATAACCAAAATCAAATCAATAATCAAATCAACCAAATCAGCATTAACTCTCCCTCTATTAATGGCGCTCCAATCAACTACTCAATTAATGAAAACAGTAGTCCAAACTCAAATCTACCTCAACTTTATTTAGGTCAACTTCCAAGATATTACAACTATCCATATCCAATACCTGCTGCTGCTGCTGCTGCTGCTCCCCCTCCTCCTCTTCATCTCTCAAAACAAAAACAAAAACAGCAGAAAACTGATTCTGATGATAATCCCAACTCTCCTTCAAATTCGGTTCCTGTTGATTCTATCGATGATGAAATTTTGAAACAAAATCAAAGTGATTTCACTAAACCATTAACTAAAAATAAGAAAAACGATAAAAACGATAAAAATGATAAAAGCGATAAAAGCGATAAAAACAATAGTTCACATAATAACGACACTGATGTTGACATGAAAAGTAATTTAAATGCCAATCAAATCGAAAATACCAATCAAATCGAAATAAAAAATGGAAATGCAAACGGAAACAGAACTTATAAATCTGAAAACAAAAAAGATGAAAATGATAAACACCAATCCCAGAAGAATCAATCAACCTTGGGAAATAACAGAAAAAAGAACAAAAATGAAGATGAAATTAATATTGAAATGGAAATAAATATACAAAATGAACTAGACAAATTAAATGACATGAGATATGAAAACAACAACCATAACCACAACCATAATTACAATCACAATCACAATCATAATCAAAATCAAAATCAAAATTACAATAAAACCGAAAACGAAAGCTATCGTATTAACAGCAACGATATCACTAATGGCAACGCTCATAATAACAGCACATCAGACAAAGAAAACCAAATTGAAAATAAAGACGTGCTGCAAGAAATGAATATGAAATCCAAAAACAAAGGAATAGATGTTTTATCGCTCGATGATGATATTGACGATGAAAGAAAGCTAGAAAGCAAAAGGATGCTTTTGGAAATTGAAAACCAAATCGAAAGCCAAATCAATAGCCGAATCGATAGTAAATTGGTAGATCACGACAATGATTTGGGCAACAAAACCGCAGAGATCAATGACGTGCTTCAAGCCTTTCAGAACAGTAATGATGTTCTTGATTCTGAGGCCAATATTATGCAAATGCTTCGAGAAGCAAATTATTCTCACAACGAGCATCACCACAACCACAATGGAAATTAAATCGCTGTTTCGATCCTAACACTGCTACCAGACACCATGCACACTGTAATCCCTGTTTTTTTTGTTTTTTTGTTCGCTCCAGCTCTAGCTTTAGATGCTCCTTTGGCTTATTGTTTTGTTAATACTTGTTGTACTTTACTTTTCTACTTTTCTAATATATTCTCTCTTTTGCTCCAGTGTAGCTCCGACTCTGTAGCTGTACGCTTCAGCCAGTATTTCCCCTTCGGGTGATCACTTCCAAGTTAGGGGCAGGCTCAAAAACGTAATTTGTAAAACGGTTAACTTTCTGCTGAAAGATGAGTGCTATTTTTACTTTATCCACCATCACCTTGTTTTCCTTATTGTATAAACTAGGTGATTAAGCAGAATGACCGATGATTTAGTGGTAAGTAAAAAGGATGTAATTTTTGTATATTTGCAAAAACAGTGCTAACAACTAGATGGACTTGAATGTTTCCAGAAATTTCCTACCCCAGCTCAAGTTATTGGGGCCAAAAAGCGAAAACCACCACCTTCCAGCTCAGTAAACAACCCAAAGGGACAGGGAGCAGGCCAAAGCTGGCAGAGATTGGAACAGCAGCAGACTCAGTTCCAAGGGAGCAGCCATGTGCAAAAGATTCCGCAACAGAAGACGTATCATAGTGGGCAGTTTTCTTATCAACGACAGCAAGCAGGACCCATAGGTAAAGAGAGTTTTTATTTCAAGGCCCAGCAGACACAAGCACAACAGCCAATACCTTCTCAAAACACATATCCTCAGAACAGATTGAATCACTTTCCTGTTCCTCCTACTCAGAATCCAGTAATATACGGCAGTTCAGCTCCGCAGCCAATTGTTAGTCAAGCGACATATGCCAATCCTAGTGTTCCTAATATTGTTCCTAATATTGTTCCCAATCCAATGAATTATCAAAGAGAACCACAGTTACCACAGACTATTCAACGACAACAAACGTATCCAATGCAGTCGATTTCAAGTAGAAACAATTACTCAAATCAGACCGGATTTGTTCCTTTTAATGGGCCATTACCAGTACAACAGACGTATCCTATTCAACAACGACAGAACTCATATAGTGGGTTTGGGAATGAGTATGATAGAAATACGAATGTGAATGTGAGTGGAAACGGGACTGGAAATATGAATATGAATATGAATATGAATATTGAGCAGTTTCAAAATTTGAATTTGGACGGTAATGATAATAGTTATAATAGTGGTGATAATAATAATAATAATAATAATAATAATAATAATAATAATAATAATAATAATAATAATAATAATAATAATAATAATAATTATAATAATAATCCGCAAGTAATATCACCTAAAAGGAATGATCTTACAAACAGTGATTTAAATTTAAATCAAAATTTCAATCCAAGCTTAAGTAATCAGTTATCAAACCCTTATATTAGTAATAACAATAGCGCTATTGGTGCTAATAGTGGTATTAGCCCTAATAGTAACCTTAATAATAATCCTATTGTTGATGTTAATCACAACGCTAATATTAACACTAATAATGATAATTTTGTGAATAATGAGGAAAATGGGAATAAGTTTAATAAGAGATCTTCGCCAGCCAACAACTTGGGAAATCAAGCGTACTCAAGAAATAGCGTTGAAAATTTGATTCCTATTCGATCGATAGAGGAAGAAATTGAACAGCAAAGAGAAAGACCACTAATGGTCCAAAAGACATCAGATGTTGAAAAATTGGAGATCCAATTGAAGAAATTGTTTGATACAGTTGATGTTAATAAGAGTGGGAAATTGACAGAAAAGGAACTTAGCAGAGCGTTGTACAATACTGACTATTCTAAATTTGAGATCTCGACCATTAGTCTTATGATTAAACTATTTGATAAAGATGGGTCTGGGGATGTAGACTTTAAAGAGTTTTATAATTTGTGGAATTATATAACACACTGGAGAAAGGTGTTTCAAATTTATGATAAAGACAAAAGCAATACAATAACATTCAGCGAGTACCAAGAGACATTGAAGAGCTTTGGATATAGGCTATCTATTGATACTTCACTATATATATTTCGGAAGTTTTCGAATAACAACAGCTCGTCGGCATTTGAGATGAAGTTTGATTTATATGTCGAGAGCTTGATATGGTTGCTAAAATGCACAAATTCATTCAAGAAGTACGATTCCGAAGGGTCAGGAATCGGCGTGATTCCATTTGAGAAGTTTGTTTTGGAGGTATTGTCGTTCAGATAAGAGCTGGGTCCTTATTTGCACGATGGACAGCTGGCTGTAGCACGTTAATACACATTACTGATAATCCATTTGGGGCATGTTCAGCGAGTGCAGCACCGGACACTGGTTACGGGATAATGTTACCCTGCGCGCGTGAACATGGGTCACTCGCTCTTTTCTGTTTGGGCGAAGTATCGAAGCAAAAATCAGCGCGCATTTCACAGAGAATTTTCAGAAGTGATCAAAGTTAAGCTCTGGCAGTTTCAGACGAAAATGGAAACAGGCCAAGATCGGCCGCGCATCGGCAAAAGCGCAGTTTACGAGCAGTGCGGTTCTAGTGCGGTTCCAGACCGATCCACCAGTACGGAACCGTCGCCGGTTCTGCTTCTGCTTGCGTCTGCACACAACTGCACGTTTCGTCCAGGTGGAGCAGCTCGACCCAGCACAAGAAACGACTCCCTCTTCCTCTCCAGCAGCACAAACAGCAGCTTCTTCTCGCCCAGCTCCTCCAGCACCAGCACCAGCACCACACTCCTCCAGCCCCAGCCTAGCGTTGCTTCTCGTGCCCACCTCTGTCGGCCGCCAATTCGCCTCGCTTCAACGTCTTTGCCTTCTCTGCTAGCTTTTCTCCTACTATTTTTTTTCTCTGCCAGCTACAGCTCATTCTCCAACCGACGCCTTTCTCTTCAAATGTCCCAACAGCCCAAGCTCTACCAGGACCAATTACTCCCAGATTCTTCCAAGAACTACCAGTCTCGAGATTCTCACGTCTCTTTGGGCCCTACCTCCACTGCCCCATTTGGCTCCAGTCACCAATCAACAACAGCGTCCTCACTCCAACCCTTACCTCCTCCTCCTCAAGTGTCTGCCCAACATGTCTTAACTCAGCTACCTATCAATTTCCAGCAATTGTATCAGCACCAAAATCACCACCAGCCAACTCTGTTCTACTTTCCTCTTTCTCTGCAACTGACCCCAGCTGCTCCTCTACCTTCCTTACCTTCTGCTGCTCAACCTGCTTCGGTTTACCTTCCTCCACCACACCAGTCCCACCCTCAGTCCCAGAGCATCACCACTCTACCACTCCCAATTCCAAACAAACATCTCGTAAGCTCTATTGCTTTGCAGCAATTACCATCTCAACAGCAGCTGCTGCAACAGATTGACCCCGAACAAAGCCAGAACCAAAACCAGAACCAAAATCAAAATCAAAACCAAAATCAATTCCAATCCCAACCTCTATCTAGGTCAAAATCTCACTTTCATCCACAACCACAGCTCCAACTTCAAACCCAACTTCAACCTTCACTTTCATCTCAAAGTCATCATCAAATTCAAAAACTGAAATTCTCTTCTTCCTCTTCTTACCCCTTCACTTCGGCTTCTACTCCACAATCTCTGCAATCTCTGCAATCTCTGCAATCTCATTATTATACTCATTCAATAAATAGTCAATACACTCCTCAATATTCTTTTCTTTCTTCTTCTTCAGCTACTCCAACAACTTCAAATACTTTATCTTCTGCAACTCCTTTTCCTCCTCCTCCGATTCAACATAATTATTCTCTGCAATTGCTCTCAGCTTATCCATCCCATTCAACTCATTCAACTCACCCACCTCCACCACAATTACAACCACCCTCTCAAAATTCTATCCAACAAAATTCACAGTCCTCTCTTCCACAACAATCTTCAAACAGCTCAATTCCCCCAATTTCTTCCTTGGCTTCAAATTCTCAAGAATTTCAAGACTCTCATCAATCATCTGAATCACAAAACTCCCAAAAACTTCAACAAACTCCTTATCAACAAAATTCCTCTTCCATTTCAAATACAAACCATCCAGCGCCTATTTTAAAACAAATCACTCCTGCAAAGAGATCTTATTCAAATCTAGAAATTAATCAATTGGATCCCGCGAATAATATTATTACTAATAATACTTCATCCATATCTTTATTATCATCACCATCTTCTTCTTCTTCTTCTTCTTCTTCTACTACTACTACTACTACTACTATTACTACTTCTACTTCCTCTATTCCTGCTTCTGCTTCCTTACCCTCAAACTCTAATAAAACTAAAAATAATAGCAAAACTAAAAATAATAAAAGTAAAAGTAAAAGTAAAAGTAAAAGTAAAAGTAAAAGTAAAAGTAAAAGTAAAAGTAAAAGTAAAAGTAAAAGTAAAAACAATGACAACAACAATAACAATGACAACAACAATAACAACAGCAATAACAATAACAACAGCAATAATAACACATTCTCATCTTCAAACTCTCCTTTACCCTCTTTTTCTTCTTTAAATTCCCCTTCATCTACATCTTTATCCTATGAAAATAAAAAATTTAAAAACACAAACTTCAATCGTTCCAGCGAAGAATCCCTATTATTAGCTGCTCAAAAATCACTAACAAATCATATCCAAATTCAAGATTTTGCCAAAAAAATGCAAATCACAAACGATTTCGAAAAACCTTCTCATCCAAAGGCAATAGCTGCAAAGGAAAAATCAAAATCAATTTTCGCTATTAGATGCTTGTTGGATTCGGTTGAAAAGATTCAAGTATCTCAACCTCCTTCTCTAACTAACGTTCACAGTACTGCTACCCCAAGAGCTTCCGTTTATAATGCTTATACTTATCTTTGCAATATCTCAAACGTTTTACCCTTTGGTCAATCGGCTTTAGGAAAACTAGTTAGAGTTATTTGGCCTGATCTACAAACTAAAAGACTAGGAACAAGAGGTAACTCAAAATACCACTATATTGGTATTAGATTAAAAGTAGATATAAAACAAATTCTAGATCAAATATCAAAAAATCCTTCCGTACTACACACCCAATTCTTCGGTAACTTTATAGCCAGCCAACCTGCAATCTTTAAACAAAATCTGTTCCAAAATAATTTTGATCAAAAAAACAAAACTCATTCCGAATCAACGGTTTATAATTCAAATAATATAGATGATTTTGTGGAGATATCTTCTACTCCCTTTTTATCAACTATTGGTCCTCGTCTTTATTTTCCAAAGGATAAAAAAATAATGCAATCTATTGCTTTTTTCGATATTAACAATTCAAATGATCTAATCAATTCTATTATCTCGACAGATTTGAATAACTTGATTCAAAAATTTAAATTCCATTTATTAGATGGAAATTATCAATCTTGTTGTTCTTTACTTTTATCACAAGATGAATATCAAAAAGATATTGCAATATATGCTAGTTCTTTGAATATGTTATCTCCATTGTCCCATACAGGTTCAAAAAAGGCTAATTTAACCAACTTGAAAAATTTGTCCAGCAGTTTTTCAAATTATTTCTCTCAACAATTGTTCAATCAAAAAAATTGCACTCTGGAAACTATTGATACAAATCTGAAAAAAAGACTTAAATATTCGAAATTATTTGAGGTCTTGTTAAAAAGATTACTTCGCGCTGCTGAAACTGCTGTTTCTGTGGCTCGTATTTTTTCAAATTCAGTTGAAATGGTATCAATAATGAATGATTGGAATATAATTATAAATGATATCTCTATTATATCAGGTTGTGAAATTGATAGAGAACCTGAAAGAGTTGAAGCTGAAAACTTATTAAGAAATGAAATTCCAAACTTTTTAAATGTTCTTAATAATGAATTATCTAATGCAGTTGCCTCGAGATCTGATTTTCATGATGATCCAACTAAAGGTGTTTTTAATACTGAATTAACAACTATTGAGAAAAAACTTATGGAGACTACTGTTAATTTTAATATTCTATTATTTTCGAAGTTCCCAAGAACTTCTGTTAGACTTTTTTTATTATTCTTATCATCAATATTAACAAACTGTTTGCGTCAACTACAATCGAAAGGTGCGAGAAGTTTTAGTGCTTGTTGGATAGTTCGTTGTTGGATTGATGAATGGTTTGGATTTATTAGTGAACTTTATGGATTTAATTCATTATCACAAGATCTTGTTAATTGAAGAATTAATTTATATGAAAATAGAAACAAAAATTTCTGCATAAAGGAGATTTTAATTCTAGAATTTTTTAAGGAAAAGGAAAATATTCTATTTTACTGTTTATAATATTTTATTAGTTTTTGTTTTTTTTTACGATTTTAAGTAATTCATTCATTCATTCATTCATTAATTTATTTATATTTTTATTTACAATCATTCCATTTCATTTCAAGATTTTCATTTTGCATTGATATATTATATGGTTTATATGATTTTGCAATTTTACATTAAATTATTGTTAGATGTATTTTTTATATATATATTTCATTATACTTATATTTATACTTATACTTATATTTATACTCATACTCATACTTACATTCATATTTCATATTTCATATTTTTACTTTTATTTTATTTTCATTTTTTATTTCTCAATTTTTCATTTTATTTTTTTCATTTTGATTTTTTCATTATTATTCATTTCCCTGAATTTTCATAATATATATATTGAAAATAACTTGAATTATGATATAAGTTTGAGTAAAAACAAAAATAAAAATAAAAATAAAAGCAGCAAAAGACACCATATTTATAGTTATTTAAGAAGAAATAATTGTAAAAAACTAAAAAGGAAAAAAGTGAAATAGAGTATAAGAGTATAATGATAATGTGCTAGTGATAAACAATAAATGATAAATGATAATTAATCAGATGAAGCAGTTATACTAAGTTCTCTCATTCTTTGCAAAACATCATCGACTTTTTGATCCAATTGTTCATTTGCATAGGCATCTCTACTTTCAGCGTCAAAGGAGTTTTGAACTTGGGATAATCTTGTATATGAATCAGTAAAAAATCTTAATTGAATTTTGACTAAACTTTCAAAACTTGGATCGAGATAAGGTACTCTTAAGGATATTAATTGTGGTAATTCTAATTTTAATTCACTATTTAAGCTTTCATATAAATCCTTTGAATAATTTAATTCCTTTTCTAATTTTGGAATTTTATTCAAATCATCAGAAGGTTTTTCAGATAATTTTTTGACTTTAGATCTAATTGAATCATAATCGATTTTTTTGTGATTTCTTTTTTTAATAGCCTCATTTATATCATTAAAATAAAAGCAGAATTTATTTATTGGATCTAGAACTGTTTCTTTGTAGGGAGTATTAAGAGATTTAAAGGTTTCGTCGTTTAATTCTTTAATTATTTTCAAGTAATTTTTGACAATACCCTCGTCGTTATCAACGGAATTTGATTTTTTTGAAATTAGAGGGTAGGAATCATTATTTGTAGCGTAAAAGGAATCAAAAGTTTCAGTTATTAAAGTTTGAGAATTCATTATTGATTTCAAAGATTCAAAATATTGTTTGGCTTCCTTTTGTAATTTCAACGAGGAATCTTCCATAGATCTGAATCTTTTCTCTTCCAAATCAAACTCTCTATCGACAGTTTTTTCGACATGACCAGTTTTAATCATAACCTGAGCACCTGCTCTGTTAATTGCTTTCTTGAACCCATTCCAAGACATTTTGTGAGTGATGAATAATATAACAAGTGTACTATAGTAAGTGCAGTATAAATGGCGTAAATGATATGTTACTAAGATGATTAACAGCTTTGCTGTAGCGCTGTAGACTGAGACTGAACAACTGACTTTTCTTAGAAACAATACCAGTTCTTGTTGAGGTAAGTGTCTTGTATCTGGATTATATCACAAATACCAATATCAGTAGATATTGTTTTATCAGTTCTGATGTGTATCATTTTATAAAACATGCGTGTATGTGCATACAAGCGTTTATATGTGTTTTACAACGCTTAATTATGTATTCAAACCTCCACTCGCATTTACTTACATCTACTTGCATATATATGAGTGCATCCACACTGCTGGCTAGCATTGTGCAATTTCCAAAAAACCCACGGAGTTCCGTGTGGCGCGTGCTCTCGGACGGCGGCGCGCAGACGCTGACCGGAAACAAGCGACGTGGATGCAGCGAAAAGGAAAGAAAAGTATGAACCGAAAAGAGTCGATCTCGTTATCAGAGCCATAAAGGCAGGTTTGATCTAGACCGGCACCTCCACGCCGACACATGCAGTGTGAAAACTCTAATATGTAATTCTGAAATTCCAGCTTTAAATTTCAAATTCCAGTCTATCTCCAAAGCTGGTCAAAAAGACTCCAGCCAAAAAGCTCTCAGCTGGGGAATTTCTTTCCTTTGAGGCAACTTTTTGACCATTGTCCTGACTTCAGTGATTGTTGTTGTTGATGCCATCTATTGTTCGTCTATTTTTGCTTTCTGAGCTTAGCAGCTGCTCTCCTTTCTCTGCGTAGTCTTCCTTGCATCATATAGTAGCTTGCTCTTCTCACAATCACCTCCAACAACTCTTTGTCGTAATCATACACGCTTTTCACTTTATGGTATAGCTCATCCAAAATTCGCTCTCTTTCTTGCAATGGTGTGTCTCTCACCCACGTTTTGTTTCCCAATTGAAATCCAATATCGTTTTTCAATATGCTCAAAATGTATTTCTCTCTTTTGCCTGCCTCCTCTTGATTGTTTTCAAGATTCAATATCTTAGCTAAAGCAGGTAGTGATAACCTTGAGTCAGACTGTCTTTTGCCTAATTTTTCTCTTGTGATACAATTTTTACTAGAAACGTATTTTCTTTTGTTGATTTTAGAATTGATGTTTATTTCACTATTTGAGTTACTTTTCCTCATTTTAATTTGCCCATTTATTTCACTAACATTTAAACTTGGTGTTTGGAATTTCAATTGGGTTGGTGTTGATGTAATTGAAAAAGGCAGACTTGTTTGGCTTTGAGACTGACTTTGGACTTGAGATATCGTTAATGGCTGAATATTATATTGTGAATTGAATAGTTGGTCATTAGAAATATCAACCGGCGAAATTGGCAATACTAATGGTGTCTGTGGATCAAGCACTAAACCATTGAAATTTTCATTAAGATTATTGCAATTGAACTGTAGATCAATTTCCAGAAAGTTAGTATTAATGTTATTATTATTATTATTATTATTATTAGTAGTAGTAGTATTAGTAGTAGTAGTATTAGTAGTATTAGTAGTAGTATTAGTAGTAATGTTTTCATTATTAGTAGTGGTAGTAGTAATAAAATTATCAATTTCATTAAAGTTGATAAGTTCATCGATTATATTGTTGGAGTCATTTTGAAATTGGGGTTTGATAAACTCATTATTATTGTAGCTGAAAAAGATTTCATTTTGATTATTTTGTATATTTACAATATTTTGAATATCAAAAATATTATTATTATTGATATTTTGATTAAAATTGTTTGGTAAACAATTTAAAGGTGATTGATATTTAAAATCATTTAAATTGACATTATCAAAATTAAAATCACTAACACTGCTCTTGGTGGATAATGAGCTTATGCTGTAGTTAAATTGGTCATCTGAAAAATCATCAAGGGTAAGGCTTTTTGGAGAAATTTGTGTTATTAAATTATTTGTGTTATTGGAATTATTGATGGTATGGATATTATTGATAGTATTGGGAGAAGAATTGGCAATAGGGGAAGAGGAAGTGGAATTATTATTATTTGGATTGAGATTATCAAAGGAAGCGTTAATTAGATTTAGATTTGGGTTGGAAGTGTTTGTGTTGTCAAGGGATTTATCCAATTGTTTTTTTAATGAAGTATTAATCAAGTTGTTGATAGAATTGAGGTTGGTATCGGATTGGAATTTTATATCATTCGGTATAAAAAACGAGTCAATATTACTATTGTTGTTGAAATTATCGAGATTATCAATGTCAGAAAAGAAAAAGAATGGGTTGTTATTTATGTTATCGAGATTATCATTGTTGATGCTGTTATTGTTATTGTTATTGTTGTTATCATTAAGAGTATCAATTATATCATTAAAGCAATAGGGTAAGGATGAGTTTTGCAATTCCATTTTAATTGAATAAATAGTTAATTGATTATTTTATTGTTTTATATAAGTTAATAAGATATATGAGTATAATATATAAGATTGTGGAATCTTGGGATTGTGGTATAAAAAATGAGAGTATAATTAATAATTTTCAGCTTTTTAATTTCAATTTTTTATTTTCAATTCTATTTTCAATTCTATTTTCAATTTGATTTTCAATTTGATTTTTATTTCTTTAGTTGAATAAAATCAAAACAATGTTGAATTAAAAACAAAGGAAAAAAAAAAGGATGAAAAATTGGTAAAATTGAAAGAAATGGTAAAAAATAGTAAGATTGGTAGAATTGGAAGTTAATCGTAATTTGTTTGAAAACTGTCTGAAAACTATTGAATTATTTGAATTATTTGAATTATTTGCAATTTGTATGATAAAATAAGAAATAACTAAATAATAACAGAATAAGAGAAGATTTTGAAGGACAAGTTCAATAATAATGTGAATAAATATAAATATAGGTATAAAATAAAAGTAAAAGTAAAAATAAAAATAAAAATAAAAAAAAGGTAAAAAGACAAAAAGATAAAAGAAAAAAAAAAAGAGACGAAAAAAGAGAAAGATAATTAAATGTTTATATAAGATACTGTCAAAATAAAAAAACCAAAAAAATAAGAAAAAAGAAAAAGAAAAAAGATAAAGTTATAAAGTTATGAAGTTATTAAGTTATAGAATTAGAAATATAAAAGAACACAAAAAGGCATAATGTTGAAATAAGATAAAGTGTAAATATGGAAAAATAGTTAAAAGATAAAAAGATAGAGCTGAAAAAGATGAAAGCGAGAAAACCCAACAAACAAAAGGAAATTCTAGTGGATAGAATGAATAAAAATGAGTAAATGAGTAGTGCAATAGAGCGAAAATAACATTAAGGACATTTTAGAATATAACTAAAAACTGCAATGTCTTTGATAAATAAAAAAAAAGAAAGCAAGAAGTGAGCTAAAAGTGGAAAAGTCAAATTGAAAAGTCAAAAAGATGGTGAGAAGTGAAATTAAAAATGAAAAGTGAAATTGTAAAGTAAAAATACAAAGTAAAAAATAAAAGTGGAATTGTAAAGTCAAATAGTAAGTGGAAGTTAGTAATTAGTAATGGACCAGCCAGTAGTTTGTAGGTTGTAGTTGGTGAAAAGCGAAAGCATGTAGCAAAAGATTGAATAAGACAAATAAGACAAATAAAATGAGTTTCAGAAGTGATTATCTGACATAAGCTGGCAATTGGAGAGCTTTAAAAGAATTAGAGAGAATTGATCGTAGCCAGTTAGAATGGAGTTGGAAGATCAATCAAAGATTTTTTCCCAAAGAGTGAGTAACGAGTGAGTAAAGATTGGATGAACATGAGATAATAGGCCTGAAAAAATATACTTGTAACGGTGAATAGGTGCTAAGATGTGGGATTAAAGATTGGTGTAGGTCTGTTGAGTGAAGCTGGAGAAAAGTGTAGCAGCTTGCAATAGAAGTTGGGCACAATAGAAGAGGAATTTGGAGAGAAGCACAGTGGGATAACAGAGAAGTTGCTAACCATTTGGCCATCCATCTGATATGATAATGGCGATAAACAGACCCTATTGTTGTTTTCCCAGCCAGATACGGAACACAGCAGAGATGGAGAGGGAGGCGACAAATCCAGATAAACAAGACAGCTGGAATAACATTCTAGATCGGACATTACTGAGCAGAAGTAGTAAACAGAGTTATCCAAATATTATTTGTGCTAAATCATAAGGTGAATGAGTGGAATTGAATTCTTGAGATCTCTGATGCTACATATCTATCTGAGATTGCACCTAGTAAATTTCATAACTAGAGGATAATTTCAGATAAAGGAGAACGATCGATGAATGAGAAGCGGACTGGAGATGATAGCGGATTTAGCGTGAGAAGTGGGCCTATTAGCGTTGCCCATAGTCGCAAGTTGGTTTCAGGTCGTTCTGCGTTGGGGACGAAGACGGTCGTGGAGCCCGTGGGCATGGTGCCACCGAACCCTGAGATCACCTCTGCTGTGATACTCCCCACCAGCCAATCACAGCGTGTGCACCCGTTATCAGAGCCACCAGCATGGGCCTGCGTGGGCCACAGCTGGTGAGAATGGCTGCTCGTAAACAGCGCCTTCGACAGGCCCCTCTGGTCTCCCGCTTCCTTTGCGTCCTTCTTGTCTCTTGTTTGGCTTGCCTCCTGCTCCTTCATCTCGCTGGACAGAGCACTGCTCTTGCTGCACTTTCCCACCACCTTTCTAAGGACGGGCGATGGCAGCTGTTCTGTGCAACCCACAGGTATTCCAGAAGCCCTTCTGCCCAATCGCAGTCCACCACGCCGCTGGCCTGCAGCAGCGGTGCACTGTGGAAATGCATTAGCCAATCACAGTCGTTTTTGCTGCGATTGTTCAGGTCCATGCACGGATAAATGTTATAGGAAAGCTTAGTGCTGGTGTACAGTACCTGCCAATCAAAATCCAATTCACAGTGACAGATATGCGGTAGATATGCTTTTCGTTTTTCTTTTTCGCTTTAGATCCTTACTTTTGCACCACCGCTGCGGACCGCAGCTTGACTGTCAATATCGCACTGTGATTGGCTGCTGTGTAAATATGCATATTATACATATGAATGCGTGATCCAGATCTATGGCGAGACCCTTGTGACGGAAACGCGCACTTTTCAAAACAGCATCTGCCGGAGCTGTACTGCACGTGTCGTTCAGAGCCTGCTCGCAAACCTAGTTCTGCGCTTTTATTTTCTCCAGTTGTTTCAGCTGCTGCTTCTGTTTCCTGTGCTGCTCAGAAACATTCAGAGCTGTTTGAAAACAGCTTCAAAACTGTTTGTACCAAGTCCAGAAGCAGTTTGGAGAGAGTTCCGAGACATCTCTGTGGTTGTGTTCAGCTGATATCCCTATCGTTGAATCTTATGACGAAAACGGAAACTCGATCTCCAAAACTTTCTTTCCTTCATCCTCCAATCAAATCGCTGTTTTGTTGATAAACTTATCTAATCTATATCACTGATCTCTTTATCTCAATAACAATCATCAATAAAGAGCTATCTAATCAAAAATTAAAATAATAAACACTTTAAAAATCACTATTCAAATATGAGATCAATACAAAAAAAAATAAAAAAAACAAAAAAAAAACAATAATTTAACAAACAAACAAACAAACAAACAAATTAACTTGAGAAAAAAAAAAATTTATCCACTTGGTAAAAAAAAAATCCACTAATAAACAATTCAATATTCATCGACTTGGTGTGTACATTATTTGCGTAACATACTTCTCAGAATATCTAGTTATACAAGCAACTGTTAATATATCATTTTTAATACTAGTAGTTATCAAATGATTCAAAATTACATGATTTGGCACCTCAAGAACTTCATTTTCACTCTCACTATACGAACTGATTGTCCCATTATGATTATCAGAATTACTTGACATTCTTCTTTGTCTGTGATTCTTGTTTAATAAAACACTATTAAGATATGGTGGAAGCGTAGGTGGCGATGGCAACCCACTTTTCCTGAGTAATGAATCGCTATCAAACCTCTCAAAATCTTCATCACTAAAAAAATTATAATTGTCTGTATATATTAACGGAATATCTTTAGAATAGTCGACTGTAATTTTTTCTTTGTTTTTATCAAATCTTGAAAAGTTCTCCTCATACATTTCACCGCTAGTTTCCTTATCTTCACTCTTTAGAGATAACATTGATTTTATGCTCATGTCTTGAAAATTGTCCATTAATGGTGCAGGAAATGAATATATTTCATTTTTAGATTCCTTACTCTCTTTATCCTCATTTGAATTTGAATTTGAATTCAAATTTAAATTGGATATATTCTCTTTACCTTCTCCATACTCTTTATCCAATTCTTTAATCTCAAACGAATTGACATAATAATCTTTAGCCTTGGCGACTTTTAAATAATTCTTTGAGCAGATCAATCTTTCCTTATAAACAAATTGAAAGTTGTACACATTCTTCGGTAATCTTAGTTCAATCGAATAATAATATTCACCTTCTTTATTCAATTTAATTTTCTTTTGCCAATTAGTAAATGATCCAACAATATATATCTCGTTATCATTAACATCAACATCAACATCAACATTAACATCAATATCATTCATAATATTATCATGATTATCAATGTCTTTCTTAATATCAAGTCCAATAACTATCGGGTATTTATTCTCTTTACTCTCGTTATTAAACTTCAATAAAGAACTACTAGATATAATATTATCTGGACAATTTAAATTTTTAATAATATCATCTGAAATCAATTTGTTTTGAAAATAACTGTTTTCATCATATTCTATAGACCCATCTATAGCTTTATCTATCAATTTATTATCATTATGATCTTTGGAATTTACCATTTTGGAATTCAACGTCGATATTATCGTATTCTTATCAATCAATTGATTTGTATTAGGAATTGAGGTTACGTTATAAGCTGAGACAACTGTTGAAGGATCTGAAGTGTTATTGCTATAGTTATTATGACTATTATAATTGTAACTATTATCTTCAAGGATCTTGGGAATGAGATCAATAGAGGGATTGCTATTAGTAGTACTTGTAGTATTTGAATTTTGACTTAAAGTAATATTAATATTAATATTATTATTATTTATATTATTATTATTATTATTCGTATTATTATTCGTATTGGTAGTGGTAGTGGTAGTGGAGGTGGAAGTGGTGGTAGAGTGTTTGGATTGATCAAGTATATTGATTGGATTAACCTTATTAATATTACTTATATTATATGTATTAAATGTATTCTTGAATGATTTATAAAATAAATGAGAATTATTTTTAGATATATTGATGAAAGATGTTAGATTATCAGGATTTGAATTACTAATAAATTGAGTTGATTTAGAGGAAGTGTTATTTCCCATTTTAATCTTTCGCTCTCTTATTTTTCTTTTTTTTTTTTTGGTCTTTCTTTCTTTTTTTTATTTTTTAATTCCCTTCTTAAATTAAGAAAATTATTATTATTGAAAAAACAAACAAAAAAAAGCCCAAAAAATACAAAAAAAGAAGAACCAAAAATTGAATTTTAATGATTTCTACAAAATTGAATTAGATATGTGGGACTATTGGATTTTATTATGTATATTATACAAGTGAATAAGGTGAATAAAAGAGAAAAGCTAGTTCATGTTAAAACTAAACTAATTGGCTAAAGCCCAAACAAATAATAAATTGTTTAAGATAATGTAATTGGAAATTGGAAATTGAATCACGAATTCTAATTAATGTGGGAACGATAATATAACCAAACAAATAACATAAAATCGTCAAATTTTTCAAAAAAGATTAACTGAGGAATGACGACCTGGCTACGATTTTGATAAAGGACAATGTTAACTCACAGGTACTGGGCTTTAGATTGGATAAGAACTCCCAATTAACAGCATACTTGCTGGTGAATATCAAGAGTTTCTGCTGCTGAAAAGAGAATAATTAGCTGCCGTCTATGTGGTTATCAGTGCCAGCACCAGGATCAGCACAGTATCAGTATCAGCGTAGCACCATCAACAGCAGCACCATCAGCACCATCGCCAGTATCTCTCTTTTGTCCATTCTGACATTGAACTGTGGCAAAAAGCAGGAAACAAACCATCTGCGTCTTAACAGGATTTGAGTTCCTTCTCGCTGTCTCTGTCGAAGGGGAAACATCCCAAACACTCGTCTCGAGGCAGCAGAGGTGGAGTCACAGCACCATTCTCCCTCCTCTGGGTCCTCTGTGCTCCTCTATGCTCCTCTTGTCTTCCTCTGCTGCTTCTCTTCCACTTCTCGTCTACGCTTCTCTTCTACGTTCCTTCCCCCAGCGCGATAACACAATACCCACATTGTGTCAACAGAAACCGAAGTCTGTTCTTTCCAGAACCCTTCCTGTTGTTGCCTCTAAAGTGGCCTTATCTGGCCGCCTGCTGCTTCCTTCAAACAGCCGCAGACCAGGGCCCTGCTTCCTCCTGACCGAGTCGCGCCAAAGGCAGCACCCGCAGCACCGACATCAGAAACAGCTCCAGAAGCACCGCCAGCAGCACGACGTACAGCGACCCTTGTTTCAGCCGCAATTTCGTACCAGCAGCATGGCTCGTTGCTTATATAATCAGAGCTCTATTTACAAAGCCCTATTTACAAAGCCCTGCTATGTAACATGTGATTTCAGAATGCTATAATTAAAACAGAAACCAGTAAATTTCAACTAGTCCGGGCTCAAGTATCAAAATAGGGCTCGAGTTAGGGCTTTCTCTTGTTGCATCTATTGTGCTAAAAGATTCTGATCATTTTCATCAAAAGTTGAAGCGCAACTGTTACACCATCAACTGAATTTGCTTCTGTCGACAACATAATTCATAATTCAAATATAAAATGGCTCCAGCTCCAACTGGTATGTTTTTTTCATCTGCTGCAGCAGTTAAAAATGAGAAATCAAATATCAACCAACCACTATCAGTCCCCGAAAATTAGAGATCACAAATTCATTATAATTGATGGAAAATAGTCAATGAAAAATAAACAAAAATTAAATTGTAGATAGGCAAGAAAAGTTAGTTAATTATTGATATTTTTATAAAACGAAAACAAGAAATAGAATCTTTTTATTTACAGTTATTTTCAATTCATTAAGACCCCACTCTAATAAAATTCAATAAAATCTGAATTGTTAAAAGATTAATATATCCATCATATTTAATGATAAACAAACAAACAAACAAATACAAAAATTTAAAACAATTTTTTAATATGGAAATATTGAATAAGAATTGATATTATTTATTTTTAAAATAAACCTGTTTTGATTTGATTTATACTAGAAAAAATATAATAGAAATCATCAATCATCAATCATATTAGAAACAATTTTATTTCAGTTTTTGTTTTTTATAGAAACATCAAGTAAAACTAAAGTCAATTGAAATTATTATTTTTCAAGGTCCTGAATAAATCTAACTAAATCTGATAGAATACAATAAACATTATTGTCTCATACTAATTTGTCTCAATTAATTAAATATTTTATTAAACATATTTCTGGGACTCTTTTTTAATTATAATGGTCTTTTTCCAAATTAAACTGATAAATGGCAATTTAAAAAAATGAGTCAAAAGTAAAAGCAAAATTTAATTAAATATCATTTATCACAAGAAATTTTTTTTTCTTTTCCATTGGCTATTTTTCATTAATTTTATTAATTTAAATTTTCTAAATGTGCTATTGAACAATTATTATCTATAAACCATTTCTCAATTTTAACTTCATTTTATTAAACTTTATCAAGTTCAACTTTACTAACGTTCTATCATTTTTATTGTATTACAGAAAAAAAGAGACGTACCTTCAAAACCTTTTCTTATCGTGGTGTTGATTTGGAACAATTATTAGAATTGCCAACTGAAGAATTTCCAACTTTATGTCGTTCAAGAATTAGACGTCGTTTTCAACATGGTTTAAACTCAAAACCAATGGGTTTAATTAAAAAACTAAGAGCTGCTAAATTAGCTGCTCCAGAAAATGAAAAACCTGCTGTTGTTAAGACTCATTTAAGAAATATGGTTGTAGTCCCAGAAATGATTGGTTCAGTTATTGGTATCTACAACGGTAAAGTCTTCAACCAAGTTGAAATTAAACCAGAAATGATTGGTCACTACTTGGGTGAATTTTCTATTTCTTATACTCCTGTTAGACATGGTAGACCAGGTATTGGTTCCACCAACTCTTCACGTTTTATCCCTCTTAAATAGTTTAATTCTACCTAACCAATTTATTAATTTCATATCTTGATTAATGTGATATATATTTATTTTTGCGTATTGTATCATGGGTTTTCCACATTTTTTATTGTTTATCGATTATTATCTATATTTGTATCTATAACTATAACTATAAAACAATCAAATTAGAGGTTGAGTTTGAGTCTCTAGCTGAAAAAAAATCTATTGTTTTTTGTGTCCTCCTAAATCTTTTTCAGATCAAACTCCTTTCAAATTTTAAAAAAAAGAATAAATGAAAACTAATAAAGACAAATAAAAATTAAATAAAAGTAAATAAAAACAGACCTTTAAAACATCAATAAATCAAAGAGAAGAAAAAAAAAATAAATAAACTTTAATTTATCTTCAATATGATAAAACACAGGATTTCAGAAAATTAAGGCCATACCAGCAGCAAAAACAGCTCCAATCGCACCAGCACCCATTCGTGCTTCATAAACAGCAGGAGCAGCGTTTTGAGCAGTGGCAGTAGTGCTATTGTTCGCAGCAGAAGCAGCAACAACCATGGTAGCAACTGAGATTAAAACATTAGAGTATTTCATTTTGGAGTATAGAGGTGCGATTTGCGATAGAAACTTTTCAGAATTGGACTGGATGAATAACTTGTTTGTTTAAGATTGTTTTATAATTGATAAACACTCGTCGAAGGTATTATTCTTGCTATAGTATAACGATGGAAAGAAAGAAACAAACGAAAAAGAAGATGGAAGAAATTCAAGCAACAAGCTCATATATAACCAGCTTTGGATGGAGAATCAGCTCAAAAGAACACAAAAGTGGCAAATGAAAATTATTCTTTTTGTGTAATTCTGGGACAAATGAACAAAGAAAAAAAAACAACGACTTTCTGAGTATTCTTCAGAGAGTTTCCTGAAAGATTTTTTGGAAAGAAGTGAGTATAAATTAAGAATTAAACGTAGATTGAAACAAACCGTTTTCGGAAATAAATCTACAAACTAAAATATAAGTAAAATATAACTTGGGGACTAAACAATAGCAATGACAAAATACAAAATGAACTGAAAAATAAAGGAAAGTAAAGAAAAAAAGTAAAAAAATGAATTAAAATGATATGAAACAAATTATTTGTTGACAGTTAATGTTGGTTAAAAAAACTGAAAAATATAGCCTATGTTATTATGCATTTCTCTTTTTTGTAGTTTAATCTTTTCTTATGATTATATAGTTTTTTCGATTTTCTATCATGCAAGTCACCAAAAATATTGATAGTCTTTGCTTTATGGTCAACGATGGTGTGAGAATTTGGTGTAGGTTCGTTGTTATTGGAGTCACTAAGAACTTTTTCAAGAGAAGGGTATGAAGCAATAGATATATCTGCTGATTGCCTTTTCTCTTTTCCTCGAATTTCATTAGGGGGCTTTAATAAGTTACTATTAGAGTCTTCAAAAATGTACTCTGTAGATTTAATTTCAGAATCACTTGCAGCGTCAGACTTTTGAATCTTAACAAAGCTCTCTCCATCTTTACTAATTATAGATGACTTTTCTAAAAGCGATACATCAGATAGCCCAGAATTTTCATTTATATAATTACCTTCTGGAACTTTCACATACCAAAAAAATTTATTTGAAATATCAATATACCCGGGATCATTAGGGTAAGGTTGGGTTGAATCTTTAAAGTACTTAAACATCGATTGATCATGGAAATTATGATGAAGACGATGAATACCAATTCTAGTTGATTTAGATCTCCCAAGATGAGTATTTGAAAGAGATGCTGATAGAGTTGGCTTCTGTTGAACCTGAGTTGGCGCAGAATTGTCTAGATTAATAGTTGAATCATTTGTATTGCTGGATTTTTCAACTTCAATAAATAAATTACTTTGCGAATTGAAAAGCAATTTATCACTATTGAGACTTGAGTTTAAATTAGAGGTTATTGAAGTTGCTTCACTTTTCAAGTTCAAATTATCACTTGATTTAATTTTATTTTCGGAGTTTGTGCTCAAAAAACTATCGTTAAAATTATCAGAAATTTTGATTTTTAGTGATTCCATTTTTGACACCAGACTGGATGCAACAATTGTGCTATTGGCTTTTTCTAGTTTTTCTAGTTTTTCCTTTTGGATTTCTTCTGATTTATTTTTATCGAAAGGAACCATTCTGTAGAATAATATATAAGGCCATTCTTTCTCAAAAACATCCTTGAAAACTCTTCTCCTAACCTTGTTTTCTCCTCTAAGTAAATCATCAAAAAGTAACCATATTGAATTTAGTTCTTCTTCTTCAGAAGTATAAGGATCGGAAGGATTTTCTCTTACTAAGGAGATATAATGGCCTGAATTCACAGATTTCCCTCTATGACAAACAGCACTTTCCAAAATCAATTTAAAATCACCATATAACTTCTCTGGAAATTCACTTTTATCTGTTTTCTCAGTAGATTCCTCTTTAGTATTATTGGTTGAATTATTATTATTAATATTATCATTGGACCTAGAATTTATCATATTATCATCAACTTCAATATCATCAGCAATGAATTTTGGTAAATCAATTGTGGGAGGAATAATAACTCTTCTTAAATTTCTTTTACTCCCATGTTCTCCTTTTTTTTTACCATTCTCATTGTCATAGTAATATCTTTTTAAACAAATGGGTAAGATTGGGCGTTTATTCATAAATTCTCTTGAAGAACTTGAATTTGAATCTAAATCTGTATAAAATGGTAATAATTGCAAAAACATCCAAGCCGGTAGAGTTACTTCATTTGAGGTCTTATTTGACCATATTGATAAAGTTGAAGACCTTGTCCTTGATGAAACGCTATTTCTAGGACGGATAGTTATATTAACATCAGGGTATTTAGATAGAGAAGATGAGCGCAATTTTCTATTTTTTAATAAAACATTTTCAGGTTGAAAAGGGGTTACAGGGGAACGCTGAATGCTGGTTGTTGGAGAAACTGATTCATCCATTTCATTTAAAGATGGAAATGGAATTTGATTTTCTTTATCATCATCATTAGTTTTGTGATTTATAGAAAGAGAAGTAGAGGAACAGCAGTTAGTATCATTAAGCTTAAAATCCTTTAAATTTGAATTATTTTTATCAAACATATAATATTCATCATCGTTGAGAGTTTGATCAGGATCATTTGACAATGAGTCTTTTTGATTGGTAATTTTTGTATTCAATAAAAAAAGTGAGTTGGAATCATTTATTGGTGATTTTTTGTTCAGCTTTTTTAAAAAATCTAAATCTTCTTTAGAGCAATTTTTTTTATCATTATTAGTGAATGAGGAGACAATGCTTTTTGCATCATCATTAAAGATATTGCGATTGGAATTATGTGATTCATTAAGACTTGATTCAACATCCAGGTCATCATAACTTTCAAATGTTACAATACCTTTCTGGCTCATATCAATATTATCAATATTATTATCAATATTAACATTATCAGAATAAAATTTTCGATTTGAATCTGAATAATTATTGTAATAATTATTGTAATTATTGCTATTGCTATTAAAAATTCCACCATTTTTAGTACAATTATTATTTCTTGCATTTTCTAAAGTCATTCTTCTTTCTAGTTGACGGCGAACTTGAATTGAGGTATTGAAAAACTGTTCTAAACATTCTTCTAACAATATTGGTTCAGGGTCTATGTGTGAATTTGAAGAAGCTGATTTTTTAGATTTACTAGATTCATTAGATTCATTAGATTCATTAGACTTGTTAGATTGATTAGATGAATTGGATGGATTAGGTTGATGAGACTGAGATAAATTGATCAAAGACTCATTCATAGGATTTCGGTTATCGGGAGAGGTTTTTTTGAGTATGTTTAAGTTTTCATTTGATTGAGTAGAAAATTCTTCTTCTTCAATAATTTTTGAGTTATTATTGCTTTTATTAATGATATTAATGCTACCAGTATTTTTGATATTATTGTTTCTGGTGTGACTTTTATCATAGTCATCTTCTGGGACCGAAACATATAAAACCCTTTCTTTTGTAAACTTATGGTCATCATTTTGAACTGCTTTGCCACCATGATGAATATCAAGTTTCAAGGTCAATAAAGGCATGTTGAAGTAGTCAGTCAAGAATTGAAATAAAGAAGAAGAATCCTCCTGGCTTCCACTAATAGCTTCGGTGTAGCCATTTTTAGCCAAAGACTGGCATAATAATCTTGTCAAGTCATTTGTTATCAAATTTCCAGATCTTAGTAGATTGATGTACAATCTTAAAAGGAATTTTAGTTTTGTTCTTTTTTTTGATTCTGGAGTAGATTGTGATTCGTTATCAATCAATAAAATTGGTTCAAAGTCCTGTAATCTTGCAAACATGGAAAATAACAAAGAATCTAAATAACACATTACATATCCCCAGTTTTCAGCACCTTTGAGTATTATTTTTTTATTAATGGAGTTGCCCATATAATTTTTGTAAATATAAGAATTTGAGATTAAAAAGCCATCACTTGATAGCTTTATGAATCGTAATAGCTCAAAGGATTTTGTCAAATCCTTTTTGGAAAACTTTGATATCAAACTAAAAATTATTAATTGATTTGAGACTGGATTGTTTTGCAAAAATGATTTCATGATTGCAATTTTCATGCTTGCAATTGATGAAGTGGAAGAAAATGAAGTGGGAAATGAAGAAGTGGAAGTCTTCACAAGCTCTATTATTTCCTTATCGTAGGCCAAAACATCATCAGGATCATTGGGGGTCTCAACGGGAGGATCATCAGTAGGCTTATCAGTAGGCTTATCAGTTTTTTTTTCCTTCTCCTTCTCCTTCTCCTCCTTCTTCTTCTCCTTCTCCTTTTCCTTTTCCTTTTCCTTTCTCTCCTTTAGTCTTTCTTTCAAGTCCTTCTGGTCTCTTTTGATGTCTTCAATCACTCTGAGCCAATACTTGTTGTCGTCTAGCACATAGTAGGCCTCCAAATAGCAGGGCCTGGGCTGCTCGTCATCGTTGGCATCACTGGCGTCTTTCAACTTGGGAAAGGGCAAGCCAAACTTCTTCGACATGGTAACAGTGAAGCTGGTGGAGCTGGTGAAGGTGGTCGTGGTCAAATAAGAGATGTTTGTATTGTCATCAAACGATCTTCAATGCTGCACAACTCGAATGCAGACCAGCACAATGGGGCTTGCTCTTCTCATGCATATAAACGCAGGAGTCACGCTTAATTACTGCGACACAACGCACCCACAGGGCTGAAAACATCCACACTGAGGGTCTCTAACTTTCACATGCACTATCTTTGAATGTTAACAATTTTTCATTTGAAGGAAGTTTTGGGGAGAAAAGTGCATTTGGGTCTATTGGTTGTGCTTCCTCTGCTGCTTTTGCTTCTCATTCAGTGTGCATTGTTTTCTGCTGTGCACTTTCTGACTCATTACATCCTTCAGTCTTACAATGGTAATATATTCTGCCAGAGGGTTGGCTGTGAGCAACTCCTCCGGCTCCAGATATCCAAATCTCAAACCCATATCCACAAAAGACACTATAAGCACAGCTGCCAAATGCAAGAGCTTGAATACCAACCCACTAATTCCTCCCTCCATAATAGACATAGCATCTCAAAGGGTGTATTTCATCTCAATATTTCTTTTGATCCAGGCCTGGAAATTCACCAATTCGTTGAATCTATCGAAATCCCAATTTTCAATTTTCAATTCCTTGAATTTTTACTTCATTTTGAAATTCTTCATAATAGATTCAATTTATCTATGGATTTTGCCTATTTTCAGAGTTCCATATCTCACTTTCAATCCCTTTATAACTTTTCTACAAATAATCTTAGTCACTTGCTTCACCATACTATTGTCCTGTAATTTAACTCTATTGATTTCTTCCATATTTTTTTCATTAATTCCATTTTGGAATTCAAACTCTGCCTCAAGACTATCTTTATCCTCTTCTTTATCCTCTGCTTCTTCTCCAATTCTAAACAATCATATTCAGAATCAAAACCATCTTCATATCAATGAATTGAATCTAATCGATAATAAAATCAACACAAAAAATCTCGATCCAAATGCTCATTTTATCGGCAAAAAAATCATCAATATATTACCAAAATCAAACTCAATTTTTAATCCATTCAATGACACTTATTGTCTAAACGTAAACACTGATTATAATCAAGATTATAATCTCAATAAAATAAACGACCTTTCAATCAATAATTTACCCTTTAATTATTATAATCAAATTGAGATTCCTTTAAAAATTAATTCAACTTATGACATATCCTTTCTACAATTAATTTATTATGATTACAATTCGGACCAAAAACTCCCCATATATTTAAATTATACTAAAAAAGCTCTAAAAAAATTATTTCTTGATCAAAAACTAAACGATTATTATTTGAAAAAGGATATTTCTTCAAATCCCCAAAATCAAGTATTTATTCATTATAATGACTATGATAGTAATCATAATATCCATAAAATCAATATTATCAATAAAAATAACATTAATAATGTTAAAAATAACGATCTTAATAATCATAATAACAATAACAACGATAATAATGATCTCAATAAAATTAATAACAATATTAACATAGAATTTGAAAACAAAAACACAAAAAATAATAACGATTTTCATAAGGACGATATTAAAAACAAAGTATTCTTTTTAAAAATTCCAATTGTCTCTCCAGGTTACTACAAAATTAATAAAGTTTTAGACTCAAAGGGTTCATCGCTTTCAATTTCAAATCCTAACATAATCATCCCTCAATGCCCATTAATTCAAATTAATAATCAAGCTGACTATCAATTGTTTCAATACAACTCCTCTATCGATAAAAATAACATCTCTAAACAACCAGTTAACACCAACTTAAAATGCGTTAATGATTTAAATGATATTGAAGTAACCGTCCATGGTGTCCCCCCATTATCAATTAAATATAAAAAAATGATTAATCAAAAAGTTGATACCATTTATAAAACAAACTTAATTCCTCAAAATCACAACATTACAAACAATAACAACAACAATCTTTACCAATTTTCAAATTTTAAATCTCCTTTATTATTCAGTCCAGTATCAATTTCTAATAATGACTTGGAAAATTTCAAATCTTGGTCGAATTCAGCTCAATTTAAATTCAATCTTGAAAATTCAATACTTTATCAAACTGGTGATTATTCCTATAAAATTGAAGAAATAGTTGATGGCTTTGGTAACATAATCAACTATGATTTGATTTATGATTCCTTTTACAAACACTTGATCAATAATCAACATGAAAAACCAGTCAAAAATTACTTGAAAACCAAAAACTTATTCTACAATTCAATTGACTCAATTGATGATCTTTTTAGAACTAACAATCTATTATATTCTTTGAAAGTTTATAAACCCCCTGTTTTAAATATTCATGATTATGATATCAAGTCCCCATTATTTGAAAATTCAAAAAAAAATATTTCCTTGATTGTTCATAATTCCTTCAACAGAGCCTCAAACTTACATACTTTGAATTCAAATGGTCCATTTAAGGCTAATATTTCATTTGTAGATGATGAAACATTTACTGAATCAAGCTTTATTTACGAGTTTAACTCTTATAATAACTACAATTTAGAAATTGAAAAGCCTGGTACATATTCCTTGATTTCAATCGATTCAAAATATTGTCCTTCTGTTATTCCACTTGATGCTTTACCTGTCGTTGAATATAGGGCTCTCAAACCAAATCTTAAGATTTATTCAAATGAACCTGTTATTAACAAATGTCTAGGCCAAATTGGAATCAAATTTGATTTATTATTCACTGGTAGCCCCCCATTTAAAGTTAAACTAAGTATTTATAGAACTGATCTTAAAAAAAACCAAAAAACCTTATTTGATATAAGAAGATTGATATCAAATATTGATAGACATCAATATGATTTCCAACCTGCTAGCGAAGGCAATTATGAAATTCAATTTGAAGAAATTTCTGACAGCATTTATAAGGATTTTTTACCTCTTGAGAATAAAAAAGAATTGGTTTTTAAAACAACAATGAGAGCCAAACCTGATGCTAAATTTATTAATTCTAATAAAGATCTTAAAAAAATTGAACAATACCAAGGTATGGTTTCACATGAGGATAGACGAATTAATTTGTTTTCAAAAGATATTTGTCTTTTTGAAAATTATACTGCTCGGGTAAAACTTCAAGGTGAACCGCCATTTGAATTGGCATACGAATCCATTGAAGTTTCTACAAATAGAAGATTATCCAAGACCATATCTAATATTAATAGCAATTTATACGATCTCGAGATTCCTGGATTTAAACTTGGAGGCACTTACTCTATTTCATTATTATCAATTGTTGATTCATCTGGTTGTTTGGTTTTGTTGAAAAACCAAGAAATTCGATTCAATGTTAAAAAGTTTTTACCTTATGCTGAATTTTTGGAATTTGATTCTAGAAATAAGCCTCAGTATAAATTAGTTAAAGGTTTAAATGGAAATTCGTACAATTTAAGAATTAAAAAAGGGGATAGGATTGAATTACCTATAAATTTGATTGGTGATAAAAATTTGGAATTAAGTTATTCATATAGGGATCACTCTGGTGAAATCGTTGAAGAAGATTTAATTCGAAATTATTTCAAAGCAAATAATGTTTATGAAGATAAGATTAGTGTTTATAAAGAAGGTATTTATCATTTAAAGGGATTAAAAGATTCATTATGCAAAGGTACAGTTAATGAAAACATTTATTATAATATAAGCTATTTTGATATGCCAACAATTAAATTGCTCGAAAAGCCTGATATTTTTGAAACAGATTCTGGGGATAAATTTACATTTACTAAGCAGGATATTTGCGTAAATAATGATAGTAACTTTGTTGATTTAGAATTCAATGGACATGGGCCATTTGTAGTTCATTATGAAGTTGAATTACCCCATGGATCTACAAAAAAGAATGCTATAACATCTGGAAGCAATTTCTTGTCGATCAATTTGATCAATGGAGATGATTTAAAAGGATATGAGAAAAAAGGAGGTAATTATAAAGTTACATTTACCGGAGTTTATGACTCAATTTATAGTGAGGGAAATTCTAGATTGGATAATTTTAAAGAGATTACAATTTTTCAACAGATTTTACCATTACCATGGGGAGAATTTAATTTCAAAAACAATGGTAATAAACAATTTTATAAAGCATGTCAAAATCTGATATCAAATTCGGGAGACGGGTTTAGTAATTTAATTAATTCAAAGAATTTGGAAAATAACTCGCTTAAGCCAATTATATTGGAGTTAACAGGATCCAAGCCATTTACTATTTATTTGGAGGTATTTAATGAAAGTTTGAATAAAGTTTATCCATTGATTTTAAACAATATAAATTCAAATAGACTAAATCTTAACAGCAAGATTTATAGTTATTTATCTTTGGGAAAACATTATATAACAATTAAAAAAATAGTGGATGGTAAAGGGTGCATTCAAGAAGACTTTTCCAAAATCCGTGGCACCAAGAATCAGCTTATTGTTTCCATCACCGATATTCCCAGAATCAAGAGACTCACGCCATTGGAAATCAACAAGAAGTATTGTGTTGGTGATCATGTTAAGTACGAGCTAATTGGACAGCCACCATTTGAGGTTTCGTACCGTTTCAACTCCAAGAAACACACGACTGAGGTGGAGGACTACCACTTCTTCAGATTGGCATCTGAGGTTGGGCTCTTTGAGATACTGTCGATAAAGGATGCGATGAACTGCGAAATTTCGTTCAGCGAAGAAGAGATAAAGGAAAACAAATATGGTGCATACATCAACCCCATTCCATCGGTGCAGCTCTCAACAAGCGTGGAGCACATCCACGAGGGCGACGAGGTGGAGCTCACATTCAGGTTTATTGATGGAACTCCCCCATTCAACTTGGTCTACAGACGATACTTCAACAATGGAAACAACCACGAAGACTACTATGTGAGCGACATCAGGGAGTACGAGTACAAAACAGTAGCTTATCTTGAGGGCTCGTACGAGGCCATCAAGCTTGAGGATGCCTACTGCCAGGTCACAAGAAGTGTCTAGGCCATGTACTGTGTATAGTCCTAGCTAGCCATAATAAACATCGATGTATTTCTGATTGCATTGGTTTCTAATTGCATCGCTTTCTGATTGTATTGTTATCACCGATAAGAGGATAAGAGATAAGAGGAGACCCGCACAGCCGGCGCCGCGCTGCCTTTGCCCCCAGCCTTTTCTTGAGATAAAAAGAATCCTCCTCTCGCCTTCAGCACAACGAGCTGCTGTTGCAATGTCGTCTTTCCCTGCTTCCTCTGCTTCCTCTGCTGCTTCTGCTTCCTCTGCTGCTTTGCCCTTGAAGCTCGCACCTCCCCAATCCTTTGTCAACTCGTCCTTTTTCACAAAGCTCTCTAACTTGAAGTTGGATGTCATCAAGTTGGATTCCTCTCCAGTTCCTATATATGGCTCATGCGACATAATCTCAAAACCTCCCAGACAAGCTCCAATAATAAACTTGAATTCGACTTCTTTCAGCTCGCTTGCTGAAAATTTGGAATCCTTGCCCACAGACTCTTGTTTTCTAGTCAAGGGCGAGATCAAAAATGTCAATACCATCGAGGAATTCAAAACCTGTGACAAACAACAGTTTTTAAACGATTTGTGCAGTCAATTGTTGGACAGTTTTACTGAAGATAGAAGGACCCAAATATTGGAAAACCCTTATCTTTTAAATACCTTCAAAGTTCTATCCTTTTCTGATTTGAAGAAATACAAATTCTATTATTGGTTTTGTTTCCCTTCATTATATTTACCTTGGAATATAGTGGAGACTTTACCTCTCAACTCAAAAGAAAATGGGTCCAATGACTCTAACGATTACCAATTGATCTTGAAAAATATTAAAGAAAATTGGTGGAACAATAATGAAATCAATAATCTATCAAAACAATTCTTTATCCTAGACAAAAATGATTTAAATCCAATACTCCTAAAAAATATTTTAAATTATGATTTAAACAATCAAGAAATTGTTTTTGGAATGATTGATTCGTCAACTGTGCCAAATAAACCCTCTTGGAATTTAAGAAATTTTTTAGCATTTCTAAACATCTCCTTTAAGCTTACCAAAATTAAAATATTGATTTTTAGAATAAATTACCCAACTTTATCATATTATCTCACCACTGCATTACCTCAATCTGATAATCAAATTACTAAAAACATTGGTTGGGAACGGAAAATGAACAACAAATTAGGTCTGAAATTAGCAGATTTAGGCTCCTTAATCGATCCAATTCAACTAGCTGCTCAATCAAATGATTTAAATCTAAAATTAATGAAATGGAGAATAATTCCAGAAATCAATTTGGATATAATAAAACAAACAAAATGTCTCTTGTTAGGCGCTGGAACTCTAGGTTCCTATGTTTCAAGAGCCTTAATGGCTTGGGGTGTTCAAAATATCACTTTTGTCGACAATGGTAAAGTATCCTTTTCCAATCCAGTTAGACAACCTCTTTATAAATTCGATGATTGTATAAATGGTGGAAAATTCAAAAGCTTACAAGCTGCTCAAGCTTTAAAAGAAATATTGCCAACAATAAATTCCAAAGGTTATAATCTTGAAGTTCCAATGATCGGTCATCCAATTAAAAATTATAATACAGAAAAGCAAAACTATGAACAACTTTACACCTTAATACAAAATCATGATGTAATCTTCTTACTAATGGATTCAAGAGAAACAAGATGGTTACCAACCGTAATTGCAAACGTTTTATCAAAAACAGTTATCAATGTAGCCTTGGGGTTTGATTCATATCTTGTTTTAAGACATGGCTGTATTAAACCTGAAGCCTTGGAATCACAAGATTTAAATGAATCAAGACTAGGTTGTTATTTTTGTAACGACGTTGTCGCTCCAAGCGATAGTTTAAAGGACAGAACTCTAGATCAAATGTGCACAGTAACTAGACCTGGCGTGGCCTTGTTAGCCTCATCTTTGGCCGTTGAATTGTTAGTCTCAATTTTACATCATCCTAAAAAACAATTTGCAAACTCCATAGTCTCTACAAAACACCAACCTACAATTTTAGGTGATTTGCCTCATCAAATTAGAGGTTTTCTACATAATTTTGAAAATATCAAATTGTCAGCTCAAAATTATAAATACTGCTCTGCTTGCTCTTTAAATATTCTAAAGGAATTCAAAGATAGCGGCTGGGACTTTGTTGTTAAGGCTTTAAATGACTACAAATACATTGAAGATTTAAGTGGTTTAACAAAGGTTCAACAAGAAGCCGAAGAGGCTGCGTTGCAATTTGAACAAGAAATGGAAGATTTTGATGATTCGGATGATGAAATACTTGTCTAATTTTTGTTTATTTTTGTTTATTTTTTTTTCTCCCCCTCTATCTCTCTCTCTGCTCGTTCCCTTATAAACTGTTTTGAAAAGACTTTTTATATATTTTGATACACTGTGATACATTTTGACTTTTTTTATTATATACAATTTTCAGCTGGTGACCTCTCTGAGTGCTTCTTCAAGGGTCTCCGGTAAATATCTCGCTTTAGTAGGGAACTATCGTGTTGCACTGAGATACATCTGCGTTTAAATAGAAGACGTCCCATTAGTGTCAGGGCTATTATATCAGTGCAAGAGGATCCAAAAACCTCTTTCTATCTCAAGAAATTATACAAAACCACTTCTTGATCGATGGAGAATTCAGACTCTTTGGACACAGACTTTTCTAATGAGTGTGTCTTCCACTCTTTGTTGACTGGAACATTCCAGCTCAGCAATATAACCTCAGCAAACCTACTCTATGAAAACTCAACAGTGGATTATCCAATTTTATATCTATCAAACTGCTCTAATCATACAATAATAGAAAAATTTATGGAATTTGGCGAGTTTTATCTTCTGAATGATTACTTCATGAGACAGCAGATATCATACAAAAATAGATTTTCAAATAGCACGATTATAATGGCTTATGTCCTAACTGGTATAACTGTTACCAACTGGATATTGCTTTTTTTGCTATTGCTTTCAACTAATAAGAAACCAAAGCTAACTTATTTCATAACAGTCTTTTATGCAATAATATCAACCATTATTCTCTCTCAAACCACTGACTTGTTAAAAATTCAGTATGTGAATAATTATCAAGACATTTTTGAATTTGAAGATGTTATAATAAATGGCTTGACATATTTAATTACAAGAATTATTCTTGAATTTTTTATAAGGATTGCTTGGTTTGATATTTTAATAAAAATTTACAGCTTAAAGTACAAAAGAAAACTAATTATCATTGGTACCTTTTTCACATGTTTATCTGTGACCATGGAATGCTTGAATTTTTTTTTCAATCCTGACAATAACAACGTTAATTTGTCAATTAAAATCTTGTCTTATTCAGTGAGATATTCTGTTTATTTAATTTTCAATGTATCTTTATGGTATTATACCATAAAAAAGAGAAACTTTGCCTATAATAGAAAATCTCTACCTTTGGGTATATTTTCCAATATTCTACTAATAATGCCTATATGTTTTTGTTCATTATCATTAAGTTTGAACAGATCCTATTTTAAATTATTATCAACCTTTTTTGAGGTCGTTTTGTGCTCAATAATATGGGAATGGGTTAAAACAATTCAATATTTTGAAAATATATATGAAAGTAAAACAATAATTGGAAGAAAAATATCAGAAAACAATCTTTTTAATTATAATTCCTGGAATTCCAGTTCAATAGATAACAATAATAGCGATAAAAACAATGATAATTCAAATACTACTCATTTTGGTGGCGGTGCTTTAGAACCAAGACATAAACATAAACATCAAGAACTGACGAAAAAAAATAAAAAGAAAAAACAAAGTACTAGCCAAAGTCGCAAAAGAAAATCAAAGTACTTAACTGATTTATTTACATCAAAAACTCCTATAACAAAAACGGAAAATAGCTCAGAAAATAATGAAATTAACTCTCAAAAGAATATTGATGCAGTTAATCGGAACCTGATTGATGATAACCAAAATAATGAAGGTTATAAAAATGGATTTTCATCAAATAAAATTAACAAATCCATCCAGAAAAATCTTGATAATAAATTTATAAATTTGCTCTTTAAAAAAAAAAGAGTTGATAGTCCTCCAGCAGAGGGCGAAATTATATCTCTATGGGAATTACAAGAAGATGATTTGAATCCAGAATTCTCAAATCAAACTAATATACATTCAACAATATATGGGTTCAATGACAATGATAGCAGCTCAAACAAAAATGAAAACAATATAAATAGCAATGATGAATGCAATGTAAATAATAATGATGAATATGAGATCACAGGGTTTAACCCTATTGATAATATAATTCATTCAAATTTAGTTCAAGACACAATTACCAATACAGAAGATCCCACAAAAAGCTCAGTTCAGCCTTTCAGCTATAACAGCTCTAATGATTATGAAATACAAGAATATGAACTTGATAACATTCATAATTTTGTCTCAACCAGTAATATTAACCCACAAACATACGCAGAAACACAACCAACAATTATTCAGAATAATAACACTGATGAACCTCCTACTTTTGAAATACATGAAGGATTTAAAATAGGAGATTACTTTATAGATGAAAAAAACCCAATGGATCGCTGATTTAATTGCGTGGCTCAGTTTTACTTTTTTTTTTTAATTATAGAGTTCTAGATTTCCCCAAATTGATATTTTTTGTTTTTTTTAGTTTTTTATTTGAAAAAATTATATAATGACTAAATTTACTGATTTTAATCCTTTTGCATATCCTCAATTGTTTTTTGAAGTATTAAAATAATTAATATAATTATAATTCAGGAAAAAACCTCACAGATCTTTCGTTGGAAAACTTTTATTAAATTTCGTAACAGTAATAAAGCACTAAAACCGCTTGTTTATGGTATTTATCAAAATAACACATGTAACCAGTTGTCAGAGAAATTTTTGTAATTCAATAAAAAAAGCGTTCAATTGGAAAAATCAGGTATTTCCATTTAGACCGTCATTTGTATTTGAGCCAGGAATATTGCGATTATTTGTCTCAATATACTGCTGTTCTATCATTTCTGTCCATGGTTCAACAAAATCTAAACCCACACTTGCAGTGTCTTTCATAAACCAGTCCAATATATTGTCGGGAAACTGTGTAGGAAAAAAATCATTTTCAGAAAGATAATTAATTCTATTTTGATCTTCCAAATTTGTAGATTGGTTTGGATCTTTCGGAGCACCTGAATGATTACTGGTATGTGATGTAAAAGTTCTTTTTGAAATAGGATTTGTAACATGAGATTTATGAATATTTTGAGAGACTTGTTGTAAAACCGGTTGATAAGGCGCTGGAGGATATTTGGAAGAATAATTGATATTTCCACTTAAGTTTGTAGAATTATTCTGGTATTGAGAAACACTAATATTTTCTGTTCGTTTGATCTCAGCCAGATCAATTGCATTTGGATTACTGTTTTCAAAATTTGGATCTGTGTTATCAAGTTTATCATTTTCATTGACATTAGAAATATTCACTTTAGACCTTGTCTTCATCTCAGAACAAAGATACATAAGAATAGTGGAATACCTGGTACAAAGATGTAATTCATCTGGTGAAGCTTCTCTAAGAATTATAGCAGCTCTTTGCACAGTTTGAATAATATCATCAGTTGGAATTACAGATAAAGCAATAATAGTGCTAGATGCAGGATCGATAGAGCTAACATTAGCAGTATTAATTAATTTCATATAGCATTTAACCACGAAAGCAACAGATCTAACAATTCTTGTAGACCATCTTACCGGCATAAATTTGAGCATTTTTATTTTATGAATTCTGGTCGTTGATGCCAATACTTCCTTTGCAGCATTGAATGCTAGCTCGACATATTTTGCTGCTTTGGATAATTCATCTAATCTTAAATTTTTCTTTTTGGAATTACTCGCACTTGTAATTTGATCGTTGGTATTGATAGCCAATGAATAAATGTATAATTGACAATAATAATAGTCAAATCTTAAAGATTCATGATCAATTGCAACGCTTAGATCTTTTTGTTGTCTTTTACTTAAATGAATAGCAGTGGATGAGCTATATTTATGATTAGAATTGTGATGATGAAAATTTTTAGGATTGGATGGAATTAATAATTTTTTATATTTTGCTCCCCAATTTTCTAACAAGGGTGAAAGAATGCCTAAAATTGCAAGATTTTGTCTTTGATTTAAAGTTTCAAGTGATTTTGAAGAATAAAGTGATTCATAACCCAAAGACATAATTTTTAATAATTCAACATTAGCTCTTTGATATGTGGTGAATTTCAATGGAGCGTGTATTCTTGATCTTAAAGTCTCCTCATCACCATTCAAAACCAAACAATTTTCTTTCTGATCTGAATCATAAAAGTTATCAAATAGATTATCATCTTCATCTTCATTAAAGTTAGATTCGGCTAGGGATTGTGATAACATACTTCTTTGACCCAAATTCATGGTTGTAGTAGTCTCTGAAATATGAGTTGCAACAAAAATTCTTGAACTAGTTTCCATAAAGCCCATATCTTGTGCTAATCTAATGGCACTTCCAACAAGCATCCAAGCCATCCGACTGCTTCTTCTCATTGCACCCAAGCCAGCTAAAGATTCTTCGTTAGTTTTAGATAAGTTGTTACCATTTGTATCATTTATATCATCATTAATGTCTTCGGGTTTGTTGGCATAATCACACCATCTCCAATGAATAGCTCTTGGATTCCATTCGGTAAATAGCAAAAATGCCAATACAGTTCCAACAGATCTGGTGGATGCCTCAGCCCAAACTGTTTGTGAAATCAATCTTTGACAATGAACCCATAGTCTTTCATGGACTTCAATATGCCTTTGAAGTTTTTGATTTGTTTGAGTTTTAGAACTTAAATTTTCATTAGATAAAAAATTACTATCACTATCACTATCGCTACCGCTATTGCTATTGCTATTATTATCTTTACTAGAATTATTATTATTATTATTATCATTATTATTATTATTATTATTATTATTATCATTATTATTATTATCATTATTATTATTATTATTATTATTATTATTATTATTATTATTATTAGTTTTATTTTTATTTTTATTTTTATTATTAGCAGTATCAGTATCGTTTTCAGTGAATTTTGTATTATTATTTTCGTTGATGAGTTCATCTTCGAAAGGATGATATCGTGCTGAAATAGTTAAGATTGCATATAGTAGGATGGGATAATTCGGCAATATATTTGCAGATCTCAATTCTGGAGGAATATAAGGGAAAAATGGATGCATATTGATAAAATATAATTCTACAAGAAATCTGGCTTCCTTTTCAGTGATTAGATCGTTTTTAGTTGAGCCAATAAATTCAAAATCAGATAAATTTGCTGAAGGCTTGAGACGAACTCTGTTAGTGCTGTCAATTGGTGGCATTTCTAATCTTGAGGGAGTGTTTGAATTTGAAGGTCGTATCAAGGGAGGAATATTTGAAGTGTAAGGAAAATTTAAAATTTCCTTTGAGTTGTTAGTAACTTTCTCTGAATCAATTGAACTGTCATCAGAGGTGTTTTGATGATTAGGATTATTGGCATAATATGGGCTATTCAGTTGATTTTGGTTTATATTTTGAATTTGAGCATGAGGCTGATTATCCAAATTGACACTTGAGGTTGAATTTGAGTTTGAAATGCTGATTTGATTTGAGCCAAAACTGTCATGTTTTGCTCTTCCATCAATTCTATCTCTTTCATCTGCTCTTGCAATTGTTCCGGCAGCTTTAGCTAGAAAGATTAAGGCACCCTGCATAGTTGATAATTCAGAGGAGCCTCTTAGTTTTGGTTTAGGTATTTCTCGATTACCTACAGAGTTGAGGATTTTTTTTTGTTGTTCAATTGTGGGGTTGGAGAAACCATGTTTATTGTTTTGATAGAAAGAAGAGTAATGCGCAGGCTCTGTCGATTGGTTTAATAGAGAAGAAGCCGGAGGTAGAACAGTTTGGTGAGGGATGTTATTTGTTTGGTTTGTGTTTTTGCTGTTGGTTAAGTGATTCTCTATGGGGATATCTGGGTTCGGGGGCCAGTTTTGATCTTTTGAGAAATGGTGAATGTTTAGTTTGGTGTCTCTAATTTTCCTTCTCTTTTTGAAGTTTGCTATATTAGAGCCACCTCTTCTGGACTCAGCAAAGACACACTCTCTTCTTTCTCTTTTGCATCTTGCACAGGGAGGATCATGGGGAGCATCTAAAGAGCCCAAGTCGCATTTGACCTTTCTTGTTCTACAGTTTAAGCAAGCTTTGTAGTTTCTTTTAAAGTGTTTCAGAGGCTTAGAGTGGTTTAGAGCATTCAAGTTGTCATTAATTGGAGTATTATTAGAAATGTTATTGGAAAAGTCATTTGGGCTATTACTTGGGCTATTTGGGATGTTATTTGGGATATTTGGGGATTTGTTATTATTTTGAAGGATGGGAAAAGAGTCATTTGAAGGTCTTTGGGGGTTGAAAGCCATTTTTGAATTTTTTTCTTTTCTTTCATGAGAGATTAAGAGAAGGTGGACATTTTAGATTCAGTATTGGAAATAATGACGATAATGGCGATATAAGATTGTGGGTATGAATCATTGGATGGGTAAAGAAAAAGCAGAGGTAGGAAATGGAGAGTTGAACATGTGACACGAGCAATATATGTACAATGTTTAGGAAGAGATGGAATTGGAGTGGAATTAGCGTGGAATTTGGGTGGGATGGGATTAAATGGGATTAGATGGTGTATTGCGAGAGATATAAACATAAAGGATTAATTAAAAAGAATTAATATTATAAAGACAAAATATAAAACTATAAAGAATTAAAATGAGAGAAAACAAAGGTGGAGTAGAGTAAAAGGAAAAACATAAAAACGATAGAAAAAGATTGAAAAAAAAGAAAATGAAGCCAAATTAATGATTAAATTAAAATTAAAATTAAAATTAAAAGTAGATCAAATTAAATTAAAATCAAAATGTATAATAGTGATGATTATATTGATAATATATATATTTTAGTATAAATACATTATTTGTTGAAAGTTATTTCTGTTTTAAAAGAAAAGTAACTGTTAGTATTATATTTTATTTTATTATTTTATTATTTTATTATTTTATTATTTTATTTTATTTTATTGTTATTGTTGTTTTATTATATTATTCTATTTTTTGTTATAATTTTATTTTCTTAAAGAAAATTTAAATGTAAATTAAAATTAAAATTAAAATTAAAGTAAAGATAACAAGGCAGCAGCAAAAGCACTAATAATGGAAACACCGGAAAAAGCAATTTGTGGAGAACCAGAGTCGGAAGAAGAACCAGTACCAGAAGCAGCAATAGTTCCACTGGCATCAGAACCAGAGGCAGTTCCGGTGGCAGAGCCAGAACCAGAACCGGAACCAGAACCAGAGGAAGAGGAAGATTTTGCAGCTCTACAGGAGTAGTCATCACCTTGAATAACACCCTTTTTGTGTAAGGCCTTTAATTTGGAACAGTCCATGTAGACAGAGGAATAAAAGGTAGCACCACCTCTAACAGATTTCAAACTTGGGAAGGTAACATTGGATAAAGCTCCACCAATGTCAATGGCACCACCAACAGTCTTTAATTTAGGGAAACCAGTAATGGAAGTCAAAGCAGAATTGTTTGTGATATCTAAAGCACCACTGATGGTAACTAAGGAAGCAAATTCAAGATCGGTTAATTCATTGTTGTGGGAGATAGCTAAGGCACCACCAACAGTTTCCAAATTGTCAATAACTAAAGAGTCAATAGTGGTGTTATAAACACCCATTGAACCATTGACAGCGGTTAAGTTGGACATGGAGATGGAGGAAACATCTCTGAAAGTAACGTTGTTAGCCCAGATTAAGTTGTCAAAAGAGACTTCAACGGTTTCGGAGTTATAAGAAACTTCTAAAGAAGTTTTAACGGTTTTAAGAGCACCATCAACAGCTTGCAAATCTCTGTTGTTGTTGACATTGAAGGTGTCAACGTCAACAACGTTAATACCAGAAAGAGTTTCCAAGGCAGTATCGGAGATATAAAGAGAGTCGACTTTGGAGATACCAGTGGTTAAGGTAATTTCACTTAAAGCTGGAAGAGTGACAAAGTAGATAGAACCAACTTGAGTCAAAACAGGCAAGTTGAGGTTATCTAAGATGGTTAAATCAGTCAAGGATAATTCATCGTCAATGATTTGTAAAGAGTCAGCAGAGAAGGAAACCAAAGAGGTGGCATTTTTGATGATTAAAGAACCTTTGATTCTGGTAACACCAGGCAAAGCAGCAGTACCAATAGAACCTTGGATAATAACATCACCTTCAAGGGTACTACATGATGAGATAGTATCTAAGTCACCTTGGTTTTGAATAGCAAATCCACTGTCACTTTCACAGTCATCAGCAAAGACCGAAGAAAGGAAAGCTGAGGCGGTTATCAAAGAGGATAATAGAGATTTTCTGAATTGCATTTTTTGATGGAATGTTATTGGAATATGAGAGTAGTAGATGGCACTAGGGTATATATATAAATATGAATAGATAAATATAAATATATGGATAGTGATAGTGATGAGAGCTTATAAACGAGATGAATTAATTCAAAACAATATTAATCTTCAGGAACTAGGAACGGGAGAAGTAAATAAAAGAAGAGAGAAGTAAGAAAACCTAGAAGAAGAATTGTTGAGCGAGTGATTAATTCTTGTTTTTAAGAGATTTCTTAAAGATAATAAAGGTCAATAAATATAAGAAAAATGGCTGAAAAGACGTCTCTTATAAAAAAGTGGAAAGAGGAAAGAGAAAAAAGAAAAGAGAAAACAAAACAAAAAACAAAAAGACGAAAAGGGGATCACCGCTCGATTTAAATACGCTTTGCCCAGCAGCGCGCTCCCTCTGTCCTCGCGCCCCGTGCGTTTGCAACAGCCTCACTGCGTGTGCAGGCTTAGTTCCATACCACGCCTGTGCTATCGGGACGGTTTTGCGTGCTGCTTGTTCTGTGTTCTGTCGTGCTGACGTCGCTAGGGTGTCTGCACCTGCTTCGAGGTATTTATAGCACACCGAGCCCCCACAGGCCGTGCGTGCTGAGGTTGGCGCCGGTGCTTCCGCCAGCCCAGCGGTCTCTGCTGCCGGTGCTGCCGATGATGCCGGTCCAATAAGCCCCTGCTGCTGCTGATGCCGCTAGCGCCACGTCGGGCCCGCGCTTGTCTTCTTGATGGAGGTGGAGCAGAAGAAGCGGTTGCGTTGAGCTTAAGCGAATAACACGCTAGAGCAAAGCGCAGCGGCTCATTTATACTTGGGAATTGCACATCTGCCGGAAATGAGCTGCTGCCACTATCTTCCAGACGATAAATAATCTGTCTGGTTATTTGATTGGATTCTCCAAAGCAGCAGGCGTTTCCCTCGCTTGCTAATTTCAATTTACCGTCTCCAAAAGATAAAAATGAAACATGCTATCTGATATCGGTGTGTATCATACTTATGATCATATTTATGATATCAATTGTTGCGCTACAATAATATAACTGACAATTGACGGATGACGATTTTCAGCTCCAAACAATGTTAGTATTTGGCATTTAACAACTATGCAATACCTCCTAAAACACAACAATTCTTCCGCCTAAATATAGATTCGTTTTTACAGCAGCCCGCAGAATATCCGTTTTAAGTTGCTAGTGCAATTGCAACACAACTCAAAACACAACAAAGAGTAAAATGGTTGTTTTTTGTATTTTTAACCCATGCTGCAATCGCAACATCTCGCTTGATATCGTTATAAATAAATCAAACTGCAATTAAAACTGGCAATTTAAATTGCAATCACTTGGTTTTCTGCTCAATTACATAAATTGGTTGCAACTCTAACTGCACCATCTTCCTCCTCGCTGGTTTTACGTCCAGAGCCTTCCTCCAATCAAACTCGTTTGTCTGCCCAGGCTCATAAACTCATACCCAACGCTTCATTCTAGATCTCGTTGCCAGGTCAAATGCCCTAATTTCAATACATTCCCGGCTGGCGGTCGAATGTAGTTTCAATTCGCTCCACTTAGCACAGACCTGCACCCTAAGCTTGTTTTGAAAAATGTGAAATTTGTGAAAAAGATGAAAAACTAGGGCTTCACTACCGGGACCCGCTTCTACATAAATACCACTAATTTTTCTCTCTTCTCTCTAGTCTTTCTCTCTGGTATTGATATGCTATCATCGTAACTCAACCATAATGCCCTCTATAATACCACTATAGTACCACCCTACTACCTTTCAATTCTGTAGCTTTCCAGCACCACTGCCCATGAATAGCCCCATGTAACTCATCGCTGAAATCTCAGCTGCTTGTTACTCGGCTCCACGAGAGGCTGTTCTTTTTTCTGGTTCTCCCACCAAATCCCAAGAAAATCTTAGAATTGTAGTTTCTTTTTCGCCTGTTTTCAACAAAACCACTTTGTTCCATCTCCCTGGGCCCGTTTCTCGCGATAACTCCTCCGGAAAAAATCACTTTCACAAACATGCGGAAGTCTGCACTACTATGTGCTGCAACGTACTCTAACTTGCAAAGCTGCATTGAAACGCACTGAATCAAAACAAAGCGGATCCCGTCTTTTTGTCTTCGGTTTTTAACACAAGATTATTACTCGCTCGATTAGGAAACGCTCTCATTTTGAGTACTTTATCATCAAACCTTTTCATTTCTATTCTACTTTATTTCGTTCAATTCAGTTCAGTTCGGTTCGACTATTATTGAACTTTCTCACTTGTTCGATGATCAATCTCATCTTCAGAGCTAAATATAGTCTCAAATAAACTACTCAATTTCTTATTAAGCTCATCATCTTCATTAATACCACTAACCTTATCCTTATCCTTATCCTTATCCTTATCCTTATCCTTATCCTTATCCTTATCCTTATCATCAATATCCTCATTAATATGATTGTTTTCATTTTGGCTATGATCAATCTCTTCGTATTTTTCTTCATATCCATATCCATATCCATTCTTATACCCATCTTCTTTTTCTTCACATTCATCTTCCTTCTCTTTACTCACTTTCTTGTCAGTTGTTTCTGTATTTGATTTCTTATCTATATTATTATCCTCCTCATCCGAACAAAGATTAATTATATCGTCTTGAAATTTATTAGAATTAATTAAATTATCTCCATTAATTGGTTTGGTTGGTCTAGTATTATCCTGATAATCATTTTGATACTTCATTTTATTATAATTATACTTATTAAAATTATACTCATCATCACCATAATAATCATATTTATAATCATTATGATTATGGTTATGATTATGATTATGATTATGATTATAATCTTCATCATCAACACCATCGTCATCGTCATCGTCGTCAACATCACTATTAACATCAATACTTTTCATTATTTTTCTAGTAGTTCCATTCTCATTTTTATTCCCACCTTCATATTGTTCATTATCTTCATTGCCACTTTCATCATCACTAAGTACAATAAAATCCATTTTATTACCATTCATATTTCCATTTTTAACTCCATTTTTAACTTCCTTGATATTTCCATTGATATTTCCACTTTCACTTTCTTTTTGATAAATTTCACTAATACTATATTCAAACTCATCTTCATCTTTTATAATACTCCTTTTCTCTTCACCATTAACTTCAATTTTAGCTCTTTTAAATCTATTTCCATGTCGCTGTCTATTTCTTGAAACTATACTTATTTCAACTTTAGAATCACTATCATCTTCCGAATCTATTTCATATTCTGATATCCCATTTGCTTCACTTTTTATTTCTTTCTTAACCTTAGCCTTTTTCTCATATTCATCAATCTCAATCTTTTCAAGCTTATAAAGCTTATCAAATTTATTAAACTCTTCAATTGTTTGCTCTTTTAATTTAGTCCTCGCATTTCTATTCATATCATCTTCATCTTTTTTAAACTCTTTTTCCTTCTCATATTCTTCATAATCATGCTCTTCATAATCATACTCCTCATAATCTTGATAATCTTGATAATCCTGATAATCTTGATAATCTTGATAATCTTGATAGGTTTTTATATCTTTATTATCTCGAGCATTAGACGATCCTCTTAATCTACCAAACCTATATTCAAACTTATAATCATCATCATCATCACCATCATCATTAATATCAATGCTCTCCATATTATTGTCTTTATCATTACCTATACTTCTAATAATAGATTTCTCACTTGATTCAATAATCGAAAGTACTTCATTATTCACAACCTGATATTGCTTATTTAATTCATTCAATTTCTCGGTCAACTCATTACGATAGGTAAACGTTTTGTCATGATTTAATGCTCCCTTTCGATACTGTCTTAATAATGATAAAACTTTACTTGCTTGTAATGGAATATTACCACTTTTAGGCGTAAGTAATGGAAGTTTAGGTAGCTCGTCATATTCTTCCCCGTCTATCCTTCCATTAATATTACGCCTCACAACAACTCTCTTAATATCACTATCTGAATCTGAATTAGAATCAGAATCGAAATTCAACGCAGATTCTGATCCAGATGAAAGTTCAAACTCACTGTCTATCCTAATTGTCTCAAATGAATTCAATTTCTTTTTCAAAATATTTAAATTATTTAAACTGGAACTTAAATTCGTATTAAATCTAAATTTAAATGATTCTTCCAGAAATTTTTTAAAACTATTGTTACTATTATTATTACTATTATTATTATTATTATTATTATTATTATTATTATTATTACCATTATTGTTAATCGTAGAAGTAGTATTATAAACACCGCGAAAATTATTACCTCCATTGCCATTTTTAATTCTATTATTTATTATGCCTCTATTATTAACCTTAAGTCTAGTATCCCTACTTCTACTAATTTTGTTATTTCTATTAACCTTTGTGTTCTTGCTGCCAAGTCTTTTATTTCTTCTATTGGTTTCCAATGATATGCTGTTGATTTTATTTATTGTTTCTTTATCTTCCTTTTCATTGTACTCAATGCCTTTCATTAGCTCGAGCGCATGTTTTACATTGGTTGGCAATGTAAATAATCTCAAGGGCAAATTAGTAATTTCATTTCCATTTAAATTTGTTCTGTTATTCAATGATTTTTCATCATCTTCTGAATAAAATAAATATGATGGTAATTCTATTATTTCATTATCGTTTTTAATGTTTAAATAAAGTTTGTTTTCGTGATTATTTTTAGTGATATTGATATTATCTTGATTTTTCATAATCATTGATCGTTTTACTATGCTTTCTTGAATCTTTTCCACAATTATGTTCTTGGTTTCAATCGTCAAAAGATTAAACTCTCTTTGATTTTTTTTCTTAAAGGAATAATTTATTTGATCAAATGATTGTAACCGGAAATCAATTGTTTCTTCTCTATAATTGGTTTTTATCTTTAGTTGTGATATAGATTCTCTCGGGATTTTTGTAAAGTTTAATTTCTGTATCACTTTTGGTTCATTGACATTGGGTTTTAATAATGGCCAGGCCAAATTATAAATCCAATAATGACGTACGCATCTATAGCAATATAAATTTTCAGCATAATTTAATTTTCTAAATTTCGAGTATCCAATTTTATAAAATTCTTCTTGGTTATAATTGAAATAACAACCACAATTTCTGCAATCGTAAATATTCATGAAATTTGATGTATCCTTTTTGTAAAACCTTGTCATATACAATTTGTGCAAAGTTCGATAAATTTTTCTTTGTTTTATTTCATTAAAATGTTCTTGTGAGTTGATAAAATCAAATGAATCAATAGAATAATCTATTGAATAATCATCTAAAAGTGTAGTTGTTCTTTCTGGAGCTTTTTTTCTAGGTCTTAAATGTCGCCTTAATCCATCTGGTTCTAATGTGTTTTCTCTGGAGTATTCATCTGATTCCAAAATATTAATTTTATCGATTTCTGCGTGTCTATCTATTTTCTTTCTATAATGACCATGAACATGACCATGGCCATGATTTTGACTTTGATTCTGATTGTTGCCATTTGCTGTATTATTCAGACTTGTCTGACTGTTTGTTTTGTTAATGTAAGAAATGTTAGATATATTAGACGCATTTGAGATGTTAGAATGTATAGTGATTTTGTTGGTCTTATCTAAAGGATCAGATTCACTAGGAACTGGTGTTAGATAAACAGGTTGGTTTTTTTTTGTTGAATCTTGATTTAAAACATGAAAATCATCTTCTGGTTCTGAGCCCGAATCAATAATGATAATCTCATCATGGTCGGATTCATAATTAGAATTGTTCTTATCAAAAGCATTATCTGAATTATTGAAATCACTAAAATCATTATGATCATTAGAGTTGTCATTATTGTGAGCGTGTTTCTTTTTAGGATTCTTTTTTTTCGAGTATGCTCCTTTGCCAGTTCTCTCACAGGTAGCACATAAGCAATCTTTATTATCCTTTCCAAAATAACTTGGAGCATAAGTAACAGTTATTTCTTCGCCTCTTAATATTTTCCTTATTGCTACAATAGTCATTCCGTTAGAGCCCTTTGAGCTAAATCTTGCATTTCCTTTACAGTCATGGTTTACAAATCTCGTTGGACCTAACATTAAGCAAGGATTTGCTTTTCTTGAGGTGTGAATAACACTGAAATCACTTTTTCCCAATCTTTTAAAATCCACTTCATTTAAAGGTGCCAAACAGCCATACAAAAACTTGACTTCCTCTCCCTCTTGGAAAGTCTTTCTGGCAACCACACTTGCTTCTAGTTTGCCAGTTTTATGAAAAAATCTGTCTGTTGTTGAAATTTCAAAACCACATTCCGGAGAAAAAATCTGAAGATATTTTCTTGCATGGCCTACAAACTCATCTCTAATCGAATCATTAGGATATTTGCTAAGAAAGTATTTTATTTTTTTTAGATTTTTAAATTCTTCTATTAGTGCTTTATAGTTTTGTCTAGAGGTGTCCAAGAGATGTTTGTGTATTAACGAAAGAATAACTTTAGTTGAAGGTCCATCGTAATGTGTGGATTCGTCTATTTTCCTTATTTCTGCCCAATAAAAGATCTGGTGTTGAAAGAGAAACACACGTCAAAAATGTTAATATAATTTAGAACACTGTTATGTTTGGAAGAAACGCAGGACTTGGGACATACCTTATCAATAAATATTTCTGTTAGAAAGTCGTCAAATTGCGAGAGATATAGCCAATTGAGATTGTGACTCATGACTAGGTGTATTAAGAAACTATAGTATACAGGTATTTATAAAGCAAAAAAACATTAAATGTAGGTGGTTGGAGCTGTTTTTTGTATGTTGAAGAAAACATCAGATAAACAATAAAACATAAATATTTTTTTTCAGTGTTTTCTTTTTGGGCTTTTGCTTGAAATTCAAAATTTAAATGCTCCTGGAACGGGATTTGAACTGCACGCAAATTCTCTGCATGCCTTATTCTAAACAGAAGCACCAGCAGAAGCACCAGCAGCACTGTATCCAGCTGCTATCTCGAAATGGTGGTTGTATCTGTAGCCTCGTCACAGCGAAGAAGCTCGATGGCCTTCATGCCCTCCTTCTCAAACACCTTTACCATGCTCTCGCATGTAAGCATCAATAGCTTTTTCGTCTGTGCAGCTTCGTAGTTGATCCATTCTTCGATTGTCATGTCCAATTCTTTCTCAGGCATTTGCAATATAAATCCAGTCAATAGCCCTTCAGAATCGCTGTTCAACTGACACTCTAATTTGACAATCTCGTCCAAAAATTGATTGGCATTTTTCAAGTCAGAAAGCTTCTCATTTAGAATTTCTTTGTGGTCCACAACTTTCCAATGCTTTGGGAGCATCTCCACTCTATTTTTGTTTCCAAGCTTTAACCGTAAATCCAATTGGTAATCCCGAAGCTCAGTCGTGTTATTGTCCATTATGCAACTAGTATATTCATAATCAGGTGTTCCTTGTGCAAATGGAGCAATGCTATTGAGATTTGACGTATTATTCATATTGGCTGGCGACCGTATTGGTGTTAGGTATGGAGAAGCCATTAACGATTTTTTGGCATCATCTGCAAATACCAACAGCTTATTAGTTGTATCTAGATTTGGAAGTCTGCTTTGTGTCATTGTGTTTTCTGCCATGGGCATGAATGATGATGTATTTATCGAGGAGTCTTCAATTGATATGACTAAAGAAGAGTCTTCCACATTTATTCTAGAATCGTGGTCATTATTATAATCACTATCATTCTCATGATCTTTTTTGTTCTTGTTATCGTTATCTTTCTCGTTTTTTCTATCTCTATCTAGATTCCCAGTTGAGCTTCTATGAATATCGCTCTTATTTATGCTATCATTATCAGTATCATTGATATTTGTATGATTATTATTCTTATTGTTGTTGTTTTGACTATCATTTTCAATTTCCAAGCTGCCTTCAACTGTATTTTCCATAATAATGTTGTTGAACGTATTATCTGTAACATTTAAAATATCGTTCCCAAAATTATGCATTTTATCTTCTAACTCTTTTATAACTTCTAGTCGAGTAGAATTGGCTGCAGGCTCAAAATTTTGTTGTGCCTGTAGTTGAGAACTTTTGTACTGTGACAAAAAAGTCTTTTTTCGTTGTTCTTCTTGTTCCTCAATAAATGAAAATGACTTAAGAATACTTTCTCTTAAGGACTTTCTTTTAAAGGTTGAAGGAGAAATTTTACTATCAAAATTTCTGCCCCCTTTATTTAACAGTAAAAAATCTATTAGACTTTCTTGCTTGTCTTCACTAGTAACAGCATCATGAAAAACTTCAGAGCTTTCAAAGGTATCATCGACTTGGTAGACTTCTTGAGTTTCTTTACTATGATTTTCATTTAATTCGTTCTTTTCCACATCGACTGCTTTTGCATTATATACATTTTCATCATCTTTAATAGAGTTGTGTATCTTAATCAGGTTTTTATTATCTTCATTTTCACTCATTTCAACTTTGTTATTATCGGTAACCTCACTAGTTGGTAATTCATTGGCAATTTTTTTAGGATTTTGCAAGAAATTGTCAACACTATCAAGTTTATTTATCATATTTTCTGGTTCATCTTTTGATAAATGATTATGCAAACTAACGAATTTTAATTCATTATCTTTTGTTTTGAAATTTTTTACTGTCTCGGATGACAAGTCTTTTTCTTCTTTTATTTTATCAACCAAATCGTTGCTTTGAATAAAGCTATTAGTTTTTCTTTTGTTATTTTCTGCCAATTTAGACTCTTCATTTTTATAATTATTACTATTAAAATCATTATTTTCTTCTCCATCAAGCAGAAAAAAACTCAATAATTCTGTATTATTTGTTATAGATGTTTTTCTTAGAGACTCATTTGTTGTTTTATTTTCCTTGTGCACATTCTTTGTATTCTGAAGTGTTGAATTTTCAGAGGTCTGAGGTCTAGAAGAACTTGCAATTAATCTTGATTTTTTATTTCTGGCTTTCGTTAAACCATCGTTACTGATAAAATCATTTAGCAAAAAGTCTTCAGAATCTAAACCACTATTTGAGTTTATTGAACTTGATTTTAAGTATGATTTTGATCTTGATTTTGATCTCAATCTTGAATTTGACTTGGTTTTCATTTTAGATTTTAATTTTAATTTGGATTTGGATTTGGATTTGGATTTGGATTTAGACGTTGAATATGATTTAGTCTGAATTATACCGGCATCTTCTACTTCTTCAATATCAGAATCTTGCAATATTGTACTTGAAATTGTTGATTTAGAAGTATTACTTCTCGTTCTTTTATTCGTTCTTAGTTTTGATATATTTACGTTAGAATTATCAGTTGTGGGTATTAAATCGGATATATCATCGAGTTGCATAGTTTTTCTTTTTTTTGAAGTTGTTATACTGGCTTTTGAGGAATTAACCAGATGATTTAAACCAGAAATTTGAGAATTATTGGGACTAAGCTTATAATTTTCCTTTTCCTGGTCATTATTATTATCTATATGTATTAAATTATCGGAAAATTTGAAAAAATAACAATCTGGAGATCTCTTTTTATGTTCTTTCAAAGGATCATCATTTTTTTCCCATTGTTTTAAAGATTTGTTGCAATATATACAAAATACTTGATCAAAATTTGAATTTAAAGAGTCAGGTAAATAATAAAAACCTGCATTAATCATTCTCAATGAATTTGGAATCCAATTTGGATGAGTCTTGCTATTATCATAAGGCCATTTTTTGAGAAACGAATTTTTCCTTATTTCAAGCATTTTTTTGCCAAATGGATCATTAAAAATATCAATTTTGGACCAATCGTAATCTTTCAATTCCAAGTTAACATTTTGCTCTAAAAAAGTATCTCTGTGCTGTTTTTGTAAAAGGAAAATTGATTGCAAACAATCTGAATTTGAATATTTGAGGTGATATTCAATAGGATTTACGATATTCTCCCAGTTGGATATTTTTTTATTACAGCCCGAACATGTAACTCTATCTGGATTCAATTTTGTAGGAGTGAAATAAAAGCCTTGTCCAGCCATTACTTCCCACGATGGGTAGCTGTCAAAGCTGTTGTTTGGTGGCCATGTAATTTTAATCTTTTTTTGCTTTCCAATTTCCTTTGGCTCCTTGAAGGAATTTAGCCTGGTTTCTTTGAAGTAAAAAGAAGACACTGCTCTAGTCATTCTCCAGACAGAATCAAAGTAACCAAAACAATTCTTGTGTAAATGAAACAGATTCAGTCCATGCTATGTCAACTGCTTGGGAAAGTTCAGTTGTTTATTTATTCATGAAGAAAATCTCAATTTGTAAACACATCCACAGAACTGGTTTTGATTTGACATGTTTTTTCATGCGTGTTTCTGCATGAATTCTAATCCGGAAGTGCTTCTCAAATGTGACCTTCTAGGAGCAATTTTGTTCTCCCTTTGGTTCCTTACCAGTATGTTTTTTTTATTATATTTAGATCAAATTTACCCAATCAGACAAGCCATCATATCTATATTAACGACAGCAGAATGAGATTCAATATCTTCTTCTTTATTTTTAGTTTGGGTTTTGTTTTTAACCTTTCCTTTTCAAAGAATATTTTTGACCCAAGTAAGTTCAAAGACAGCAACTTTGATTTCAAAAAAGCTAAAAGATCTTATCAAACCATTTTAACTCCCAAGGAAATGAACGTTGATAAATTCACTTCCAATTTGATATCCTTAGATAGTTTTAGAAATAAACAAATATCTGTTTTTTCGTACTATTTAAGGGATCATAATGATTTATTAAATGAATTGCTCACTTCATCACTGAACAACAAAATCAATCTTATTATTTTTGTTCCAGTTGATTCCCAATTAGAAAAATTGCCTTTAAAACCCTGGGAATTTCCTACAAAAATCGAGGATGATAAATATACTGAAAAGGAAATTGACGAAATTTCTTCAGCTAATGTTCAAGACTTTATTAAAAGCCATATAGTTAATGTTAATCATAATTTGGCTTCTCTTTCAAATAATAAAGAAATTTCGTTGATCACTTTGAATGATCATAGATTAGTTTTCACACACAATCATCAAGAAAATACAGACGATGTTTATTTTGTTAAAGCTGAAGATTCTGATGCCAACTCGTGGTTTAAAGTCGTTGAATCTAAAGAAATTCGATTAGAGAATTCAAATCTTTTAGTTGCTGTTATTGATGGTGTTTTGGATATTCCCTCAATTTAATATCACTATTATATTTCTTTGTTTTTTATTCATTCTTATTTTTGAAATTTTTTTAAGTGTCATTATCGAGACAAGTATGTTTTATTTATGGTTTTCTATTATATACTGAATTTATGGATATTTTATTTATTAAAAACTAGAGAATCTTTCTCTACCTGACTTGAAATATTTAGCTATTCAAATCTAGAACCATAAAAGCACACGCATAAAATACAAATAAAAAAACCTGAACACAAAGTGTAACAAATATATCAAAGAAAAAAAGAGAAAAACATATATTAAAAGGTCGACTGGATTTATAAACCATAACCCCAAACGCTAATTTGAATCTCAACAGTATATATTTGCATTTCATCTGTTACGCGTCAATTCTTTCTTTAATTGTTCGCTAAAATCATCACCTACATCATCATCATCCCAATCTTGATCCCATAATTGGTTTTCGCCTTCAGCGCCTAATGTCTGATCTTCTTCCCAATCTTCAATGGCAAAATCCTCAAACTCATCATCTTCTTCTAAAGTTTGGATTTCAGGGTCTTTTTTTAGCTGATTTTCCTTTGGTATTCCTGTTTGTTGAGGAGAACCACTTTGTGGTGTAGCACCAGATTGTTCAGACATGATTGAAATCAAATGCTGTTTAGATATAGAATGAACCTATTAGTTGATGAGAGTCTCTCTTTTCGATTTTTTTTTTCCGTTTATTTACCCGCATTTATATCAACGTACGATCGGAAATATGCGGTCAGGTGATTATATAATCTATTTACTTTTGAATAGTTCTTGTGTATACAAGGTTATTCCTACAGTTAGTGTCCCTTTTTCATTTTATCAGATAGAAAAATTGGACTACTTTGAGGAGGTTTTCTTTGTTAATTTTGTGAGGTTCCTTGATTATATTTTCCGGAAGAAATTTTCGATTTTAAAGAGCGTTTGGTGCCACTCGGAATAAGCTCCATCTCGCATTTCCGGGTAACTCCTTTTCTTGATATTATCCGGTGTGTTCAAAATCCATCTTTCTGAATTTGGTAGAATATTTTTTGGATTCAATTCTGAAAAACTGTAAAACTTTTAAAAACAAACCGAAGATCAGTAAATCATCCTAAAAACCTATCACTAAAAATACCTGCACGAACTTTTTCTAAAGAATTAAGTAAATAAAAGCAATTAAAAAGCTCCCAATTGGCTCAACAATTGATACAAAACAGATTAATAGGGATGCCAAATTTTTATAAACATGATTTAAGCTGAATTTCAGCTAAAAGTAATATTTCTAAATCTTAAAAGACAACTACAACAATAGAAAATTAATAGTGCAATTTAGGTATTAAGTATGAACGATTCCCCATATGAAATAACTTTTTTTCTATCAAAAAAAAAAGGTTATAATAGGTTGAATATAATTTTTAAATTTATCCAAAATAACCAACCAATAGTATTAATTCAAACCCAAGTCATATAAACTTTATTCCGAAACTATTCGAGAAAAAAATTAGATTAGTGAAAAAATAATATTTTTTAGCATTATATGGTGGTAATATTGTTTTCTGTGATAAATTGTTGCATTTTATCAATATTTTCTTTATATGGGCTCTCTTCAATTAAAAGCAGACGTAATTCAGTTTTAAATAGTTCATTTTTAAGCTCTTCATGAGTTGAAAATATAGTTATAAATTCTTCTTTCCAACTTCTAAAACTAGTGTTTGTTGAAAGAGACTCGCAATTTTGTTTTAACTCTTTCAACTTTGTATTTCCATCAACCATCAAAGCGCGTTTTTTCTTTTTCTTTATTTTTCCTCTATTTTTTGAAGAACTTGACTTTCTTTTCAGAGGTAATAATTTTGAATTCTGAATATCTATATTTTTCGAATTCGATTGATTAATAGACGAGACTATATCATTCCATACAGAAGGGGGAGCAATGGATTTTAAAGCAGTTTTCGATGGTGTTAAACTGGTCTTTCTAGGTTTGGCTTTTGTTTTTAAAACTAAGCTTGAGTCTTCAGGATCGATTATAGTTGAGTCATTATTTTCAGAATCATCATCATCAATCAAAACTTTTTTTGGATTAATAAAATTTTGGGGTTTATCTTGAATTGTTTGTTTCATTTTTGACAAAAAAAACGGATTAGATATAGTAATATCTTTAGTGATTGATAAATCTTCATTCGGGTCATCATTTGAAAATAAAAGATTTCTATCAGATTGAAGATTATTTGTATCTGAATCATTTCTAGCGGATGAACTTTGCATTGTAGTATGATGCATGCTGCTCATCCAGCTACTAGATTCTTCTTCATCATTGTTATTTTCTTTCTTTGAATCAGATTTGTTTTTTTCAAATTTATTCAAACGGTCGTCCAAATTTCTTAATTTAGAGGCTGGAGAAGTACTTGTGATAATAGGTTGGTTTTTGGAGTAATTTTTGTTTTGTATTTCCTGGTTAAATATATTCTGCTGATTTAGTTCCTCGTTTATGATTTGTTCTAAATCCATTTCACTGGATGAGTTATTTAACAATATATCATTGGGGCTTATTCTTTTCAATTTTGAGTAACTTGTTTCGGTTTCTAAAATTTCATGAAGATTTTCTTGAATTGTGTTTATATTTTGATTTTGATTTTGATTTTGAGTAGTGTCTCTTTCATCACCATTTATTATATGGTGATTTTCAGCTACTTTTAATTGTAAAAATTCATCTAGTTTATCTAGTATGATATCTTCTTCATTTAAAAGCACGTCGCCCTTTTCAGGCTCGATATTTACATCGCCTTTCAGATATTTTTGATTATCATTTTGAATATTAAAACCTGGGGTGATTATGTTTATATACCAAAAATTAGGAGTAAGTAAATTCAAAATTGAATAGATATTTTTGATTAATTTATTAATTTTTTTACCAAAAGAGAGATTCAATTGTAGAAGACGATTGTTTAAGGCCAAAACTTTGATTGGTTTTCTTTTAATAGTTGGAATTGAAGAAGTAGCACTACATATGGGCAAAACATAGGAAACTGACCATGAATATTTATGGAGTTTATTTTGGTCTTCATATATTTGAATTGAATTTTCGTTTAAATAAAATTTTAAATTTTGAGCGTGGAAAAAGGAGTTTTTAGGGATTTTAATGTTTAAAATGGAGGAAAATAAACGAATTGAATTGATCTTTGAGTTCAAGATCAAGTCTTTGTTTCTATCATTAATATAGGTTATTGTGCCATTTTTGTTTAGTTTTACAGATTTTAGGATGAATCTGATATTCTGACAGTATATTAAACTGTAGTTTATGATTAAGTTTTTTAGATTTTCAATTAAGGAAGGGGTCTTCTTTTGAAAGAATTTTTTCCTTACAGGTAGTTTATTGAATAGATTTTTGACAATGATTGAGGTGCCATTTGAAGCAGCTGTATTCTTGAAAGAGTTTTGAATTGGAAGACCGGATATATCAACTGACCAAGATTGAGCAGTTGAATCAGAGGATGTTTTGGAAGTTATAGATAGATTCGAGGCTAATTGAGTTATAAAAAAGAGAGCTTCACCTCTAAAGCCTAGAGTGTTTATTGACAAATGGATGTCGTTGTAATTTGATATTTTTGAGGTTGTTGAATTGCAGCACATTAGTTGTCTATCAAATTTCGGTACACCTTTGCCATTATCCTTTACCGATAGGTAATTTAAACCAGCAGAATTTGAATCGTATTCGATAGTTATGGTTGTTGCAGAGGCATCGATGGAGTTATCTATTAGTTCTTTTATGACAGCTACTGGAGAAAAGACAGCAGATGAGGAGGTGATAGTAACAGCAGTTTGAGATGGTATTCTTTTTATTGCCATTTGGTGATTTATTAATAGAAAGCAAAATAAAAGTGATTGAATGTTACTGTGGAGAATAATGTATATCGAATAGTATATATTGAATCATAAGATTACATTATAGTTTATGAATTATAAAATGAAGTGAAATGGAAAGGAATAAAATTTTAGAAGAGCAAGAAAAAGTAGAGCGGTGAGTTTCGGCGGTAAAACAACAACAAAAAAAATATAAAAAAATATAAAAAAATGGAGGTAGTTAATTGAAAATACAGAAGGAGTTTCGAAAAACGTATGAATTGAAGAAATGGAAGGAATATTTGAATAAAAAAAAAGGAAAATCAAATAAATCAAGACAAACTCTTGATGAATTGTTCTAGATTAAGGATCCTTTGTTTAAAATCTTTAACAATCATGTCAATTTGCTGGACCTTTAAAAAATCATTTAGTAATTCATCTAACTGGTCATTTAAATCTTTGAATTTAACAACCTCAGACTGGATTTCATCTTCGATAAATACTTCAACATTGTATCTTTTATTTGAAACACTTAGCTCGGTTTCCTCAGCCAAAGACTTGATTCTGTCGTTGATTTTGTAGATAAGATAGTCGAAGTTCAAGGCCAACTGTTTGACGTTCAAGGGGTCGTCATCAACAGAGATGGTGTCAGTATTAGCGTTGGCTGAAGTTTGATCATCTGCGATGCGACTGTTCTGATCGGTGGCTGTTTCGGTATGGTCTTCAGGATTGGAAGTGGCAGAAGAGTCGCCATTATCGGGATGAGCGTTGGAAGACTGTGGATTGAGTGTGTGGGAAGAGGTGAGCGTTAGCTGGGACAAAGAGCAGGTGGCGGTGGAAACACCGGAGAGAGAGGCCACGTCGTTGTCGGGATCGTCCATTGCTGCGTGTGCTGCTTGGTTTGGATGATGTGGAGAGGAACGCGAGCTTGAAAAGGCACAGAAGCGGAAGTGCCAGTGCTGTGGAACGATTGGCACGAGACCAGAAAGCTGCACATCTTCAACGGCGTCTTCTCAGCACCTCCTTCAGCTGTGCGATAAGAAGGGAACCAATGGTTAGTGTGAAAGAGCATATATGAAATGATTGTATAGGAAAATGTTTCATAAAATGTAGAAGGGACTATAGAACTAAAAGAAATTTAAAACAAAATGTTATGGGTCTTCCTTTTTGTGAGATGTGAAAACAGAAAAACATTTGATGATGAATATAGAGGAACGCACTAAATATTAGAAACAAGCATATGAAGAGGAGTGATAGAAATATTGATCAAAAAAATAACTGAAAAAAAATAGGAAAAATTGGAAAAAAATAACAAACATCATAGAAAACAGGCAACAGAGAAACATAACTTGACTTAACAGTAAATAAAAACAAAAACAAAAAGAAAAACAAAACCAAAAAAATAAAATGAAAAAATAGAATGAGAAAAAAAAATGAGCAGATTATCTTATGAAATCACTTGTAGCGTGTTGTTTGAGACTTTTCTCTTTTTGAGAGGTTTTTTGAAATTGTTGTCATCAAAATTGAGAAACTCATCCTCAAAATCATCTCTGTTTTTTCTTTTCTTTTCAGAATTACGAATTGGTATCTTTATGCCTTGGTTGGCAAAACATTTGCTTAGTTCTGTGCTCTTACCGACTCCAGGAAACTGTTTGGGGATGTATACTTTGAATCTGTCAGATAGAATTTCACACAATGAAGTACATGAAGCACTTTGAGAGTTTGGATTTAACAAAGCATCTAGAGGATTAACTTTGAACAATGAGAATTTTAATTTAAATTCGCCTTCCACTCGAACCGAAATCTCTGGAAAGACAAACCATAAGCCATATTCGCCATTTAAGTCTTTAACTTTGCTTGGGTTCTTGACGACTTCTCCATTGAGATTCCGAACTGGACCATGGATAAACGAATCGTTGATATTTCCTGACTGCTTAGCCAATTCCAGATCAAAGATCAAAGTTTTGGTTTGGCTGTGGTTGGAAGTGTTGGGAGTATGAGGAGTGTTGGGGGTGGTGGGGGTGTTTGGCGTATAGCCAGAATTGTAACCGGGAGTGCTAATAGGTGTGGTGTCGAAATCACTGTCTCTATCTCTATCATTATTAACAGTTAGATGGTTGTTTGAGGTGGTGTTATTGGGTGTGTTGATGATGATATTGTTATTCATGTCAATATTTTTAGGGTTTGAATAAGTGTGATTATTTATGTTATTGATGGAAGTATCATTTTTGACAATCTTTTTGAATTTTTTCTTGTTACTGTTTGCGATTTTTAGTTTCTTGGTTAGAATCTTTTTGTCAGGGATTGAATTTATAATACTTAGGTCAATGTTTCTTTCAGGATCCCATAATTGGGCTATCAACATGTAGTACTGAGAATCAGCGAGATCATCAGCAAGAAGTTGTTTTCCAGTGAATTTATCTCTCATACACAATTTTATACAGGGAGGAGGAGAAATGTTTCTTCTGTCTTTATCACCAAGACCACACATTCTAGCCTTTTCTGGTTGTTGTGCAACAATCAATTCGTAGTCAACTGATGTGAGTAGTTGGGTGCTGTTAGTATTTGTTAGACAGTCGACGTGAACTAAATATATTATATTCATCAGCGATTATACATACTATTGTCGTAGCTCATTGTTAATGTCAGCTAAATTGAATGAGTAAAAAAAAACGGGGATTGGGTAGAGGAAAATCAGAAATCAGTATAGGTTAGGGATGTAGCTCCTTTAGAAGTTAGAAAAGTTAGCCAATGAGTAAACGTTAAATAGCAGAATAATAATAAAGGAATATATATATCGAGATAATAGAAATCAGAATATATTCATATAATAGGGTAAAATTAAAGAATTGATGATTTGATTAGGAATGAGGAATGATTTATTTATTGCGGTATTTCTATATTAAAAATGAGATTAAAATGAGATTAAAGTGAAGTGAAATGAAGTGGATTAAATGGATTAAATGGATTGAATGACTTGAACAAAACAAATGGATAAATTGAGTAGTTTATTAATTTATTAATTAATTAATCAAGATCTTAATTGAAAATGAAATGAAAATTAAAATAAAAAAGAGACATCTTAAGAGAATATCAGGAATTTGAAATAAATTTATATTAACAATCCTGAATAAACAGAAAAATTCAGAAATTGAGTAAAGAGACAGAAAGAAGAGAAAGAAAGAAAGTTTACTAAAATGGAGAAATTCAAAAAATCCAAAGAAATCCAAAAATTCATTAGCTATTTTAAATATTCCAAATATTTAAAATATTTAAGATTAAACAACATGAACAGTAAAAGAAATTTATAATTTTTGTAAAAGCATAAAAGTGTAAAAGTGCAAAAATGCAAAGGTTATAAAACCCAGTTTGGAGATCCAAAAATTAAAACACTGAACTTCAAATAGTATCAAATCCAAGCAGAGCCTTTTAGTGGTTGGCTATAAGCTACCTGTGGTTGAAAAGAGCTAACATGGCTTGAAAAGAACTTTGAATTTCAAAGATAATAGAAATCCAAAATCAAAATACCAACTTAATAAGATCACAATAATAAACTTAATAATAGAAATATTATTAAGATTGTTGCTATTGTCTAATTATGTATCTGTATTGTCTTCACCCTATTTAATTACCAATTATGAAGAATCTTGACTTTGTATACTATTGTTTACATGAACCCAAAGATTTGGAAGTGGTGAACGAAAAAGAACAGTGCAAGATTGTTATTAGTTTTAGTGTTAATTTTAAATTTTGTTAAATTTTTTTCTTTTATTTTCCTTTTGATCAACAAGTTCTAGTTTATTGTCACCAGAACTATCCCCAAGATTATCATTGAAACAATGCGAAAGGCATGAATAAAACTTGACATGCTCTCCTGGCATAGTTCAAGCCTTTTCTAGGCTAGTCCAGAAGGCTTTTAAAGGCTATCAACAGAACTGATAATGCGCAAGGCCTAAGGCTATCGGAGCCAGAAGCTGAGGCAGTTGCAACGCTGCAGCTGCAGCTGCAGCCTGTGAAGATAGTCGTGCTGCTGACCCGCTCATCGGCCCCTTCAGCTTGCCTCAGCCTTGTAGGCTTACTCAGCGGTGCAAGCTCTGTGAGCTGTTCAAGCTTTCTCCAAGTTAGAGACTCCGCAGCACACAGCGCAGATCCGTCGTGATCCGTCGCCAGCGCGGTGAGTAGACAGATCCCGCGCTGGATTCCGACTCAGCGCTGCGGGCCGCTTGGAATTTGGTAACCAACAAACTCAGACTGCAGCGCTTCCACTTCGTATAACTGACTTCACCTTGTTAATTCACCACCAGACTCTCGGGTTTGCACACTGAGTGAGCTCATGCACACTACTTTTGCTTGCCCATCCACCTCCAACCACACGAAACGACTTCAAATAACTCTAAATAATCCAAAATTGTCAGCAATCGAGTTGGCAAACTCCTGAATCTGCCGTTTTTTTATCAGCAGAATTATCAATAAAACTATCAATGTCCATTGATAAATAGATTTGCGTCCAGTGGTACTAATTAAGTTGCAAATTCTGCTTAGTTCTAGACCACACATCTTGGTTTGTTCAAGTCAAAGTAATGTATGAAGAATTAAATATAGTCCAAAGGATGCAAGGAAATAAAAACTTTAGACTATCTCAAAAACCTTTTTTAGGAAAATAGGATAGGATTGGGATACCAATGTTATAAATGTTTTAAGTATTTTTAATATTTTTCAATGTTTTCACTGTTTTTATTTCTGCACGGTTTTAGGAAACGGCAGCAACAAATTAAAATATTTGAAAACGGATTGCAATAACACCATGATTGTATGTTGCTTCACCACTCTCACCAAATTCATCTATTACTTTGCCCTTTTAGAGTCGCGATTCTATTTTTGTGGTTTAAAATTCACACCCAGATTTTCAAATATTCTGTTGCCCAATCTTTTTTTCTCCTCGATTTTCACATTAATAGCTGTTGCGTATTTTCGCAATACTCAAAAATCAGGGAGATAACTCAGAGACAATATCAGAGACAAATTTAAAAATCAGCCAGGCTAAGCTGAGCCAATCTTCTTTTCCCAATCATCTTTATAACCACCTCCCACAATTCGTTTATCCCTATTCACGATCCTGATTCTTCCTCCTGCTTTCTAGAACGTTAAATTCCTGCTCGTTCTTTCAATTTCCACCCTTCAAGATTCACTCTTATGACAATCACATGAGATTTACGAACTGATAGCATGAATAGCAGCAATCCAAATAATATTTGCAATAATTATTTTGTTCAACAAATTGTCCTAGAACACACCGAAAACCATGATTCAAAACGACCATTTTGGGGTGCTCTTCCATCAGTTTTGTCAAACCCAAAAGCAACTTTTCTGGCTTATTTCTTTTGCTTGACGATATTATACCATATTATATTCCACCATTATATTGTAACTGACTACATCAGCTTGTCCCACGTTATGTCAGTCTTAGTGTTTTCACTGCTCAACTATCACTTACTTCATTTGCTGCATTTGGTCCATTTTTTTCATTTAAATCACCTTTTCTTCGAATCACTGCTAATGATAATCATTATCACCATTTCGGTTTTTTCAAACTAAACTAAATTTGCACAAAATACACTATAAACTGCGCTTTCAATTACAAATTTTCAACTGTAATTTTAACTACTAAGTTCCTAACAAGAGTCAACTTAAAGTGCAATAACTTGCAAATAGTCTTTTTTTTCTTCCAGTTCAATTGTATTTCCAACTTCTCTCAACAGCTCAGCTTAGACATAACTGATTAACCAGTACTTCGCCTAAGGTTCTGGGTTTTTTTTCTATTTTAAAGCTTGTTGGAAAAATATCGCCCACAACTTTAGAAAGCTGCAATGCATTACACTATCAGTTCAAGAATGCACTCACAATAAAAAAGAAAGGGCTGAAACAATCTTTCTTTTTGCTATCTTACAAATTTGAAAATTCTTCACCAACCTCTTCCCACTGTCAAAAGGAAACCTTTGAAGTTTGCCCACTGGTCGATTCCATTTTCACTGATAAATTGTCTTTTATCATGGCTATCTGCTCCAATTGTTGATAATCACATAATCACTGTGTTATTAAATAATTTCATCATTATATTATCAAACCATAGTTTAAGATCAGTCATTCACAGCAAATAATTGCATTATTATTTTAAACTATGGGTATGCCAATTCTACGATTTTCATCGTCGCCAAAACAAATACATCTCCATATTTATTCTTATTCAATCACTTTACGTACTAATCGGTTATCACCGATTACCAACAATAACCTGTCTCGCTCTCCCAATCCACCCATTTCAATGTGGTTTCCTACTAGTTCTAAACACAATCTCCAGTGTTCTCCTAAAAATAATCTAAAATCATATTTATTATTTTCCCCTTTATCTTCTCGTCTCTTTTTTCAGCTCTCTTAAGGATTCCCTCAATAGAAAAAAAACAGATTCCAGAAAATAATTACATGCTTATAGACCACAGAACGAGGGTTTGCTTATGTAATGTAATAATTCACGGGGATGGGGTTTCACATATCATAAAAGATAATGAAATAAATAATGAATTGAATTGAATTGAATTGAATTAAATTGAATTAATTTTGTTAAGTATTTTCAAAATTAAATCATCACTGCTTATCTTATCCCACAACTAAAAAACTAAGTCAGATTGTAATTACATCAACACCCAACAAAACAATAAAATCAAAAAGAAAACATAATCTAATTCAATGTGCCTAACCACCGTAAATCTATTCAACAAATTTGATATTCATCGCATTAATTATGAAAAATCAATTAAATCGCAACTCTTTATAATAATATCAAATTCATATCAAAATACCGCCAATTTTTGTAATTCTGCCACCATAAACTCCATTATCTATTGAATTATCGCTTACTTTTAAACAATTCATTTAAAACAATAGGCGGCAAACAAATTAAAATTTAAACTTGTTTGCTCTTTGCTGTTTACAATTTCCTTTCTCAATCTTCAGCTTCGTTTTGTTTTGTTTTGTTTTGTTTTATTTTTTTTTTTTTATTTTATTTGTTTTTCTTCTGCCTTAAAACGTCAAAACTCATAGAAATGATTTAAAAAATCAACTTCAAATTAATCTAATCAAATCAAATTTATTTAAAATAATAAGAATCATAAATTACTAATATTATAATATTATTGAGTATTAATGCATTAGCTGCCCTCATTCAACTTCATCAAATTCCCGATTGAAATTAATAAACAATAGCATAGTCCTAAACAATAATCCCCAAATAATAATGGATACTGCAATAAATAATCGTTCACCACCTAAAAAAAGCAGAAAAAAGGATACCATAGAACAGTTTCTAACTGCAAATCAAATCATACTTAAAACTGGTTTATCTCAGCTAAGATATATGATCTTGGTCGATGGTTTGAAGACTCCTCAAGGATACGATAGCTGTCCCTACAGAGTATACGTTTGGTCAATCTTATTAAGAGTAAATTCAAATAATTCCACAAAAGTTTATCTCAACTTGGTATCAAAGGGTCCTCCATTATCTTATTCAAAAATTAAAAACGACACTTTTAGAACTTTAACAAAAGATCTAGTCTTTTTAAGCAAAGTATCGGAGCAAAGTATTACAAGAGTTTTATCAGCTTTTGCATGGTACCAAGAAGACTCTACAATTAATAATAATAACAATAATAACAACAATAATATCAATAATATCAATAATATCAGAATTTCACCTTATGTTCAAGGAATGAACATTTTAGTCGCTCCATTTTTATACATTTCTAAAAGTGAACCAGAGGCTTTTTCATTATTTCATTCCTTATTAACAAATTACTGTCCATTATATGTTACATCAACGATTGAAGGAGTTCATACAGGCTCAATGTTAGTTGACATAATATTGAAAAAAATAGATCCCAAACTACACAGTTATTTAAATTTGAAACTATTGAAAACAGAAATTTATGCATTTCCATCGGTTTTAACACTATGTGCTTGTACTCCTCCTTTAAATGAAGTTCTAATATTATGGGATTTTTTATTTTCTTATGGAATTCATATGAATATCTTATTCATTGTCGCTCAATTGATACTAATTCGAAATGATATATTACAAAGTAGTTCTCCCATGAAATTATTAAGAAATTTTCCCAATTTGAAAAGTAAACAAATTATTAAATTGTCAATTAGTTTTATAACAAAACTATCCGATGAAATGTACCAACTTTTAGTTAAACATCCTTATGATTCTTCCGTGAAATTTAGAGTGCAATCTTTATTGAAAAAACAGGCTCTGAATAATTAATTGTTTTTTTCTTAATCTACATAATATATCATCACCATTTCAAAAAGTCATTTCATTTGTTAGATTTTAATAAAAATTATTGCATTCTGTTTCAGCATCACTTTTTTGTAGAGTTTATTTTTTTATCCTTCAAATATCAGATATCAAATATCAAATCCAAATTTTGTTTTTATAATTTTGATGAATTAATTAAGTTTGCTTTGTCTATTATATTATTGTATTATTATATTTATCAAAAACAAAAAAATTTAAATTTTTAAAAACAAAGACTTATTTTTCCAAAAGTTTATTACATGAAGCTTAGCTCTCGTCATACTCCAATTCTTTCGAATAACTATCTAAATTTTTATGAATTCAACATTTCAACTTTTTTCAACTTTTTTCGACTTCTCAGTTATGCATTTTTTTCATTTACACAATCTGCTTATAGTGAACAAAAATTATAATTTATTAACATCTCTCAATGGAAAACCACAGAAACAATTATTGCACATCTCCTTTGTGATCTTGTTGCCTCTTATTTTTTTATTAAGGTACAATTCTAATGTTGAAATTCAGAATCTAGATTTGAAATAAATCTTTCTATTGTTTTTATTTGAAACCATTAGAATAATTTTGATTAGTACACAATTAGGAAAGACCCATTGAAAAACAATAAGATTATGATGAAATAACGATTTTTTACAATTTCTTTGAAGTTGCTGTCACATTCTGTCCTTCAAGTTTATAGAAAAAAGCTAATTTTTAGGCGATAGGATTTATTTGTCATTTTTTTGTGGGTTTTGTTCTTTCTTCCTTGATTATTTACTTGAATAGAGGCAATAAATTCTTTGAAAAGCAGAACAAAGTGAAACAGGACAAGGTGATTCAATTTTGTAAACAACACTCATTTAAATTTTTTAAAATTGCTTTTACATTTGACACAAACATCGCCTCTAATTAGTTGGGGAATGTTTAAGCTTAAAAAAACAAAAGAGTTTGTTATTAAACTTGCAGATTTCGTTAAAAATCGATTGAGCTTGTCATTTTTCTCAAGCTGACCTTCAAATTTGGCTGGCAAGTTGCTGAGCTTGATTTGGCTCTTTATATTCAATAAAGAACAAAGTTTTGGGAATTGCTGAATGCACAGTTTTTGCAAAAAAATATCAAAAGGTGTTGTTATTTCCAACTCCACCTCCAACTTCTTCAAAAACCCCACCCAAAAACAATAAAAAACAGTTCGCGCTCATATGCATACAAACGCGCCTTTGGCAATTATAACGCATCTTTATTGTTGAGTTCAGACCTTAATACATAAAAGTCTTGAATGGCTAAACCCCCAAATTAGGGTCTGTTTTTAAGAAATCGTGCTCAGTGGTTAAATGGGGTTTGGTGATGGTGCCGAGAGGACAAAAAGGGGGCGGTCGCAAATTTTTTTTCTTCCACTTTTCACAGCAAGATAACATTTATAGCCAAAGTTGGGATTTCTCACTGGAATCATTATCTACATCAAGAGTTGGTTAATCTCTTTATCGTTTTACTCATTTTACCACACATACTCAACGCATTAGACACACATCAGATCATCATTATATATCAGATATTGCAATGAATTTAACTTCCGTTTCTAGTGGCTCTGATTTCAGCGAATATTGGGTTGATAGCTTTCTAGAGACTAAAGGCAATGAGTACTTCTGTGATATTGACATAGAATATATTACCGATCGTTTCAACTTAACTGGTCTTAATAACGAAGTCGACAGAATTTCTTATGTAATTGACATTATAACTGATAATTCTCCAAAGCGCAATCCAAGAGAATTTCAAAGAATTAGAGAACAGATGGAGGCTCAAGCAAGATACCTCTATGGTTTGATTCATGCTCGTTATATTATAACTTCTCGTGGTTTGCAAAAAATGCTAGACAAATACCGAAATGGCGATTTTGGTTATTGTCAAAGAGTCTATTGTGATTTGCAGCCCTTATTGCCAATTGGTTTAAATGACCAACCAAAATTGCAACCTGTCAAATTATACTGCCCAACGTGTGAAGATATATATAATCCCAAATCCTCGAGACATGGTCAAATAGATGGTGCTTTCTTTGGAACAAGTTTTCCAGGAATGTTTTTTCAAACTTTTCCCAACTTGGTTCCTCCCCATCCAACAAAAAGATACATTCCAAGAGTGTTTGGTTTTCAATTACATGAGCAGGCTAAGCTCGCTAGATGGCAGATACTACAACGAAAAAAATTAGAAAAAAAATTGTTGCAAAACCACATCGATATCGCTTCTGGCCCAGGCAGTTATATATACGACGAAGAGGATGAGCAAGAAGCAGCTGGAAATGAAGGCTATAATAAAGGCTCTGTAAAGGGATTACCTCCACCTATGGAAGGCCTACAAAATACTCGTGCTTAACTGGTTTATAAGTAGGGCTGATTCAAACTTCAGGCAATCTTTAGGAAATTCTAAAAAAAAGTCTAAAAAGTTAAAATTTTATTTCATAGTCTTTTCTATATTTTGGTTTTCACTTGTTTTATTCTCTTTCTTTAATCTTTTTCTTTCTTGTTTTTTTACCTATCCCAGTTATTTTCTTGCTTCTTTCTCTACCTATTTATCTTTTTTCTTCTTATACTTATTTTTATCTTTATCTATAACCATATACACTCATAGCTATCTTTTTCTTTTTTTTTGTACATTCTAATTCCTCAACTTCCAAACTTCAAACTGATAATTAAGATTTTTTATTTGTGCCTACTTGAACCTGCAATCATTTTACTGCAGCCCACGATATTTGAAACTGCTTAAAACCCAGCACAATACAATACAAGAATCCCAAGAATCCACAAGAGTTTTCATCTCATTAATTTTGTGATCGAGATATATTTAGATTGCATTTATATATTTATACCATTTTGCTATTACAAAAAAGAAAAAGAAAAGAAAAGAAAAGAAAAAATATATATAATGTTGTTTTTCAGCTCCAAAAAAAAATCCCTCTTTCATCAACTATCTATTGTTTCTTTCTTGGTTGGGTGTCTAATTGGCGTATCCTTAGCTGCCATAATATATATCATAGTATTAGCTGCGTCCTCGTCTCCAATCAGCAATATGTCTTTGTTGGATTATTTAACTTCTAGCTTCGGGATGGGCTTATATAGTGATCGTGAAAAGCACTATACTGTATCAGATATCGAGCTCGAAAAAGAGTTGAATAAGCCTGGAAGTTTCAAGAATCTGGCTCTTAACAACACTGGTTTTGAAGATTCCAAGAGAACTTGTGTTTATTACTCAAAGTAAGTGGGTATTTTTTCCTCTTTTGATTAGGATTACTTGAAATCCTTCCTATCTGGATGTGTCCATACTAACATTTTTTATTTTCTATTTTTTTATTTTTTTATTTTTTTGTTTAAAATTAGTTGGTCCATTTACAACGATAGACAACACTTTCCAAAGGATATTCCTCTTCAACTAGTTACAAATGTATTCTATTGTTTCATGAATATCAATCCCAAAACAGGCGAGGTTTCCCTAAGTGATGAGGAGTCAGATGTTGAGATTGCTTTGGATTCGATCAATAATGATGGAAGTAAAGTGAGTGGTATTATTGGGCAGTTTCAAGAAATGAAATCAAAGAAGCGAAGTTTCAAATTATCAATGTCTATCGGTGGACAATCCAATCATGGGCAATTTACAAAGGCTATGAAATCCAACAAAAAGTTGGAGAGGTTTGTTGACTCCTCTATCAATCTTTTAGTTGAGCATGGTTTTGATGGAATTGATCTTGATTGGGAATATCCCGAGACTGTGTTTGAAGGAAATCAATATTTGAGATTAGTGAAGCGATTGAGAAAACGATTAGACGATCTTGAAGACGAAAAAGGTCTTGAAAGAGGGAGTCTTTTAGTTACCATGGCATCTCCTGGTACTGAAGAATTTTCGTCCAAGTTATTTATTGAGGAGTTTGACAAGTACTTATCATTTTGGAACTTGATGACGTATGATTTTGCTGGAGAATGGTCAGAGAAAGCAGGTTATCATTGTAATCTTTATCCTACAGAGGGAGGAGAATACTCTGGGGATCAAACAGTTCAGTACTATTTATCAAAAGGAGTGAGACCAGAGAAGCTAACGTTGGGAATGGCGAATTATGGACGAGGATTTTTAAAAACCAAGGGACTTAATCAACCATTCCATGGTGTTGGAGCTGGGTCTACAGATGAAGAAGGTATTTGGAATTACAATTTCTTGCCTTTAGAAGGAACAGAAGAAGAATATGACGAAGATGCAGTGTCAGCGTATATATATGACAGTGATAAGAAGTTCTTTATTGGGTATGACAATCCGGAAAGTGTTCAAGCTAAGGCAGAGTATGTGGTAGCAAATAAACTTGGAGGAGGAATGTGGTGGGAATCGTGTGGTGACACCTATGATGATAAAGAACGATCATTGCTTTATACATTTGTGGAAGCAATTGGAGGAGAGGACATGTTGGATTCCGTATCTGAGAATTGGGTTAATTTCAAGGAATAGAGCAATGAAAGAGTGCTAATTGATGTTGAATATTAGATCATTATCTAAGACAGAATCGATATATTTTAATAAAAAGGAGTACTTATAGGATAGAAATTTTTTGATTGACTTGTCTGGTAGATCGTTGTTTGTGAGTGAGATTATCACTGAGAAAATGTAAATATCAGCTGGAGATATCTGATTACCAAATAAATAGTTTGAAATTTCGTTTTCGTTTTCATCTTCATCTTCATTTTCATTCTCATTTTTGTTTTCATATTTGTTTAAAAAGGGAAAATTTGAAGATATTTTTAGAGAATCAGGATCTGATTTTATTTCAATTGATTTTGTAAAAGAAGATATTTTTTTCTTTGAGATTATTAAGATCATATTTGATTCCGGATTGATTGTTTCGGCACTGCTTTTTCCATTCAATTGAGCTAGATATTTTTTATATCGATTAGAATTGTTTTTTATACAGGATAGAACATCGAAAAAATACAAGCAGTTGTTGTTGAAATTGAACTCCTGTAAAAAATCGTCGAGCAACTGGATGCATCGATAGTTGGCTGGAGGAATGGCCAAATACCTGAGGATGGCTAGGAGCTGGTCCAGCACCTTCTGGGGTTTGTAGCTCAAGTCCAAACAACCAAGGCAGTACTTTATCGAGTCGTTTCTCAATCGTGGGATGATGTGGTATTGCAAAGGGAAGGGAATGCATTTGGAGAGGAGCTTCGAGGTGTATCTGGTGTAGTTTGGAATGTGGACGTAGTAGTAGTAATGGGTGAGGTACCTGAAATCGCTGGTGAGGATAGCAAGCTGGACCAACTCGTTGGCGGCGCTGGTGCCTGTGGTGCCTGTGGTGCACAAGTGCTCGACTATGCTGCTGTAGCCCTCGAGCTGAGCTCCAGTGCGAGAGTCGAGCAACACAGGAAAAGAGCAGCTGAGGACCATTTTGTAGGGCGCGCTGGAGGAGGGGCAAATCTGGAAGAGGCGCTGGGGCACGAAGGTCCTGAGGAAGAGAATTGCAGCGAGGGAATCGGAACACGAGGGCGAGGCGGTGCTGCCTGTGCTGCAGACGTAGAGAGAGAGCATGCTGTTTCTGCTGGCAGTCCTGCTTCTGCTGCTTCTGCTGCTTCTGCTTCCTTGCTGTTTCAGCCGCTGTTTCAGCCCGGCGCTAAACCGGGCGAGTCAACAGAAGACGTCATTCCAAACCCAGTTCTCGTCCAGTATATAAGCATATAAGCTGCTTCTCTCGTCTTCTCGTCTCTCTCGTTTCTTGTCCTTCCTCTGCTGTCTCTCCTTCATCTGCTGCTTCTTCTTCCAATGCTCACTCCTCGCTCCAGGTCTGCCTCGCTTCTCGACGCTGAAACGCCCAACGACGCTCCCTCCGAACCCATCCTTGACCAAAAGACCTCTGCTCAGTACGAGCTTCCTCCTCCTGTCACCCAGTCTAGTCCTGCTGACAAGTCTAAATTCAAAAAACTAATCTTCATCTATGCCTTCATTAGCATGTTTTTCTTGTTTGGCCTATTGTACTCAAGCATGCACTCCATCAAGAAAATCAGATCCAACAGCGATGAGTTTGAAAGTGATTTGCTAGCCAGTTTTGCCAACACCAACGAGAAGAAAATCATTGACCACAAATTCAACAAGTACAAAGAACCCAAGATAAAGGCCAGCTTCAAAGACGAAAATGGCGAGTACATAGAGTCTCAAGAGATCGCTGTCGATGAAGATGGCGATGGTGTCGCTGAATCTTACTATCTAATAGAACAATACCTAGTTCTCGATTGATCTGCTTTCACACTGCTCTTGAATTTTCAATATTATTCTCAATATTGTTTTAAATCTAATGAAACTCTTTCTTTTTTTTTTTTCTTTTTTGGCTATGTTAATCTATTGAACCAATTTATTTAATGGAATTGTTTTTTTTTGGATCTTTTTTTTTGTTTTAATTTTAAAAATATCTACGCTCACTTTTTTTCATTTTCTTTTTGTTGATGGTTAATGCTTACTTCAAATTTTATTTTTTTTTTGTTTCTTTTTTTTATCTGTTTTCGTAAAAATTGTTGTCTTTTTTTGGTATATTCTATCACTTTGTCCTTTTTTTTTTTTTTTTTTGCGCTAGAATTGGTGGTTTATATTATTATATATTATTATATAGTATTATTAATACATTTAATTAAAATTTATATATATATATATATATAAACATTTGAAAAAAATAAAACTATATCAAAAAAAAATTTATAATTATTTATCCATTTAACAAAATCAAAATCAAAAAAAAACAAAAACAAAAACAAAAACACCCAATCTCAATTATTTTAAATTCAATTTAATTTATTTTAAATAATAACACTAATAGTAAAAGAATAGATAAAAAAAAATTATATTCGTTATTGTATTTACTGCTTTTATCTCACCATTTAATATGACAACTTGGACTTGTGAGCAGAACTTGGTGGATATGCTGACGACTCATTATCAGTAACATTCTCACTGGGCAAATAGCTGTCGTAATCATATTCGGATAAATCTCCTACATATTGACTCTCAGAATTTTCATACTCATCCTCCTCACTATCATCTCCATCTGATGGTTCTTCATCATACTGTCTTTCACTTTCAATATTATAATCTTTAAATGATTTGTATTTATCAAGGTTTCTATTATAATTGTTACTACTGTTATTATTATCAGTGTTATTATTATTATTATTATTATTATTATTATTATTACTATTATTATTATTACTATTATTATTATTATTATTATTATTATTATTGTTATCGTTATTGTTATCATCTTCATCCTGTTTTTGCTGCTTCAATGCTTCCTCTTCTTCCTCTTCTTGATTGTCTCTTTCCTCTAATTCAATTTTTAGCTCATAACATATATCAAAACATTCAGCTAATAACGAATTCAACGTACCTTGACCTTCGGGAATCTGTCCATCTATAATAAACTTACCATCGACCCTTAAATTGTCAAGACTAGCCAACTTCATTTGATAGGGATACAAATCTCTTGTCGATGTTATTCCTCCCATTCTTTTAACATCCAATAAACATCTTCGAACAGTTTTCAATTGGTTGTGGATTGGTTGCAATGCTTCTGACACTGGCTCAGAACTCTCTAGTAATCGGTAGATTATTGCATAACATCTTCGCAAGAGATATAACAAAATGGATTGCCCTAATTTATATGGTTCATTGGTAGACGAGTTAATAAATTTCCCATCAACTCTTGACTCGTCTATGGTTTGCAATGATTTTTGGTAATTGTATAGATCTGTCTCTCGCAAGGTCCATCTTCTTGTCATTAATAAGTTTTCCAAAACCGTTTTGATTTCAAACAATTTATGGTAAAGAGGCAAAGAATCGTTATCGATTTGCTCTTTAAATTGAGCAGTCAAATCGGTTAATAAATTGCGGCAGTCATCAAACAATCCATTGATCAATTGTAATCCCTTTAAATTTTGAATCTTTTTTTTTGAAGTTAAAGTCAATAGATCACCATTGGAATCTCTATGGTTTTCAATTGTAGCTAGTTTCAATTGCAATGGTTTTAAATCAAGTTGGTATGAATTCGACGTGATTTTGTAATCAGAAGAATCAATAGCAATTGATAACAATGATTTTCTAATCTTAAGCAAATGGTTCAAATAGATTTGCAAGTCAGGCGAAACTTCTTTTATCTTGGATAACAAATTTTTAAATTCGTTTTGACATAGTTTTAATTTTGAGGTTAATAGTAAATTTTCCTCTTTCTTTTTGTTTTTTAAAGATAGTTTGACGTTGGTATATTCGGTGTCATTTCCATCATACTCGTCATAACTGTAATTATCACTATCATCTGAGTTGTTATTGATATTGTTGTCATTGAGAGAATTGTTGTTTGAATCGATATCGCCAGTAGAACTACCTTTAACTATTTTGGAAATCGAGTCTAATCTATCTTTAATTGGATTTAAATCGTGAATAGTGTAGACACCACTTTCTAATAAATGGTCTAATAATCTTTGGACAGTAGACAAGGAGGCATAAGTAGCAGGAGCAGTTTTTGTTAGACCAACAGTAATGAAGGACAAGGATAATAGTTGAAAGATATCATCAAGAACTGAATCAACTTTATTGGGAATTTGTAAATTTTTCTCGGTTTTTCTTAAATCATTTAGTTTTTTATATTTGATTAAAACATCTTCATATAAATTGGAGATGTCTGAAGATTTCAAAAAAGTAGAACGATTATTCTTCAAAGTTGCTAGTTTATTTTTAATTGAAATTAGTTGGTCATAAATTGAAGCTTCAGAATCAGGGAGCAAGTCTTTGTAAGGCATTTTCAAAATACAGTATCAAATCCAAGTAGAATTCCTGTTATTTTTTATTTCGTTGGTTTTGGAGATAAAAGTGAGAAAATAGTAAAAAGAGAACAATGAATATTGAAATTGAAATTGAAATTGAAATTGGTAGAAAAAAAATTTGTTTTATTTCACAATTAAGAAACTAAACCGGGATGGAGAAAAACTGTGGGGAGAAAACTGAGTGGGCAAACTATTGGATGATTTCAACAGCAAGATGAGGTTGAAGTAGAAAATAGATGAGGGTCCCTGGGGCTACCAAATACAAAAAAAAGAAGCAGGAGAAATAAAGCAAATGAGAAAAAAACAACCAAAGATATACAGAGATATATAAAGAAAGCAGAAGGACAGAAGCGTAAAAAAATATAAAAGATGATGGTGGAAACAGAGAGGTATAAAGAAAAGACGTGCTTGTTCGGCGAGCAAATCTGACGTCGGCTTCGGCTGCGGCCGGCGCTGGCCGAAAACAGCGCGGAGCAGACGGGGACCACAGCTGAGGGACTCATACACTGGCCGGTGGCAGAGCGCGCTTACATGAGCGTGTGCTGGTGAGTGCATGTGGCGGCAAAGGCAGCACACGCAGCTCATGCGCCAGAGGTTGGCGCTGGCGAAGAGGGTCTGCGGTCAGTAGTGTCTGCTTCTCTTCTCGGTTCGGAAGTCTCTGTTGAGCGAGCGCTTGGTGCCAGCACTGTTTCTCGCAACGTATCTCACAGCATCGTTGCTGCTGCTGTCGCTGCTGTCGTCGTTCTCACTGTTTCTGCTGCACTGGTCGTTGAGCATGGTATCTACTGCATCGTTCGTATGGTTCTGGTCGAGGTATTGCTGGTAGTTCTTCTTCACCTTGAAGTGTTTCTTTAGCAGGAATCTATCGTTGTTTGCATCATTGTCGGTGAATGTGCTGTGGTTGAAAGTGTTGTGCATGTTGGAGCCATTAAAGTTGCTATTGCTAGTAATATTATGATTAGCTGCATTATTTCCAGTGCTACTGATATCATGATCCATAGTATTCATATTATCAATACTTTCAATCTTATCGCTCTTGTCAATAGTACTAGCACTCTTATTATTCGGCTCATTGATTTTATCATAATCAAATATCTTTACTTTTTTCTTTGCACTGTCGTGAAACATTTTTATTTTGTTCTCTATTGGAGTTAAAGGTTTGGCCTTGTAGGTGAACTCATAATCATCAGATAATTTTGTAGATTTGGTTTGGTGGCTGCCAGATTTCTTTTTAGGGGTTTTATACTTGGTCTTTTCACTATAATCGTCCACAAGATTCTTATTGATATTCTCACCACCCATCAATTCTGCTTTTTTAGTCAAACACCAGTTTTCTATATCCAACTCATTCTCTGAGTGGTTTATCTTGTGCAATTTAATCAAATTAAGCAAGTCATCTATGCACTCCAAGTATCCTTTAAATCTGAGCAACGAGCTGTTGGAATTGGATAATCGGTACAATGTAGCCACTGACTTAGCTGCGTTTTTGAACTCATTGATCAACTTAGCGTCCAACTTGTCAAAGGACTCCTTAGTCACTGGCACTGAGGGAGGCAAGTTGCTGGATAGTTTTGATAAATCCATGGCCATGCAAATGTCTCTATCCTTCTGGTATCGTGGGTATCACTAGTATTTCTGCTGTCTGTGTAATCTGTGCAGTCTCTGCTGTCTCAACTTCTATGCTCTCTCACAGTGTCTTCGCAGACAAAACCTGAGAGAAAAAAAGTCCGCCCCGGATCTGTTTGCTACACACGCGGATATCCGCGGAACCACTTTTCTCAAAGAGGAAAAGCATGAGAAAAACACCAACATCGTGGGTCATGACGCATCCGTTTTTGTCGAGCCATTTAGGTTTTTCTTGTGTTTTCCACTTTGGTCACTTTTCATGATAAGATATATAAACACCTTTTGCTCTATCTTTCCTCTCAGCGGTTGGCTCACTTTACGCTTTTTCCGCTCAATGGTAACTCAGATATTCTCAAAAACTATCTCAAAGGCTCCTTCAAATGTCCGAACTACAACTGGCTTGAGTATTGGTGGGAAGGTCAAACGAAAGATTTCCATTGTCACTTTCATTCCTCCCTCTACCAAACTACCTTTGTTTCAGTATAACTCTGACGATGATCAAAGAAGTTTTTTATCTCTTTGTAATCCGTCAAACGATGTCATGGATACTCCTCAATTCAATATAAATAGTTTTGATGATGATATGATAAATAACAATAACAATAACAATCACAATTACAGTCACAATAAAAACAATAAATCAAATGACGATAGTAATACTAATAATGATAGCAATAATACCTCTGATCAATCTTCTATTGTTTCTTCTCAATCTTTACCGACTAATATCGACAAAATCGATTCTGATCCCGATTTACAACTATATTTCCAAAAAAAACGAAATTCTAAATCCTCTTTATCAAATCACCCAGTTTCTTCTTATAATACCTCAAATGATACTACTCTTGTTTTATCTAGCGCAACTGATTTAACTTCCTTATTAAACCCTTTAAATTCAACCCCATTTTCCTACAACTCTATAAATAACGATAATAATAATAATAATAATAATAATAATAATAAAACTCCTAATAATATTAACAATATAAATACACCCATTTCAAAAGTTTTTGATCCGATTATAGACTCAGATTTAGACTTGGATACGGATTCAATTTCAAATTTAGACTCAAATCTAAACCCAAATCATAAAAATAAAAATAAAAAAAATGTTACATTTTTATCCGAATTAAAAGTTTTAACACATTACTCTATTCCTTTAATTATAACTTTTTTATTAGAGCAAATTTTCTCAATTGTTTGTACTATTTCTGTTGGAAGATTAGGTAAAAATGAATTAGGCGCTTGCTCTTTAGCTTCAATGACAGCTACCATAACTCTAGCTATTTTTGAAGGTATTGCAACCTCTTTAGATACGTTATGCCCACAAGCTTATGGCGCAGGAAAATATAACTATGTTGGAATCCATATTCAAAGATCCTTTTTTTTCTCTTTATTTTTATTTATCCCCTTTGCATTCTTATGGTGGAATTCTAGAATTTTTCTCTTATTTTTAATTCCGTTTGAAGATGATTCAAATTTAATTGATTTAACTGTGCTATTTTTAAGAATTTTAATCATTGGTGTCCCTCCCTATATAGGTTTTGAAAATTTCAAAAGATTTTTACAAGCCCAGGGAATCTTTGAGATTACCACTTATATTTTATTTATTTGCGCTCCAATTAATGTTTTTTTAACTTGGTTTTTAGTTTGGCATTCAAAATTCGGGTTAGGTTACATTGGTGCTCCAATTGCTACCGTAATAAACTTCTGGCTAATGTTCATTCTTTTAATTCTTTATATTATATTCATTGATGGCAAATTATGCTGGGACGGTTTTACTTTAAAGGCTTTTCAAAATTGGGATACTTTGTTGAACTTTGCTATCCCCGGTGTGATAATGCTAGAAGCTGAAAACCTAAGCTATGAAGTGCTTACCCTATTAGCGTCATATTTTGGCACTGCAGAGTTGGCTGCTCAATCAGCGGCTTCAACTGTAGCATCACTAACTTATATGATGCCCTTTGCTGTGGGTATAGCTTCATCAACTAGAGTTGCCAATTTCATCGGTGCCAAAAAAGCCAATCAAAGTAAAATCTCTTGCAAAGTCGGTATTGTTTCATCAATTTTTATCGGTTTGCTAAACTGTTCTATACTATATTTCAGTAGATTTCAACTTGCCTCTGTTTTCTCTAAAGATGACCAAGTGAAATCCTTAATAACTAATATTTTCCCATTGATATCGGTCATACAAATTTTCGATTCAATCAACTCTGTTTCCGGCTCGATTTTGAGAGGCCAGGGCCAACAGATAAAGGGCTGCATTATCAATTTTTCCATATACTACTTTGTTGCGATTCCACTCAGTGTTATGTTCGCCTTTTATTTCGACTGGCAGTTGATCGGGTTGTGGCTAGGCATTGGGATCGGGTTGTTTCTCATTGCGGCCATACAGAGCTGGTTTGCCATGAACGTTGATTGGGAGATGCTAGTCAGCAAAGCCTGCGAGCGAAACGAACTCAAGTTCACCTAGGCTGTCTCACACAACTCCTGTCTCACACAGCTCCGGTCTCATAGCAATAAACAGTTATTATATCGAGACCCGTTTTGGGCACAGATTCCCCAAAGCTGATCCAACCGCGTTCCGGGGGGAATCACGTTCTGCCGGTGGCGTTTGTGCGCCAGCAAAGGACGTTTTTCTTCAGGTGCAGCTGCTGGAGCATCCCAGCTGAAGGCCTTCTATTCTCCTTCCATTTCTGGGCCCAGAGCTGTGCAGTCCACCTTTGCAGCATATAAATTGTCCAACATGTCCTCTAACTTTGTTCAGTATGTTAGGTCTGGCTTTTTTCTTTCTTCTCCTTTTTTCTGTCCTCTTGGGATATAACAGCTTGTGTATTACTTGGTTTTCTTTCTATCCAGTGAGGTAGTTTGATCTGCTCTCGTATCCTTCTCTTTTTTCTTTTCTCTCTTTTTCTGATTTTTGCTCATTTCTTTTCCTATTATTTCTATTTCCCATCGTTTCCCATTATTTTTCCATCCACCAGTTCCTTATTAACATGTATATCGATAGATTGGAAAAATTAGGCGAAGGTACCTATGCAACTGTCTACAAGGGCCGTAATTCCACAACTGGCACTTTGGTGGCATTGAAAGAAATAAACTTGGATTCTGAAGAAGGCACTCCCTCCACTGCGATAAGAGAGATATCCTTAATGAAAGAACTAAAACACGAAAATATCGTTTCACTATACGATGTTATTCACACCGAAAAAAAATTAACCTTAGTTTTTGAATATATGGACAAAGATTTGAAGAAATATATGGACACCCAAGGTCACAACGGTGCTTTGGATCCTCCAATTGTTAAATCATTCATGTTTCAATTATTGAAAGGTATAATGTTTTGCCACGATAATAGGGTTCTCCACCGAGACTTGAAACCTCAAAACTTATTAATCAACTCAAAGGGCGAATTAAAACTAGGTGATTTCGGTTTAGCTAGAGCATTTGGTATTCCTGTTAACACTTTTTCAAATGAGGTGGTCACCCTTTGGTACAGAGCACCCGATGTTCTTATGGGCTCGAAAAACTATTCAACTTCAATTGATATTTGGTCTGCGGGTTGTATTTTAGCTGAAATGTTTACTGGTAGACCACTATTCCAAGGTTCATCGAACGACGATCAATTGATAACTATTTTTAAAATCATGGGAACTCCAAATGAAAGAACATGGCCAGGTGTATCTCAATTACCAAATTATAAACAAAATTTCGATTTGTATTTACAAACTGATTTAGCTCAAATCATCCAAGGTATTCATCCATTGGCTTTAAATTTATTAAACTCTCTTTTACAAATGAAACCCGAAACACGAATAAGTGCAAGAAGTGCTTTGAACCACCAGTGGTTTGCTGAATATTATCAAGTCAATGTCAACGTAAACGTTTCACCCAATACTAATGATATCTACAACCCAATCAACCCAATCAATTCGTTAGGCTCAATTAATCATGGTGGGTATCAACAAGCTCAACAGCAGCAGCAACAACAAAATTTACAGCAAATTCAACATGCTCAACAAATCCAACATGCGCAACAATCCCAAGGCCAACAAAATCAATATATGAATCCCTATCAGGTTCAACAAGTTCAACAAGTTCAACAAGCTCAACAACATTATGTTCAACAACAACAGCAATTGCCCAATATGATACCTGGAAATGTAATAAATTCCAATGATTACAATCAATACCAAGCTTATCAACAACAGCAACAATACCGCATGAATAAAATGGTTTAATAAATTATTTTTGAATGCCAAATTGTTTTTTGTTTGTTTATATTACTTTTTATATCTTAATTTTTTGATCTTGATTTTTCAATCTCGATTTTTTTCTAATGACAGGCCTTTGAACTGCCTTACAATTTATAATTTTTTATTGTGAAGTTAAGCATTAATTCTTTGAAATAGATGATTTTTTTGTTCTGAGTATCCTGGTATCTTAGTATAGTATCTTAGTATAGTATCTTAGTATAGTATTTTAGTATAGTATTTGGTATTTTAGTATTTTAATATCTTAATACTTTAATTTCTTCGATTGTTCGTATTGAAAAAAAAAACTATTTATTGATGTATTCCTATTATTTACAGATGAAATGAAATGAAATGGACAAATAAATAAATAAATAAATACAATTCACCTTCTAGGCTTAATAAACGCTGATTCAATTGGATTATCATTCGCTTTTTTCTTTTCAGCAAATCTAACATTTTTCAGTCGATCAGTATTATTAGTCTTTGGATTATTAGTCTTTAGATTATTAGTTGGATTTGATCCAGATTCCTTTTTAGGATTTACACTGGACGATTTGATCTGATATTGGTTTGTTAATTGATTCAAATTGTCAGATATAGAAGGGTTATTGTTATTCAATGGCATGTTTGAACCATTTGTCCATCTTTCGTCGGCTTGTTTTGCTAGTATTTTCATAGCTTGCTGTCTTTGAACATCAGCAAGTAGTTCAGTTAAAGTTGGATGCCTAGTTCTCGTATATCTCAACCACTGCATCCATTGAGTGGGTATTTCTTGTTTTTCAAAATGTTTTCTGTTATCTCTATAATGGATGATTCTCCGTAATCTTTGATTAGCATTGATATTTTCAAGAAAAAATTCCCAGTAAGTATTGCCATTTAAATCGTAGCCAATAAAGAATTTTTTTCGAAAGGGAACGTTTCTCAAGGACCTCCATCTATGCCATATTCTTTGGAAGGGAGTGACTTTACCAGCAAGTGGATCCATCATTAAACCTGATCAACAGCTGGAAGTGATAAAACATCGAGAACAGATCGAGAAGATCGCTTGTTTTGCAGAACTCAACCGGCTCACGTGCGCATTCTTGGAAAGCCTTTCCACACTTTTCAATAAGCAGTCTGGGGTTTGTGTGATCTGGGGGTTTGCGGAGTCGTGCTCGCACGTTAATTTGGCAAAGAGGTGTCGGATCGAATCACTACGAAAGAGTAGAGGAAGAGCGTAAAGAGATTGGGAGAATTGAGAGGTGAGAGGTGAATGGTGGGATAATTTAAATTAAAGATTACAAATAAGCTTTTTGTATATAAGAATTGGTCCCCAGTTGGAAGATTTTGTTTCTTAAATTTCTTTTTGTTTGGGTAAACCAGGTATTTTGGCATTGGAGAACTGGGTTATCAAGATTGTGCAATTAAAAAAAATGACTGGTATTCAAACTACGTTAATTCATGGAGCAGATTCGATTTATGAACGAGTATCGGATGTTGTTCCACCAATCAATGTTTCCACTACATTCAAGTATCCTCAAAAGGTTGAAGAGTTGATTCCAGTTGATGATCAATCTATCGATAGTATAGCAGGAAGTGGCAATTTCATTTATTCCAGGTTATCGCATCCCAATAGTGAAGCACTTGAATTGACATTTAAGAAATTGTTTGGGAAAGATGTTGTTGTTTATTCGTCTGGATTGGCGGCGTTCAATGCGATTTTATTTCATTACTCGCCCAAGAGGATTTTCATTGACCATTGTTATGCTGGTTGTCATGGGATAGTCAATTTGTTCAAAAGATTTGGACTAAAGGAGTTTGGGGTGAGTGAAGAAGAGTTGAAGGAAAATCTATCGCAGGGAGATTTGATTCATATTGAAACACCAGTTAATCCTGAGGGAACCAGTTATGATATTGAGTATTTTACAAAGATTGCACATGAAAGAGGAGCATATGTCTCAGTTGACTCTACGTTTGCGCCATTTCCACTACAAGATCCATTTTTATTTGAAGCCGATATTGTTATGCATTCAGCTACAAAGTACTATGGGGGACATTCAGATTTGTTGTCGGGTTTGTTAGTCGTTAAGGATGACAAGATTAAAGCTGAGCTTGTGTTTGATAGAGTTTATCTTGGTACAAACATTGGAAATTTAGAGAGTTATTTATTAATTAGATCATTGAGAACCTTTAAGATGAGAATCGAGGTTCAATCTAAGAACTGTGAAAAATTGGTTAAATATTTAAACGATAATAAAGAAGGGAAATTCAGTAAGGTTATTGATAAAATCTATCATTCAAGTTTACAAAAGGAGGAATTTGTTGCAAGACAATTACCAAATGGATATGGACCAGTTTTCTCAATTGATTTAGTTAGTGAGGATTTTGCTAAAAGATTAGCAGCAAACTTGAAATATTTTCAACACGCTACAAGTCTTGGAGGAGTTGAGAGTTTGATTGAATGGAGAGCATTAAGTGCACCTAAAATCAGAAGAACATTGGTTCGAATCTCAGTTGGATGTGAAGAAATCGAAGATTTAATTGAGGATATAGAGCAGGGATTATTATCCTTGTAAAAAAAAAAAAAAAAAAAAAAAGAAAAAAAGATAACAAGATAACAAGACAATAAAATAACAAGATAGTAAGACAATGAAATAACGGAGCTAAATATTAAATAGAATTAAATAGAATTAAATATTAAATGGATATTAATTATTAATAAAATTTTTGATTATAGTTGAAGAGCTAAAAACTGGATTGAGAATAATTGACGATAAAAAAAATTGTAGAGATTTTCTTCTTTTATTTATAAATTCTGTATTAAAATTATTGTTTTTATTTTTATTATTTTTATTATTATTTTTATTATTTTTATTATTTTGATTATTTTGATTATTTTGATTATTATTTAACAAATTGAGATTGAGATTAAGATTGAGATTGAGATTGAGATTGAAGTTGATGTAATTGAAATTTTTTGGTGGTAAATTAGGTATCTGATCAGCCTTGTTAGGGTAATTGATTAATAATTCTTTTCTCAAATTAAGGAAATCATTATACCTCTTATGGATTGTGATTATGGAATTATTCTTTGTCTCGATCTTGATAGTGTATGTAGTAAATTTCTTGAACTGGCTTGATAATAAGTTTGAAGTCGAGTTGCCATTAATTATGATTGCATCACCTATTATGACATTTTTCGCCCATGATTCGTTATCGGTGACGTCGTTATTGATCCTATTGTTCTGATCGATTTGGTTTATCTTGTTGTTCTGGCTGATTTGATCTGAATGAGAAATCTCAGTAGTGTGAGCCATATCAGACGAAGCACTGTTCTTGGTATTGGAGTGATCTAAGAGCTGGATGGGGGGACTGAGATAGAACGTGAAGTCCCTTGAGTTTTTCTGGAGACTTCTCTTGGGTTTGGCTGTGTTGGCGCTCATTTCCTCAGCACTGAGCTTCGAGCCACGAGCAGCAGAAGCAACACAGGCAGCTGGAGCATATATCTCTGGCCTGCCGCGCGGTCACGAACGATGGGACCTGGGAAAACGTGCTCCACACGCAGCTCGAGCCACCAGCTCCGTGGTTCCACAGCGCCAGCGAGTCCCGAGCTTGTGGGAAGAGCCCTGTGTCTTGGAGGTTGCAAGATGATGGCACCTCACATGCCGCTGCCGCTGCACTTCCAGGCCCAGCTTCAGCTGCTTTAGCTGCTCCAGCTGCTCTGGCTGCTGTGGGCCTGGGGACGTGTGGAAAAACCAGCACAAAGAACCGGCCTTGCTGCCTTCGGCCCTAGCGTCCTATGGTAGCCGTTCCATTTCTAAGGCGGTGAGACCTTTGGGTGCTCCTCTCCAGTGGAAGAACGGAATTCCTGCTTTTTTATCTCCAGCAAACTGCGCACCAGCACAATTCTGCTGCTGCAACCGTCCCGCGCTCGTGGGTTTTATCCACTTCTCCCCCGCTCCTCCAATTAAGTCTATTTTGTTCTCTCTGCTCGTATACCTCGTGCTGCCCTATCTGTCCAATTTCTGCCGTTTTCTCGGCCCGGTTTACTCTTGTCCCGTCATCTACACAGACCTTGCGTTGTTTTTTCGCTGCTCAACGAAATCCCATAGCATTTCTGCGAAATCTGCGAAAAACCGGCATCTCGTTCCAACCATCTTGCTCGAAATCTGGAGATGTCCCACGTGAGCTCCCGTCGCTCAGGTCCCGATCTCTCTCTTATATATAAAGCATCACCAACAACCTCTTTTTCTTCTAAACGATCAACTATCTCTTCTTCTTTTCCTTTGTATAAATAAAATTCCTCTTGATCAATTCCATATTCTTCTTCTTTTTTCTTTCCTTGGTATCTCTTTCTTTCACTAATTCTTTCGTCCTTTAAAGGTATGTTGGCTTCAAAGTCTATTTAAGCTTAATTTTTCTCACTCCTGAGTTTTGTTTTGTTCCTTTCAATAACATACACCCATTTCTTCACTTTCGAGTGGAGAACTTTATTCCACCTTTCTTTAATTTCAAGCTCAAAAGGAACTATTTGTTCACTCACCCAAACACATCATCCTTTTCCTATTATATCCTCTCTGTATTCTGTATAATTTTCAATTATTCTACAGTACTCTCCAATAGTATCTCATACTACTTAAATTATTCTTGGTTTACATTTCACTACTGTAATCTTTCCTTATTGATTTTTTCGATTTCACTTTAAAACCAATATCATCATTTATCATAATAACATCAAAACTCAATTTTTTCTCTTTTTTCTGCAGCTCTGGCTTTTCAACCGAGATTTCTCAATTTTTTTCATTTACTAACTTTTTTTTTCCATCACTCAATTGATCAAAATTACAATTCAATACAAATGAGGAATTTCAAAAGAATTCAAATCATCAGAAAATCAAAAATTATAATCCATAAGCCGAGAATCACAGCCCAAAAAGTAAAACAATAGAAATGCAATAAAAATAATAAAAATATAATAAAGTAGCATAATTAGACAACCTTTTTCAAGCTTCGAGCTATTTGTTTAATTTTTATTTTTTGGTTTCTGCTTTTGAAACATGTCTTGGATTATCAGCACTATTTCCTCATTTGTATTGTATATGTATCTTGTACTAAATTCGTTATTGATTTTATCAAAATCTAATTTTTCTTTATTTTTTGTTTTTCCTTTTTTGTTTTTTTTCTTAACCCTTAGATGACTTTACAACACCAAGTAGTTCATGAAGCTAATAACCTAGTTGCTCGCTCAACTCCAAAAGAATTCTTCCAAAATCAACCAGAAGAATCCTTTTGTAAAGATCTCGCTCAATATAAAGAATTACACAAACAGTCAATCGAAAATCCTGAAAAATTCTTTGGTGATTTTGCTAATCAATTATTAGACTGGGATAAACCATTTGTTAAAGCTAAAAATGGTCACTTGAGAAGTGGTGATGCCTCTTGGTTCTTGGGTGGTAAATTAAACGCTTCCTTCAACTGTGTTGATCGTCATGCTTTTAACACTCCTGATAAAGTAGCTATAATCTACGAAGCTGATGAAGAAACTGAATCCCCAGTCAAATTAACCTATGCTGATTTGTTATCCGAAGTCTCAAAAGTAGCTGCTATTTTGAGCGATTGGGGCGTCAAAAAGGGTGATAGAGTTGCCATCTATTTGCCAATGATTCCAGCTGCTATAATTGCAATTCTTGCTGTTGTTAGATTAGGTGCTGTGCACTCAATTGTCTTTGCTGGTTTCTCTGCTGCTTCTCTAAGAGACAGAATAGTGGACTGTGACGCCAAAGTTATTATCACCTCCGATGAAGGAAAAAGAGCCTCAAAGGTCATTCACTCAAAAAAAATCGTTGATACTGCTATTGATGGCTTGTCAGTAGTTGAAAAAGTCTTAGTCTTTCAAAGAACTGCTGCCTCAAATATTCCAATGAAATTTGGCAGAGACTTTTGGTGGCACGAGGAAGCTAAAAAATTCAGCGGTTACTTCCCTCCAACCTCTGTTGATTCTGAAGACCCTCTATTCTTATTGTATACCTCTGGTTCCACCGGTTCTCCAAAGGGTGTTGTTCATTCAACCGCTGGTTATCTTTTAGGCGCTGCCTTAACTACTCGTTACGTCTTTGACATCCATCAACAAGATATCTTGTTCACTGCTGGTGATGTTGGTTGGATTACCGGTCATACTTATGCTTGTTATGGGCCTTTATTATTAGGTTGCGCTACAATCATCTTTGAAAGTACCCCAACTTATCCTGATATTGGTAGATACTGGAGAATTGTTCAACGTCACAAAGCTACTCATTTTTACGTTGCTCCAACAGCTTTAAGATTAATTAAACAATTAGGTGAATCGGCTATCGCCAAATATGATATTTCATCTTTAAGAACCTTAGGTTCTGTCGGTGAACCAATTGCTCCTGAATTATGGCAATGGTATGACGAAAAAATCGGTCAAGGTAGATGTCACATTGCTGATACATACTGGCAAACTGAATCTGGTTGTCACTTAATTGCTCCATTAGCTGGTGCTGTTCCAACCAAACCTGGTTCTGCTACTGTTCCATTTTTCGGTATTGATGCTGCTATTATTGATCCAGTTTCCGGTAAAGAATTAAAAGGCAATGATGTTGCTGGTGTTTTAGCTATCAAAAACTCCTGGCCATCAATGGCAAGAAGTGTCTTTAGAAACCACGACAGATATATTGACACATACTTAAAACCTTATCCAGGCTACTACTTTACAGGTGATGGTGCTGGTAGAGATAACGACGGTTACTACTGGATTAGAGGTAGAGTCGATGATGTCGTCAACGTTTCTGGTCACAGATTATCAACTGCAGAAATCGAAGCTGCTTTATTAGAACACAGCGGTGTCTCAGAAGCTGCAGTGGTCGGTATCCATGACGATTTAACTGGCCAAGCTGTTGTTGCCTTTGTTGGATTAAAGGAAGGTTACTTGGTCTCAAGAATTAAAGAAAGCGAATCTAAAGGTGATCACATCACTTTAACCCAATTAAGACAAGAGTTAAGAATTAAAATTAGAGCTGAAATTGGTCCATTTGCTGCTCCAAAAACAGTTATTGTTGTTCCAGATTTACCAAAAACCAGATCCGGTAAGATAATGAGAAGAATTTTAAGAAAAATTATTTCAAATGAAGCTGATCAAATTGGTGATACTTCAACTTTAAGCAACCCAAGCGCAGTTGAAAAAATTATAACTTCAGTCGATGAACAATTTTTCAACTTTAAAAAATAAAATAATTGATTAAGAAATAAAATTCCTAATCTGATACTGTGTTTTTTTCTTTTTTTTTTCTATTTTTTGTGATATTTTCAATTATCTCATATTTTATATTATTTATAATTTATTATCTCTTAATTTCTACTTTTTTATTTTTGATTTTTATTTTTCAATTCAATTCAAATAATTATTTTGAAGTGCTGACGAGTTGCTATATAGTTTTTGAGTATAAATATCAATTTTAATTATAATTTTAATTATAAATTCAAGTATACAATTAGAAGTAAATTAACAGCTGTAAATATTTATATATATATATATATATATATATATAAATATGTATGTATAGCTTATACAATTGTTGAGTTTAATATGGTTCATTTGTTTATTTTTTTAAGTTGAATTGAAATTGAGATCAAAAAAGAGTAATAATATAAACTAATTGAAAATAAGCATTAATTGAAATATATACTACTAAATTAATATTTGAAATAAAAATGATAACAAAAAAATTAGAAAGAAACGTAGCTTAATAAAAAAACTTAAATAAACTATTAACTAAAATCGGTCAATAAATAAATATAAATAAATAGGTAGATAGGTAGATATTAAAAGGATTAAAATCAGGATTAAAATTAAAATTAAAATTAAGTATTAAAAGTAAATTTTTCAAGAAAAAATGAGAGAAAAAATGAGAGAAAAAACAAAAAAAAACAATATGATAAAAGATATTAAAATGAATAAACACAAGAAAGATAGGTAGGATTAGATCCGATAAAATAAGATAAGAGGAGATAAAGTAAGATAGATAATATTTATGAATAATTATTTCTTTTTGACAGATAATTCTTTGATTTGATCTTGCAATTCTTTAATTTGTTGTTGAACGGCTTCAAGATCTTTATTCAATCTATTTCTTTCGTTGACGATATTTTGTTCCCATTGTCTGAATCTTGATTCTTCAGTTTTAACCTTTTCAGTAAAATAGTTCTTCAATTGTTCTTCATCCTTTCTAAAGAGAGGGTTATTTTGCAATCTTTGGTTAATTGAGTTTGAAGTTGGAACAATTGGAGGAATTGAATCATTGTTTGAGTCAGAGTTTGAGGAGAGGGATTTTTGTTCTTCCATTTTAAAGGCTCTGTATGATTCATAGTGCAATTCTTCGGTTGATAAGATTAAATCTAACATATTTGTTCTTAATAATAAGCTTCTTAGTTTTAAGAAATCGCAATGAGAAGAGTTTTCAACTTCTGCTATACCCCAGGGGAATTTTCTACCAATGATTAAGTCACCTTTTAAGTTTTTAACCAAAGATTCCGAGCCGATTATGGCAAATGGCATTAATTGAATCAAATCCTTTGCATGTTCAGCGGAAGTTTGATCATCTAGATCGATTGGAGGAGAGTAAATTTTGATGTCTTGAGCTTCAATGACGGCTCTTATTCTTTGTTTGAAATCTGACATTTCCTTTGGAGATAAAGTGTCAGCCTTTGCAATGACAGGAATTAAATTGACTCTTGTGCATAGTTTTTTCATGCATTCGATATCCAAAGGTTTCAAGGAATGGCCAGTTGGTCTAATGAAATATAGACATGCATGGACTCTTAAATCGTGGATATTGTTTCTTGAAGGTTGTTGTTCTTGTTTCATATAGGAGTCGTGTTGATCATCAATAAAGTCAATTAAAGATTGATAAGAGTTTTTATTGTTGATATTGTCACCAAAGCCTGGAGTGTCAATGACGTTTAGTCTGATTTTGAAGTTTTTTTCTTCCAATTCAGCTCTAACGACATCGATTTCAACAGTTGCATGAATTCCCTTTTGGTGACGAGCAGAATTTTCAATGTGGTTCTTCAAGGAAGTTTGAAACAAAGTGTTAATGAAAGTGGTTTTCCCTAGACCAGATTCCCCAGCGACCATGAGAGTGAAGGTAGCACCCTTCTTGGAGACAATCTTGTATCTCTGGATGGGCAAGTTGTCAATTCCAACAAGCTCAGAGTATTGGAGTTCAGGAGAGGCAGTAGCAGCAGAAGCCATGGCAGACAGCGAGAAGGACAAGAAGCAGGCAGAACGAGAGGCAGAGGATGGTGTTTCTGGTTCAAAAGTGGTAGCGTGGAATGTGAAGCTGAAGAAACACGACTACGTATTCGATTCCAGGCGTGAACGCACGTGCCGCGGCGGTTCGAGTCCCGGCGAGGTCTTCGGTGTTTTGAGCGTTTTCCGCTCGTGGTGGTTTTGGTGCTTCTGCTTCTGGTGCTTCTGCTGTTTTTGGTGCTTCTGCTGCGTGTTTCGTGTCTGTGTGTGCTTCTATTTCTGTGCAATGTCCTCCTCTGCTGCACCTGAGGCCCCCCAGGACCAGAACTTGTTGACTCCCTACATCAAGTCCTTGTTGCTTGAGCCTCCCAACCTCACGCCCAGCGACTTGAGCGTTGTGTTGAAGTTGATCATCCAGGGCTACTCCAATGACTGCCAGGTCTCGTCCTTCTTGACTGCCTTAAAGATCAGGAAGCTCGACCAGCAGCCCCAGTACATCAGTGCTGCTGCCAGAACCATGTTGGAGTTCTCGCACTTGCTTCCTCTCCTGGTCTTGCCCCAAGATGACTCACTCCGCTACCTCGACATTGTGGGCACTGGTGGTGATGGCAAAAATACCTTTAACGTCTCCACCTCAAGCGCCATCATTGCTGCTGGAATCCAGAACTTGAAGGTGGTCAAGCATGGTGGTAAGGCCTCCTCCTCATCGGTTGGCTCTGGCGACTTGATCGCCCAGTTGGGTATCAATGTCAGCAATATAAACCTCAATTCACTCCCAGATCTAATCAATGATCCCAGCATTAACTTCATTTTCCTTTTTGCCCCCATTTTCCACCCAATTATGAAAAACTTGGTCGATTTAAGAAAAAATTTAAATATTCCCACTATTTTTAATATCTTGGGGCCACTAATCAATCCGTTTCCAAAAATCACTTCAAGAATTATCGGTGTCAATAATGAAGCCTTAGGCCCAATTTTTGCCAACACCTGCAATCTAATTGACCGTTCCTTAGACAATAACAATACCAACACAATGATTGTTTATGGAGAGATTGGCTTGGACGAAATATCTCCCCAGGGAAAGACCAAAATTTGGTTAACCAACTCGAGTAGCAGCAGCAACCCCACCGAAAACGATAATCGCAACGCAGACAGCTCCAACAATCCTACCGGCAGCAACATCATCTGTAAAACCATCTCCCCTGCTGACTTTGGCTTAAAAGAACACTCCATCGACAACGTTAAAAGTGGTACGCCTGAAGAAAACGCTCGCTTCTTGATCGATCTTCTCAACAACAGAGTTCCCTTGGACACTAACCTTCCCTTGGTCGACTACATCCTCATGAACACTGCTGCCCTCTGTGTTGTTGCCGGCGTCGCTGATGACTGGAAAAAGGGTGTGGAGTTGGCAAAGACCTCCATTCTCTCAGGCAATGCTTTGGCCAGTTTGACCAGTTTGGCTCACTCCACCAATGCCTTCTGAACTGCGCTTCCCGATTTATCGGGTATTTCCAACCACCACGTTTGTGTCTCGTGCTCTTTCTCCCGCTCTCTTGGGCCTTCTCAAAACGGTCGATCAAATATAAACAAAAAAAGTAAATAACTGAAGTAACTGATTAGATTTATACACTAGTTTTTTTTATTTCTTCTTTAATAAACAGCTTTCTATCCATTGGCCCATCTCTATTGAATTAGCAATATTTATAAACTTTCATTCAACTAATTTTATTTATATTCTATTTTATATTCTAATTTTCTCTATTTTTCTTTTTTTTTGCCCGTTTTGTTTTGTTAATTTTCAGCTTTTGTTAAATCACTCTATTTTTTTTAATTTTTTTGCTTAATTTTTGCTTTTCTAATTAATAATGTTCTTGAAATCAATATTTGATACTCCCAAACCAAATCCGCTTAATCAGAACCAATCGAATAAAAACTACCAATTTACCCCCATAACAAATCAAGATGACTATGATTACATGAAAATACCTAGCAACAATAATAATAAAATCAATAACAACAACAAAAACAACAACAACAACAACAACAATAATAATAATAATAATAATAATAATAATAATAATAGAAAAAAAACTAGATCAGCAAATATATCCTTTGATAATACTGAAACTTTCGATTCCTTACCAACTTCAACTCCATTCAAAGCTGATAGACTATTCACAAACATTGACAATAATAGTTATAACAAAAAAAATAATAACCAAAACAATAATTTGGAATCAATAACAAATCCTCTAAAATATCAACAAGAATCAATTGATAATTTAAAATCTGAAAATATAGGCTTGAAACTAAAAATTAAAACTTTAACTGAATACTTGAAAAAAAATACTTCTTCATCATTGAATAATTTAATTCTAGAAAATTCAGATTTAAAAGTCGCTATAACTGATTTAAAATTGAAACTAAACAACCCAAATTCATCCAGCAATAATAACCAAAATAACGATCAAAATAGCAATCAAAATAATAATCAAAATAATAATCAAAATATAAATGAAATTAAAAAACTTAAACAACAATTGAACCAAAAATCTTCTTTAATTGAGAACCTTCAGGATAGATTATCAAATAATTTAAATAATTCAAAAAATGAAAAAGAATTATCAAATTTAAATAACCAAATCGAATCTCTAAAAAAACAAATCAATATTAACCAAAATGAAATTTCTTTAAAAGATAAACGAATCTCATTTTTACAAAACAATATCAAATCTCTCCAAAATGACAAAGAAACTCAAAAAAATAATTTTATTAATAATAATCAATCTAGTAATCTCGAAAAGACTAATCAAATTAAAAACTTAAATAACCAGATTGAATCCTTAAATGATCAAAATTTTGATTTGAAAGTTCAAATTAATAATTATAAAAAGGAAAAAAATCTTTTAAATAATAAAATTGATTCACTATCTAAAAATTTATCATTAAAGGATGAAAAATTTAATAATATAAATTTAAAACTAAACTCTTTTAAAAACTTGCTATCAAAAAATGATTTGCAATTAAATAATTTAAAAAGCAATTTAAACGAAAAATTAACTACTATAAAAAATTTAAAAGAAAAAAATATAAGTTATGAAAATCAAATTAATTTAGATCAAAATCAAATGGATTTGTTATCTTCAAAGATAGTATCGTTATCAAATAAATTAGAAAATTATGAAAATTCAAATATTTTAAATACAAACACTCAAGTTAATAAATTAACTTCTGAAATTGAAAGATTATTAACTTTAGAGAATAATTTGAGAAACGAAATTAAAAATTATAAAATCAAAATTCAAGATTTAAACCAAATTATAAAAGAACAAGATAGTATTGTTAATGAAGCGAATAGCTCTTCATTTTTTGACAATGTTGAATCATTACAAGAAGAAAGGGATCAATTGCTTGATGATATTAAATTATACGAAAATCATATAGAAGAATTGGAAAAGGACTTGAACACTTTAGCTTTAGAGAATGATTCCTTAAGAAACCAACAATCGATATTGGACAATAACATAATTGAATTGGAGAATCAAATTCAAGTTTTACAAAGAGATTTAAATCATATGAATAATCAAAGAAGTAGTAATAATTATCAAAATGATAAAAATTATTTAATAAATGAAATTGAAAATTTGAAAATGGTTATAAACAAATTAGAAAATGAGTTGGAATTTGAGAGATTGAATAACAGTACCAATCAATTGAAAATTTTTGATTTAAATAGAGATAATAATAATAATAATAATAATAATAATAATGATAATGATAATTATGATAAACTAGAGATTAAACGACTATCTGCGAAAAATAATGAATTGGAATTATTAATTAATGATCAAAACGATGCATTTAGCAGCCAAATTAAAAGTCATGAAAAGAAAATTAAGACATATAAGAATAAATTAAGTGAAAAGGAAAATTTTTTAGAAGAATTGGAGAATAAATTCAGTGAAAGCCAAAAGGAGTTTAAAAGAGAAATACAAAATAAAGAAAGTGAGATTTTGGAATTAGAAAGTGAAGTTTTATCAAAAGAGAATAAAATAAAGTTATTAAATAAAGAGATTGAAAATGTTCATGAAGATCACCAAACGGATTTTGAGATGTTAAAGAAGAAAAATGAAAATAAAGTGAATTCAGTCAACGAATTGTTAAATAGTGAAATCGAGGAGTTGCGGAAAAAACGAGATGAATTGAGTACGAAACTATCAGTTAAAGAGTTTGAAAATGATGATTTAACTAGGCAATTTGAGAAAATACGGAATGCAAACAAAGAATATGAAGAAGAGATAATGAAGATTAAAGAAGATATGAAAAAAATGATAGATGAATACAATCGTATTAAAGAAGAGAAAAAGGGAGAATTTAAGGGTAAGGACAAAGAAATTTTGGAATTGAGAAATGAAAGGGATAGGCTTGAGAGTCAATTGAGGAAATTAAATGAGGATTATAAAATACTAAGAGAAGATATGGTGAATAAATTTGAAGAATTGTTCAATTCCAAGAAGGAGTTGAACAATGTAATTAATAAACTCAATAGTCAAATTAAGAGTTTGGAGATTAATAAAGAGATTGATAACGAGGAAGAAGAAAAACGGTATAGGAATAAATTGATGTTGTTGGATAATCAAATTAAGTATTACCGAAATAAATTTCACGAACAGATTTATATTACGAAAGATTTAAAATTTTTGAACTCGTTTATGATAAAGCAAATAAAGAGTTGTAATGAAAATTTGTTATATGATTTAGAGACGTTGGGAAATGTTGGTATTGAGATTGGAATTGATGGTGAAAATACGAGAGAAACGCCCAAAAGAAAGAAATTCAAAACCGTTGCATTGGCTGTTTTGGCAATGGTTAGATTAAAGAATCGATATGAGAAGTCAATTAAGCAGAATGTTAAGATGAAGGCAATAGTTTCGAATATTGAGAGCAGTCGAAAAGTGTTGATAAATTTGGGAAATAGTGATAAAAGTGATAAAAGAATAAATTCTAAATATAATCAATGAGGCTGGTATAATGTAATAATTTTGTTTTAATTTATGATTTATAGAGGATTTTTTTTATTTTTTATTTTTTATTTTTTATTTTTTATTTTTTCTAATTTATATTTGTTCAAGATTTTGTTTCAGGACTATTTTTCAATTTTTTGTTTCAGAAATATTTTTTTGAATGTTGTCTTTTTGAAAGGTTTAAGTTAAAATTCATTTGTATGATTGTTATATAGGATTGTATTAATTAATTTGTTTTTTTGCATTATAGATAATGAGTTTTAATATATTATTTAATAGAGTTGAATTAATAAGGTAATTGATAGTGGTAATAAAGATAATATTAGGTAATTGAAGAAGGATGTTAAGAAATGATAGGTAGTTGAAATAGAGTTTAAGGAGGTATAAAACAAGGATAAGAGAGAAACGACGGAGTGTGATTGGGTAGAAGAGAACAATACGTCGCAGTTAAAGTTTGTTGTTGAGTTTGTTGAAAAGGAATTGATAATAAAATACCGGTGAGATAAGTTTTGAATTTTAAAATTAAAATTAAAATAAATTGAATTGAATTGAATTGAAATATTTTTCAATACAATTTTTCAATTGTCAGTAAATAATCGCCCTTAAAGAAACGCCTAAAAGCTAGTGAATTAGAAAGGGAATGGATTGAAAAGCCAGTTGACTGATAGAAGGCTTACTTGAGATCGGAAAGAGGCAACAGAGAAATTGAAACAAGTTGAATGAAGGTGAGCAAGTTAAACAAGATACAAAGCAGATACAGAGCTGGATCAGAGAGATGCAAAAGTGTCAAATTTTAGATCTGGAGGAAGACCGGATTAGGAGCATTGAGTTTGAAATGAAGGAGTTGGATTTCCTCTTTGGGAGTGGGCGTGATGTTCACGCCTTCTGGGATTGTTTTGGGAGGAAAATGCAGACTTGCGTTTGCGGAGAGCTAGACGCGTGAATGGTGCATTGTTTTGCAGCAGTATGAATTTGCGTATATTATAACACGTGACTGTACATGAGAATGGCGAGGAAAGGATGGTGAGAGAGAAATACCATGGTGGCGGTAAGAGGAGGGATAAATTCGTAAATGGTGATAAATGGTGGAAAGACAGCCGGTCGTATTCGCAGTGCTCAGGTTGATGAAGGTTAGCATCAGATAGAATTGATAAGTTGTGATGGTGGAGATTTGCCCATTGAGCTGGAAGGACCTGAAATTGGATGAAATTTAATCTCAGGTCGACAGTGGGCACGAAGAAATGGGATAGGGGAACAAATCTAGAAATACAAAAGTACATAAATAGATGTAGAAATAACACATAGTATGGCAAGAGCTGTTGTGATAATTCTCAAGTCAAGATCAACGATGTGAATTTCAAGAGAGAGATAGTTGAGCCATTAGTAATTCGATTGACGTTTCAGGTTGTATTATATCTTGAAATGCCAGTGTTGATTAAGGGTTGTGTTGATTACGGGCTGTATTTTTATATGGCGAATTTCTTATTTTAGTAATTCCCGGTTTTCAGTTGCGGGCTGTTTATATAAGAACACGTGTTTTGTCTTGTTGAACTGGAAAAAATTTTTATGAATTGGACGAGTTGGTTCAGTGCCAGGATTAGGTTTTGCAGATCATTTCTATCGTTGATACTTGGAGTCTACAACATTGGATGAACATTGAACAAACATTGAACAAACAGTCGTTGAAGATTTAATGAAGCGAGTTTTAGAGTTTAAAGCAGAGAAAAGGTAGGATTAGCATATTGTAATGTCGCAAGATCATATCATTTTGTTTCGTATGAATGAGACTAACTCAACTCAAAAAACATAATGTTATAATTAATTCGCATTTGCGTAGATACAGGTATAAAAGTAGTTGTTCAGGTAAAATTCTTTTACAGTCTTGAACTGTTTTGATGTGATATTCACGTTATAATATGTTGGAGTAAATGATAAAGTAATATGTGCCTTTTTCAGTACGGGCAAATGAAATCAAGTAAAAAAATTATAAATAGGCAGGTTATAATTATTGTATTGGGAGGAGAAGTTTTAGTTATAAGTTCTGCATTTTCGCAATCGATAGTAACTTGTTTCGTAATTTTCAATTTATTTTTTAGTCAATTCAAATAATTATTTGTAAATAATTATTTTAATTAGTGTTTTTAGTTAATAAAATTTAGTGGTATTTTTGCTATCGCTAAAAATTCTCTCACTAACATCAGACTGCTTAATGTTAAAAAATTCATTCTTTAAAAGCAGATATAAAGAAGCATAGACCGGAACTCTAAACGCTAACAGATCCTGTTTTTGCAAGGTAAGTCACTCGGGGGATTCTTCCTTCACTGAGACACCAACAATAGCAAACGTGATATTCCCGTAGCCAGACGCCCGCGCCCTCCCATTGAGGGAGGGCGCCACTCATTATTTTCCTCATCCAACGTCCGAGCAAATAGTGCCCTGAATCAGCTAAACACCACAATCTCAGCGAGCTGCTACAACGCACAGAGTTTTCTGCCTGGATATTCTGCGATACTGACTCCAAACCGAGCGTGTGTTTTCCGTGTCCTCAGCGAAACCATGACTGTGAGCCGGCATGCACCTGCCCGGTCACAGCCCGTAATTGCCAGCACGCGTCCTGCTATGCGGCTGTCTACGCAGGTGCTCCGAGCTCGAGCGTCCCAACGGCTGCACAGCTCCACAACACGCGCCGAGCGCTGGCACTGCAAGCCACGGTCGGCAGCCGGCATTAAACGTGTCCCAACACACGCACACGGCGGCGGGTGTGCGTGCGGGCGCAGTTTGGCTTGCAGGCCCGAGCTGATTATTCTGCTACTCAGCAATGGGCACTGGCGTTTGTTTCGTTTCTCATAAATACCTATCACTTCCTCCTCCATTTTCTTTCTGCTTTTGCTTTCTGTTTCTTCTTCCCTAAGCGCTGACACTTTTCTCTCTTCTGCTTGCAATTATCTCTACTCCAGATCACAGCTCCAGCAAATCCAGCAAATCCAGCAAATCCAGCAAATCTAACAATATATATATATATATTCTCACATCCTTCAATTCCATCCTCTCTTCAACAATCCAGCCCTACGATCTAACCGCTGTCACTTTTTCCTCACAATCCTCTTCATATTCACTTTTTCCTCACAATCCTCTTCATATTCACTCTTTGCTAGCTCTCCATCTCTTTCTATTCCTCCTCCCTTTCCTTTCAATTCGTTCATTCCTCACTCCAACTTCAGCTCGTCCTAATCATCTCATAATAATATTCGTCATAATTCCCTTTACTTTTTAAGGCGTTCCTTTAGTCTTTTTTCGTCCTTTTTCTTTTCTTTTTTCCTCGCTGCTCCATTTAAATTTCCAGTTTTTTACCAGTTTTGTATTGTTTTGTTCAATTTTTCCAATTTTTCTGAAATCTTATTAAACTTTCCAATTTTTAGATCCACTTTTCCAATTTTTAGATTTCACATTTCAAAATTTACACTTTCCACTCTATCTCACTTTTCACTATTGTAAATGAACTTCTTTTATTTCTAATTTATTCTATTCTATCTCACTTTATTATATTATATTATATTACATTACATTATCACACTCACTACAATCCTCCAATCTTCCAATTCTCATACCTACCTACCTGCCTGCCTACCTATACCGCCATCACTCCGTCTCCTCCACCTCTGCTTTTATCATGTTCTCTCCCAATAAAATAATAAAATACCTAGTCTTTTCCGAATTCGACATTAATTCAGGCCCAATAATTAAACAGCAATATCCAACTAAAATCCCTGGCGACCTACCTTATTTCGCTGAATTACTCTTACCTGATCAAATACACACAAGACCTCAGGATTGGACCATAATCATCCTCCATAAAAACAAACTCAACAACACCTACCAATACCATTCAGATCTATACAACAATCACCAAAATAACTCACCACTCGATTACTACAACGATGACAACAACTCCCTCAATCTCGATCTCAATCTCAATCTCAATCTTGATACACAAATAAATAACGATATTGACAACCTAAATTACAACGATGACCAACTATTCATCCTAAACGTAGTAAACACAAGATTCGACCCAAATGTCCCCAGAAACTCAATCATAAGAGGCCTTGCCCTAGCTACTTCCTACCAATTCTTCCAGATCTTTAAACCTCTCCTACTAATAACCCTAGACCAACTCTTTCTAAACTCCTCTTCTGTCAACTCCCTATCAATCCTTAAAAACCTATACTACACCCTAAATAATATAAGTATTCTAAATAACTTGCCCTCAATTAACTTTGAAAAAAAAATACTTCTAAACTCAATCCTAGATTTTCCAATTACTGATTATGTCAATGACCATTCTTATCTTCTAAATTTACTTAATCCTAATAATAACAATAATAATAACAACAATAACAATAACAATAACAATAACAATAACAATAACAATAACAATAACAATAACAATAATAACAAAATCCCTCATGGACATAAATCAAAAACTAAAAACAAAAACAAAAACAAAAATAAAAACAAAAACAAAAATAACCTCAACTTCTCTTTAATCATCAAAAATAATATCAAAAATAATGTCAAAAGCAACTCTCTACAAATCAAGAATAACAACATCGAAATCTTTGTAAACTACTTGGGCATCAAAATCCCTCTAAGAATCCCCCTCCTACAACTACCTCTATCAATCGGCGAATACTCAATAAGAAACTTCATCCAGTACTTTCTAAACAGTACCTTGAAATTCTCAAAATTATACCCCGAACTAACCATCTATGGCAAATCAACTCCTCCAATTATCGTCCTAATTAATGCCTTTTTAACTCATAAAAGAATCTTCTATTTAGGTCACAAAAAACCGGCTAATGAAATTTGCCAATTCATTGTTGCAACAATAGATTTAATCTCCGGTGGTGGCTTAATTAATGGAATCCTAAATAAAACTTTCCCCTACATTGATTTATCAAAGTATGATCTTATTCAAAATTTACCTTGGTTCTTTGCTGGCACTACCAACCCAACTTTTAAATCTCACGATGACTTATGGGACCTCCTATACGACATAGAATCAAACGAATTAGTCCTATCTTCTTCTCTATCTTCCCCTTCTTCCAATAATAATATAAATATTAATAACTATACTTTATCATCTCAACAATCCTCCTCTTTTAATCCTATTTCAAATTTAAGATCAAGTAAAAGCTTAAAATCTAACAGAAATAGTTGCTATACAAGCTATACAACTTCTTCCTCTTTAGATACAAGCTATAGAAGTAGTGTTAAAAGTGTAGCCTATTCAACTCCATATTCAAATTCAAGTCAATACAATGATGACGATTTCAATACAAGTGAATCAATAAATGCCACCGACCCATTTTTTCAACCCATTACTTCTATTCACCCAATCCCTTCTTTACCTTCTTCAAAATCTTTCAATAACATGAATTTCAATAACTTGACCACTATTAATAGTAATGACACAGGCTTTAATAGCTTTAATAATGGCTTGAATTTTAACTCCTCACTCTTAAATCGTTCATATAGCTCAAATCATAACAACATCAATAACAATAATGACCTCGATAACCCAATCATTTTAGAAGACGCAAACTTTTTATCTCAATTACAATCAATGATGTTATCTAAACAAGATGATCAAACTATTCTATTAATATTTAGACAACATATAAATCAAATTTTAAGAATCTTTCAAAGTGAAAGTGATCATGAATATTTTACAATGAATTTAAATGCTAAATTTAAAAACGCAAACTCAAACTACCTTTATTCTATTCAACCAACATCTTCGGCTTATAATATTTTAAATGCAAATCTCAACTCTGAAAATCAAAATAAAAACATAGGAAACAGCCAAAATATTTCAAATCAAGACACTTTCAAGCCAATCATCCCCGGCACAGGTTACTATTGGTCTTCTAAAAGTGACAGAGCGAATGATTTAAAAACTTACTACATTGTTTATAAAAATAGTAAAATCCTTAGTAAAAATAATGAAGAAAGAATCCTCTCTTATTATTTTGATAAAAAAAATCTTCTTAATGATTTTGATGCATGGTTGGACATTTCCTATCAACTTTCTGTTATTAAAAATAATGCAAATCTTCCTGTAGTTAAAATTGTTGAAATTTATTACTCTATATTAAAATACCTAACTTCAAGCGTTTGTGTTGAAAGATTTCTATTATTAACTTACTTATTACCTTCTTATTCTGTTAATGATAAAAACGATATGTTTGAAAAGAATGATGGCTTAGAATTAATCACTTTAGGATTGTTTCATAAAGATTCAAGAATTAAAAAAATGATTCTTTTGATTTTATTTGAAGTTGAGAAAAATATTATTGGGGATTTAATTTTGAAAAAGGGTTTGAATCCATTTTTGAAACTCGCTTATGATGATCTTAAAAAAGCGTATAAAAAGAAACAAAGACAAAAATACAAAGAAAAGAGGCAAAAATTAATCCTCAAATCAAAAAGAAATGCCCTTTATCTATCTAGAAATAAAAATTTAATACCTGTTCAAAAATTTCCTGAAGTAATAGATTCCACGCCACCAAAATATTTTGAACAATTCAATTTTGATGATTATATATATTAGTTCATCATTATATATTAATTATTGATGATTTAATCTCTTTTTATGAACTTTTTTATGAATTTGCTTTTGATATTTTGCTTTAACTTTAACTTTTTTAATTATTATTCCTTTTCAAATTATTTTTTCAGCTATTTTTTTCAAGTTTTTTTTTTTTTTTGTTTGTTTTAAGTTTTTTGATTTATTTTTTATTCAATGTTTGGTTCTCTGGTTTGTTTTGTCTGATCTTGTTGTTTTTGTTTTTATAATCTTGTTCTCTTTATTTCTTACTTGTATTAAAAAAGAATAATTTAGTTTTTTTTAGTTCTATTTTAGAATTGTTAGTTCATTATGGGATTCTTTAATTTGTTTTGTACAATTGCTTCTGTTTTTAGTGACTATTTTATATTAGTTTTTGTAAACTATTCGTTATATTCTTTTAATAATAAAAATTGTAATATTCATATAAAGTGAAAACGCAATAAAAAAAATAAGTTTTAAGTTCAAAGATCAGTGCAAATTTGCTTTGGAAACAAAATTGCTTGAAAGACTGGCAATATCATCTTCTATTTGTTTTGATTGAGAGTATTTGGCGTCTTGACCGGAGTTTAATTGATTTAATTTTTCAGTGAAACTAGAAATTCCCATACTAGAATTGTAATATTTGCTAGGAGGGTTTGCACTACCTAGCCCAGAACGAGAATTGAATCTCTCACCTCCAAGTGGAGGCCACCCTGGCTGCTGATTGAAGGCTCCAAAAGTTCCTAGAGAGTTAAAACTATCTGCCATAAAAGAAACCAATGAAGATGTGTCGAAATCATTGCTAACCGAGCTTTTGACTGTTGAACCAACAAAATTATCAGAATGGTTTGGCCTATAAGGTTGATAATTAGGATCACTTCTATTGCTTAACTGGATAGTACATAATTGCAAGTTATCCAAAGGCCCTTCAACAAGACAGCCCTTTTCTCTGAAATGAGTTAAAAGATTGTTCCATAAAGAATTCCTTGCTAATGATCTGGGGTTTCCTAAAATAATCAAACCATATTTTGCTCTTGTTAAGGCAACATTCAATCTTCTTGGATCTGAAAGAAAACCAATAACTTTTCCCTCATTAGCTCTCACACACGATAAAATAATAAAATCCTTTTCTCTACCTTGAAAAGCATCAACACTGGCAACTTCAACATTCATGTATAATTCGTTGCTTAGAGAACCATTATGTGTCATATACTGTGTAATATACGCTCTCTGACCTTCATAGGGAGTAATAATACCAATTTGAGAAGGTTTGATACCATCGTTAAATAATTTGGTAACAATTTTCTCAACGTTTATAGTTTCAACACGATTTAAGTAAGATGTTCCAGATGCAGAGATTTCTTCCCTGCCATAGTTAGCCCAAAACATCATTGGGATTGAAAAAATAGGCCATGGAAATGTTGAATCAGGAATTAATCTATCTTCAGTTGTAACACCGTTTTGCAAAGAGCCTTCATAGAACATATTTGAGGGAAAGTCGGATAAAAATGGGTTCATTCTGTATTGAACTTCCAATCTAATTGGAATGTGGCCAAGTAATACTAATCTTTCAAATAGTGATTGCTTCAATCCAGCATCACCAGCGTTTTTATCAAGAATAACTGGACCTAATTGTTGATGGTCACCAACAAGAATGACTTGTTTGGCTCCCTTAACAATAGGAATAAGACATTCGGGTTCAGATGCTTGGGTACTTTCGTCAATTAAAACAGTTCTAAATTTTGAATTTTGCAAACGCTTATCACCTGCACCAACACAAGTGCAACAAACCACGTCACATCCACTTAATAACTTGTTTTCAGCTTTTCTGATTAATTTCAAATACTTTTTAGAGTCATTTGAAGATAGTTCACCTACCTCTTCTTTTAGTTTCATTAATTTTTTCAATTCACCTTTTAAATTTGTTTTGACCAAAGAATGTAGAGAAAGGTGAGAAACAGAACTTTCAACGTCTTCACGAGATTTTGCAGTTAATCTGATAATTTTCAAGCCTAAAAAGGATAATTTTGATGCTAGATGATCTACTGCAACATTCGATGGAGCACATACAAGAATTCTTTCTTTATTAATTTTGGAAAGATGGTAAACGATAGTTGCAGAAGTGACAGTTTTACCAGTGCCCGGGGGACCTTGGATTAATGATAAAGGTTTTTGTAAAACTGACCTAACTGCATTAGCTTGAGAAATATTTAAATCTGTCAATTGAGGCAAAGAAAATTTTGGGGGTAATTTAACATCAAACTCGATTTCTGGAACATCATGACCTAATAATTTATGATAAATATAGCCTGAAACGGATTCTTTATCAACAGCAAAAATTTTCATAGCAGTTTGCATTCTTTCATATGATGTGCCTTTCCAAACAAAGTCGGCGGTAAAACCATTAGTGAGATTGACAGGAGGAGAAGTTCTTTGAAGACATAATTCCAATGTGAATTCTTCTTGATAAGAAGAGGGCAACTTAACAATATAGCCATTACATTCCCAAGGATCATGTTCAGTCCCAGAATATCTTAAAACCATTTCATCACCAACTGCGACTTTTAGTTCGTTTGTTTCGAAAGTTGATAGAGTAAAAGAAGCTAAATGACGATTATTTAAACCTAAAGACCATTTAACTGAGATATGTTCAAGTCCTTGCGATTCTTTTAAATGTTTATCATAATCAGCTTCTAATTTAACTAAAGGACCAAAAGATCGTTGGTATTCATAGGCGTCTTTATATCTCATTAAAATTGGCAAAATTTCGTCTTCTTCATTTGTGTTTTTTTCAATGTCTTCTAAAGTAGCGTTTTTGTTCATTCTCCATTGGGCTTCTAATTTTGTAATTTGAGAAGGAGTGATTAATCTTGCATGTAATTGTTCTTCTTCAGAAGGTAGTGCTGCAATCCAACTCAATAATTGTCTATTATCGATTAATGGCTGCCATTGTTCTGTATCCCAATTGACATCCTTTGATTGAGCACAAGGCAATCTACAAAGAATAACAACAACCGACTCAGATTTAGCAGAAACATAACCTAAAATAAAAATGTTTTTGCTTCCGCAGTTATAACATTCCAACGTTGTATCACCCAAATCGCAATCAGCATGCAAAGAAACTGTGTTGTGATGAGATATAACTAAGTGAGTAATGATATGGGAACCAGAGGTGTTTTGCTTTGAGTTACAAAACCATTTATTGCACGATTCACATTTAACGACACAGGATGGAGAATGGATACCGCAATAAGAACAAGCATGCTCAGGTAATTCCTGAAAAGTGTATTGGTTTTCATCAAAACTTCCTTCGATATCGTCAATAATTTCATCAAACCCAATGTTATTATTGTCTTCTTGGGATTTTTCGGGATGTGTATTATACTTATCAATTGATTCAGCTTCATCAAGGGTGGAAGAGATAAAATTGCTGTTAATACTTTCATTGTCTGAATCATCATCAGGCTTTGAAGATGTGTTATTAAATAAAATGTTTTGTCCAGTATTCATTTTTCATTTCTTTTCTCCCAAACAGCATTTATTAAAAGTTGATCCGTAAGAGATGTAAAATAGCTGAAGTATGTTAAACCAGAACCAGTAGTGAATTTCCAAAATGACCAGTGCTTAATAAGTCAATTGTTAATCATGAACAGACTCTCTTTTGCTATCTTCTTTGTTTGGTAGGTGTAGCAGTAATTGAAGAACAAAATTTGCTTCATCTTTTTCCAATTTTTAAACGCCATCACAACCGCCTCCGGATCAACCGCCAAACCATCCGGGCGCGGATTTTTCGATTCCCCAGCACACGTTGCTGCATGGTTCTGCGTGCTGTGTTGTATGTATATGTACTCTGATATACGCTGTTAAATTTACTCAACACGTGTAAACTCTCGAAACTAAGCTTTCGAGCGTGATCATCCCTGGCAGAAATACCGATTTGGTCGGAGAGAGCCCATTCCGGTTTGGTCTGGCCGTTTTTTACTTTATCAGTGCTTTTATCAACATGAGAATATATTTGCTTTGAATGCAATATGTAAACCATAAACTATATGTTCTCCTTCATCGGCAAAAATAATCTTTCCATTGTAGAAATGAAATTTTTTGTTTAAATAACCAATGCGATTTCTGAGTTGTATTTGAGGGGAATTGATCTTGAATATTTTTCTGATGAAATTGATATCAACTTCACCATGGGATAAAAACAAATTAAAAGTTGAAATTGTTTTGAATAATTTTACTCATAAAAATCCATTCATTAGGTTATCAACTAGAGCTGTGTCTGCCTTAAGACCGTGGTAATTTTCTATGATCTTGTTTGAAATCTCTGATATTTTGAACATTAATTTGGGAAATATTTCCATAAAGTCTCTTGAATTAATTAAGTTTTGAAACTTTGTTTGACAGAAATTTAAATTAGTAAATACCATGTTTTTATTCATTAATCCAAAAAATATATTTTTGTTTCCATCAAATAAAAGACTAAGTTTATTAAAAAAGACAGTTCCCGGTACATTATTATTGGTATCAGTTACAGCAGCACTCACTAAATTATCTTGAAATCGATTTGTACTTTGAAATAATTAACAATAGAAATCATTAAAAGGTTTTAGATCAGGATAATTTCTAAAGATTTCTTGAAAAATTTGAATTGGAAATTCACAAGTGATATAATCAGCCATGGGATATAGTAGTTTTAGTTCTTGGGTGTCAAAGAAAGATGTGCATTTAATTGAAAGGCATACGATGAACATTAATGAAATTTCTGGATTTAGCTCCACTAATCGGTTGGAATATGTCGCCAAAGATATAAAAACTGATAAAACAATAAAGGATTAAAATCCCCACTCTCTCGAAAAATCATCAAGCATCTTTTCAGGACAGACTTCAGGTGTGATATATTTGAATGTATTTTGGATAATTAACAGTAGAACATTTATGTTGAGTGTAGCTGCAATAGCATTGGAGAAAATTATAGGATTTAAGGTGAGTAATTCTGTCTATTGTTATAGTACTCAATTTTGGTTATGTTATTCAGGCCTTTCGACAATTTCTTCATCGCATTTATTCTAAAAATTGAAACATGAAGCAGAAATATTGGTTAGCTATACAATGCTTGTTCCAAGAAACAATTATTGAACTAAATTTGTGATTATGTAAATTTCAATAATTATTTAAAATTTTTGACTGAACTGAAAGAAATTTTAAAGAATACTTTTAATATTTTCATAAGTAATAGCACTCTTTTCTTAAAAGCTTTATGATCTAACTACCTTTCATTTTTGTGAAAAGAAATCATCAAGCTATATTCCTGACTATCGCATAACGATAATTCTAGGTTGAGAAGTAAAGTTTGAGTGCTATTGCCTATCAACGCACAACCTGAGTTCAATCTTAGTTAAGGTAGTTACCTACTTGCATATTCCTAAATATGTAAAGCTCGAGAAACAAGTATCGAGCTTTCTGTTAACCAAAATTGTAAGACTGCATTTTGAAGACCATTGAAAATTATCTTCTGCGACTGACCTGACTCGCCAAAGGTATTGTTATTTGAAAGGTATTACATGTTATCTGGCCCACCGCATTTGATTTTTATGTGATTTTTACGACGCTCAAAATTTTCATAACCACAGCCCTTCAGTCCTACAAAAGTGTAAATACTGCAAATACTAAAAATACTACAAAGCCTTCCCACAGACTCTGTTTTTATCTGTTGGTGATCCAGATACAAAAATCTAATCAAAATCTCCAATGGCTAATTTCAAAATAACAACAGTAGAACTAAACTAAATGGTATATATAAAAACAATTTCTAGTTCAGATTTGTGATTTTTATTGATTTGACCAATTCTCATTCGATAGGAACCACTCGATAGAACATCAAAGAAATCAAAAATGGATTTATCTCAAATCAACACAACTGCTATAGATGCTACATACATTTTGAATATTGAAAGTCAATCACGCATTGGCAGACAATCATCAAATAAAACCAAACAAAATTTGAAATGTAATAATATTGTAGTATTATTGACTAATAATCTTAAAGAAGATCTGAAATTCTCAGTGCATGGATATTTACTCGGTGAAGATAGTCACTTTGATGATGTTTATCAAAATTATTTGGATGGTCGAAAAAAAATTGAGCTTTATAGTAACTCTTCAGAAATACTAAGATTTATTTTCTCTAACTCGGGCATTAAAAAAACTGGCTAATAGAGGTTATTATACACTTTGGATGAGAAAATTAATGAAAACGAGCCATTTAGGTTACCAGCTGTTAAGACAGATCCCATTCAAATCCAATCCTCCAATTCCTATTGAGCCTATGCCACAACCAGACAGAACAGAAAATGTTAACTGATGGAAATCTTGAGTATGGTGATTATTTGTTGATGGGTGCTGCGTTTGCTTGGTGAAGGACTACTTCAGTTTTCATCAGATACTCAATTGACCTTAATAGCATCATTTATATTATATATCATTTGCTATACTACTTAGTATATTGTTTGATTCAGAACTGTCATGTTTATTGCCAGCAATTACAAAGCGCTGCTTTTACTTTTCCATTGGCAGCGTGTGCAGTTTACTTATATCCTTTTGGTAGAATAAACAATCTGCATCAAAATGCTGATATGTTCTGATCCGGACGTGCTATCGATACTTTTGCTGTTGTTCAGAAAAGACTTACCTCATAAATACAAATTACAACAATGTGAGGAAATGCAGCTGCAAACATCAAGCACCTTCAGTTTTCAGCTCTAAAAAGCCGCAAACAAAATAATTTTTACAGTTCCAAACAGTAAAAGACCGCTTTTCCGTCTCACGGAAACGGTGCGGATATGAAAATCCTGTTTTTAGAAATTTATTGCTGGATAGCCTATTTTACGGGTGCTGTCCGTTGAAATTGACAAAATGCTAGTAACATGTACAGATTGTTCTTACGTTAGCATTTTGTCAATTTCAACGGACAGGCACTATTAGTGAAGAGCATTTAAAATTCCACTCAATGGCATTGTAATGAATAAAATTTTCAGCGACTCGAGTGGAATAAAACTAACTTCAATTTTAAATTACAAATTGTTACTTGTTCTTCCCACTTGTAGAAACCGCACTGTTTCCGCGAGACGGAAAAGTGGTCTTTTATCGCTTCTTTGAAAAGCAAAAAAATGGTCTTTTTACTGCCCTAGCACCAATATCAGTTTAACTTTTTTTCCGTTGATGTATTGCTAGAAATTCATTGTCAATTAACAGTTATATATGGATATTGAAAGTTCGTATTGTAGGCTTTATCACTTATTAGCTATTAATTACTTATGAATAGCTTTAACATATCTCTCAAAAAAGTAAATGAAAACAACTCATCTTCTCACAAATTATCTCGAGATAATTCTCCAGATTTTGAAACACTGTGGACTGTGTAATTGAATCAACTCATGTTTTTAATTTAAATCAATTTACCCGAAAATATAACAAGAGTTTTTGTGATTGAGATAGTATCAAAAAATGATTGGCTAAAAACAAATGAAGAAAGAATTTTCGATTACTAATTCAATTCAGCCTGTTTTCTAAGAAATTTTTATATAAATATAAATGGAAAAATTACATGTTAGATCTAATTAGAATATTATTAAAACAAGCTCTGATATTGTTCCTTCTAAATTGGAAATACTAAGAAATTCATTTTTGATTATTTATTCCCTCAAGAAAAAAAAACCTAATAACAACAAAAATAAAGAAAATGTCACAAACCATCACTTTAGAAAACACAGAACCACAAGATGTTCGCATCAAAGCTCCCGCCATTGATCAACAAATCGAAGCTATTATCAAAACAGAATTCAAATCTGCTTATGTCCATAGTCAATCACTACTTCCAAAAGATGTTCCAAATGGTAGTGATCCTGAAGGTTTAAAAAGACTACCGGAATCAACTCGTAAGAGATTTGATGATGCTGGAATTGATATTTCCAAAGGATATCCACATGTTCCTAATAAAAAAGACATTCCAATTTTCCTTGATGAAGCGTTTGAAATTAGAAATAAAGAATTTCCATATATTGAAAGAGGATTAAATGCTGACCCAGAAAAAAAAGCATTGTTTGGTGCTGCTAAACAAGTTATTAACCTTACAAAAAAAATTGGTACCGAAATTGTCGGCTTACAATTATCTGATTTGAATGATAAACAAAAGGATGAATTAGCTTTGCTTGTAGCTGAAAGAGTTGTTGTCTTCTTTAGAGACCAAAAACTATCTCCCCAAAAGCAACTAGAATTAGGTCATTATTGAGGCCAAGTTGAGTTGCACCCACAGACACCAAGAGTTCCAAATTTGGATGGTGTTATTGTTATTTGGCAAGATTACAGGTTTAATACTTTGACTTATAAAAACAACAATTATGGTAATTTTGGTAAGTTTGGTGGATTTGGCACTCAAACATGGCATACTGATTTGGTCCATGAATTTCAACCAGCTGGTATCACTCATTTACATAATGATGCCATTCCAGAGCTTGGTGGTGACACTATTTGGTCTTCGGAATATGCTGCTTATGATAAATTATCTCCTGCTTTGCAGAAGTTTTTAGATGGAAAAGAAGCCATCTACGTCTCAGCTCATGGCTATCTCGACAGAGATGACCCATTTAGTGGTCCAAAAAAAGTTGAAAGAAGACATCCCATCGTTAGAACTCATCCTGCAACTGGTTGGAAGGCATTGTTTGTCAATAGGAGCATGACAAAAAGCATTGTTGGTTTGGAACCACCGGAATCTGATGTCATTTTAAATTATTTGTTTAGTGTCTTTGAAAAAAACGCTGATATCCAAGTTAGATTTAATTGGAAATCAACTAAACCAGGTTATGGAACTTCAGCGATCTGGGACAACAGAATATCTATCCATAGTACTGTTTGGGACCATGAAGGATTAGAACCAAGACATGGTACAAGAGTTACTTCGTTGGCAGAAGTTCCATTTTTTGATTCAAAATCAAAGTCTCAGAGAGAAGCTTTAGGCTTGCCTTTGAACTAACTGACTAATTGAGGTTTATATTTTTTAGTTTCTAGTCTTTTTAGTTTCTAGTCTCTTTAGTTTTTCAAAATCTGCTTTTTTCTAGTTATTTTTGTTTGAAAATAAAATCAATATTCTGAAATAGGTATATTTTCTTGTGCTTATTAATCTTTCGGGTAGAGAAATTTTTTGTTCTTGCATATTTAGTTTATTGTTATTATAAACGCTTTTCATTTCTTATGTTGTTAATAAAGAAAGATTCTCAAAACAACAGAGAATCAAGAAGTAGCTGATAGCAAATATCCAATATTTTTTATTTATATAGATCAATATGCTTTTCACAGTGAATATCAACATCAGATTACCAATATTTGGTATCAAAAACTTGTTATTAAACAATAAACTCAAGATAAATTCTAACACATCCAACGATACCAATAACATAAAGAATATTAAAATCATCAATGGGCAATGGATGGAAATCTGTTTTAGTAACTTTTTGATTAGTTTTTATTTATTTGAATAAGCATAGTTGATAAAATTTAAAACTAATAAAATCTAACAATTAAATATAGAAATTTGTAATTATTTTATTAATCTGTTTTAAAGTGCCGAAATTTATTGAAATATTATCCAAACATTAGATTTTGTTTTCAAATTTTTATTCAGTTAATACCAGACCAAAAAGCAAATTAGTTTTATAAGATGTATCACGCATATTTTATTATGCAGCAAAAATTTTGAAAAAAAGTAGAAGATTATTTATAAAAGCATTATAAAAATATAAAATTGAATAAACAAGATTTGTAAAGTGTAATAATTATTTCTAGCCAACTAAAATTTCATTTACAGCTACTTCCTTGACAATATTGTTCTATTTATACTTTGTTTTAATATAATAACATTTATCCAATAAAAAAGCAGGTAGTCGGTTTATCAATAATAAAAAGCAAATTCCTTTTTAACTGATTTAGTCTCTAAGAAAAGAAAAACAGTATAAACCAGATATTAAATATCATCAACGTCTAATCATTTCTGAATAAAGACTTAAAAGTCAGAAGAAAAAAATGACCAATAGTATATAAATTGAACATCCTAAAATTGTAAAAGCAAAAATAATATTTAATTGGAATTTTTTGTCTTGAGTATTTAATCCAAAATGACCACTGGCCTTTAGATGAGTTATTAAAAGCATTAAAATAGTTTTAAACATATTCATTAACTTACAACAAAAAGCTCTTAATAAAAATTTGCTCTTAATAGAAATATCAATACATAAATCGCAGATTGAATAAATAAAAAATTTATACTCTTGTGAATAAAGTTTTAAGTTAAGGATTTTATTGAAAAACAATTGAAAATTCTACTTTTGCATTTGTGGGGACTGAGTATTGTTGGTAGATACACTATTGGGAGAGTTTCTTTGGTTAGGAGAATTCTGTTGAATTATTATTCCATTTTGAATAGGTGATTGATTCCCCTGTAGTCTTTGAATTTGTCCGTTGTTAAGACCCATTTGCATCTGCGGGATCAAGTTCTGTATTTGACCTTGGATTTGAGCCTGGGCAGCTGCCTGTGCTTGCAATCTTTGTGCCTGAATCTGCAATTGATATTGTGTTGCCTGGACTTGAGCCTGTGCATGAGCCTGTGCTGAAATCGGTGAATTAGAAAGGCTTTGTTCTTTCTGTAGAATCTTCAAACGATACTCCTTTTTTTGCAGCTCGGGTAAGTTCGAATTATTTATCATTGCTAATTGTTTGCTTGTAGTTGGTGACAAAGAACTGAAATTAAATTTTCCGGAAATGTTATTTTTATTTTGCAAATTATTATTTTGACTCATATCGGTTATTGAACCTGCAGCATTTACAGATGTATTGGCAGTCCCTCTATTATTGAAATTATTAATTTTAGATTTCTCATTTGTTGCATGTAAATTGATAACAGGGCTATTTGCACTGACATTATTATTACTATTATTATTACTATTATTATTGTTATTATTATTATTATTATTATTATTATTGTTTTTATTATTATTACTACTATTTTTACTATTATTATTGTTATTATTATTATTATTATTATTATTATTATTATTATTATTATTATTATTATTATTATTATTATTATTATTATTATTATTATTATTATTATTATTNTTATTATTATTATTATTATTATTATTATTATTATTATTATTATTATTATTATTATTATTATTATTATTATTATTATTATTATTATTATTATTATTAATGTTTTTACTTTGATTTTGATTTTGGTTTAAATTTTGATTCTGATTTTGATTTTTATCGGTCAATTGGTTTTGGTTTGGATTTGGATTTGGATTTGGATTTGGAGTTTTGTTTTGGTTTGGAATTTGAGTTTTATTTTGAGTTTGATTTAAATAATTCATAGTCAAATTTTTTACTTCATCAGCAGAAATATTTGGATTATTAGCCTGTAGTTGTTGGACAATTTTAGTTATTTGATCACGACGTGAATTTAATAATAAATTATTTCCATTATTCACTTGATTATTTCTATTGTTATTAGATATAATAGGAATATTACCCACATTTGGAGAGACACTTTGAATTCTTCCAAGAGGCAGTTGCTGTAATTGTTGCGGAACCTGTTGTGGTGTTCGTTGCAATTGTTGTTTTTTTGGATTTTGCTGAGGGTTTTGATTTTGCTGGGAATTTTGGCTTTTTTGAGAATTTGACTGTTGAGAACTTGATTGTTGCTGTTGCTGCAATTGTTGTTTTTGTTGCTGTTGCAATTTTTGCTGTTGAAGTTGCTGCTGTTGCAATTGTTGCTGCAATTGTTGTTGTTGGAGTTGTTGCAATTGTTGTTGTGCCTGTTGTTGATTCGGATGCGCTTGTGATTGTTGCAATAATATCTTTCTGTACTCCATAATTTGTTGCACCTGCTTAGGAGTATATGAAGACTTACTTGGAATAGTTCTATTGTTTGGTAAATTTAAAGGCATATTTTGATTTGGAATATTGGCTGCAGGGAGATTAGCTCTACCAGCATTCGCAGTTATAACCTGTTGCTGAGGTAAACTATTGGGTGCTGTTGCAGGTCGTGGAAGAGGATTCAATCTTTGTTGTTGTTGCTGTTGTGCAAGAATAGCGGCTGGATTTTTTTGAATGGCTAGCATCTGCCTCATTTGATTCACATTTGAAAGTTGAGAAAAAGATCTTTGAGCATTATTATTACGTAAATCACTTTCATATTTCATTAGCGATAATTCTATTGGAGTTGGAGAGGCCTGAATTGAATCAACTTGAATATATTTTTTTAAAGAAGAATTTTTTGATTTTGGCTTTACTTCTCTTTTTTTCATACATTTTCTTATCGCATCAAACATACTGGCCCATCTTAATTTTCTATGACCTCTTTGGATTGATTCATTTCCAGCACCAAGAGATAAAACTCTCCTTTTTGTAGAGCTCTGAACTTTATTAATATGATCCATCCAATTTATTGTTTGTTGTGCATGGGGGCCTTGAAGGTCAGATAATTGATACTTGTCACTATTTAACTGAAAAAATCTTTCAAAGCATATCCAAGGTGTTCTTCTTTCTATGTTACTTTCATATCTAGATCTAGAAATTCGTTTAAATAAACAAGATGATATTAAATTCCAGTTTCTTTGAAACTTTTCAGCACAGATTAAAAGTTCCTTATCTTCTTTCGGGGTCCAAATAGAAGGAGGTCTGAGAGACGTTGTTCTAGCTAAAGGTGGTTTTGGTGGAATTAAAGGTAACAATAAGAATTCAGATTTAGTAGAAAAAAGTCCATTCTTTTTTGAAGGATTAAAAGACTTGCGGTCAAGAGCTTTGTCGTTGATCGAGTGATTTGATTTCTTTTTCAAAACAACTTTGAACCAATCATGGTTTTCTTCATATGGAACCAACAACTTAGATACAGGAACGATGGGTATTCTTTTAAACTCATCTCCCATGATTTTCAAAGTATCATGCTGTCTGTCTTTTAAAGCCTTTTTTTTACGTTCTTGTTGAGGATTTAAATTCTCATCATTTTCCAAAAATGAAAATTCATTGTCATTAAAGGCTGAATATAATGGTAAGTTTTCTATTATGGACTTGTTTGTTTGGTTTAATTCATCAAACGATATAGAAGTTTTAAAGGGAGAAACATAGTGTGTTTCTTTTTCTGATTCGATATTCTCTGTTTGAGAGCTTCTTATTATGTCCATTGGATCAAAACTTAATTTTTCGGTAGTTTCAATAGTTTTATGTTGATCATTTGGTTCTGTTAAAAGAGAAACATTAATGCTTTGCAGAGATTTGAAAATTGATTGATTCTCATTAGAAAATTCTTGATTGTTGGGTAAAAAGTTAATTTTTTTTCTTTTAATGCAGCAAAAATCTTTTCCTAAATTCCAATAATCCATGATAGATTTTGAAATAAAATAACATGTTGCAATTTTATATTTTCTTGATTCTTTAAAATCTATTGACATCCAATTCATTTCACTCAATAGTAAATCCCAGTGCGAATAATTGTTTTTAACGTTTCCTCGCAAATTTCCCCCTCTCATTGAGCCAAAGACCTCGCCACTTTTGAATAAAAAAGGGTCTTGATACTTCTCGGGTTGTCTTAAAGACCATCTGCCTGATTTTTTTAATTCTTCAATTCTTGCATGGACAACGGAAATTTTGCCTTCAAGAAGGCCACTTTCAAATGCTTCTGTGGTTAAAACTTTGTGAGGATCTGCTGTTAAATTAAATAGTGGTAGGGATTTGGTGTAGTAATAAAGTTCAGATAGTGAGGAAGATTTTATAAATGTCAAGGGATAAATTTCTGAAGTTAAAAGAATTAATAAGTTAGAAAGATTGTCATGAGTTAATTGGAATTCTTTTTTATTATTTTGAGTAATTTGAATTTCTTTTAAGCGATCTGTTATTAGTTTTTCTGGTTTTAGTTTTTTTAAAGCTTCAAGATCGATTTCATCTTTTTCTGAAGTAATTGGTTGAGAATCTTTTTTTTTTAAACTATCTGGGCTTGAGGGATGATCTTTATTCTCGTTTTGAGTTGCCAAATTTATGAGCACATCCTCTGGATTTAGCGGATTTTCGTTATCTTTATGATTATCATTACTATTTTGTGGAGTTTTTTCATCACTTGATTTATTTGTTGAAGAAAATGTTTGCAGGTCATTTATATGAAGGGGTTCATTTTCATTTTCATTTTTTGGGTTATTATTTTTGTCTACAGAAGAAAGTTGAGAACTAGTGGGATTTTTATTGGAAGATGTAGTATTGTTTTCATTGGATATTAAATTTGGAGATGAATTTGTTTGTGATGAATTTTGTGATTTAGAAGCGTTATTTAAATTGTGGATATTTTCTTGAATATTGCTTTTGCCTTTTTTATGAATATCGATTTCATCATTCTTTACTGGGGGCAATCTAGTAGGTAAAGGAGAAGAATTATTTAATTTTTGTAATTTTGCAGGCCTGTTATCATTAAGATCCTGCAGTTCAGACTGACGACTTGTTTGAAGAGGAATTGAGTTGTTATTGTTTGATTCACTATCTTTACAGACATTGTATATACCATTGCTATTATTATTATTATTATTATTATTATTATTATTATTGTTGTTGTTGTTGTTGTTGTTGTTGTTGTTGTTGGCGAGAGTTTTCAAGTTGTTGTTTTTGTCAGTGTTATTATTGTAGGTATTATCAAAGTCATCATTGAAACCGTTATTGTAGTTTTTATTTTGATTAAGATTTTCATTGGGATTTTCATCATGAGGGCTATTTTTGGTATTATTAATATGCAGGTCATTGGTATGATTGTGAAGATTATTACTATAGCTATTATTACTACTGTTATTAGCAGATTCTGTATTATGGGCCATTGAATTCATATATTTGTGATTGAGTGGTAAAGTGGGAATATTATTTACAGCAGCTTTTAAATTTCTGTTCATTTGGTTCCTGAACTTCTGCTGAACGCTGTGGAAATTTGCTTTGATGTTGCTCGTTAGCTTGGAAGTGTTCTGAATCAAGGGGTGTTTGGGATTGTTTGCAACCACAGACAATGGAGAGCTGTTTCTCTGCTGTGTGGAGTTCTTCGACGATTCTTCATAGTTTTTTTTGTCGTTATTAATCTCGTCAAGCGTCTTTTGATCAAATATTAGCTGCTTTGTGATGTCATTTTTATCTAAAAAGGACGAAACAAAATCAGCAAAAAAGTCTATCTTGCTTTCATTCAAATAAATATAAGGGTCTTGAGACAAACAGAGTAGCTGGGCTAGTTTTTTTTTGCGTTGTTTTACAATCTCTTTCTGCTTCAAACGTCTTCTGGTGATTGCTTCGAGTTGTAACGGATCCTAGAGTGCGAAAAGAATATTAGAAACATGTTGGAGACAAAAAATGGATTGCACAGCACAACCCAAGACCTAAGCAACTACATACCATTGTTACAGCAACATCCACAGAGGTTGGTGATAAGAAAGAGTGATGGAGAGAAGATGGAGGAGATGGAGAGAAAGCGACTCCATAGCTCAAACACAGAGAAGGGTAATTTGCCGGCTCCAGAAGAGCTCAAGAGCCTTGAAGAGCTGAAGAGCTGAAGAGCACTTCTCCAGCCCTGAACAATGTCTCGTTTGGTTGCTGGATACTCGTCGTCGTCTGAGTCTGGCTCAGACTCGCCAGCAGAAGCAGCTGTCTTGAAGACGAGGCCCCTGGTGCCTCTGCTCTCGCTCGACATCGCTCCTCCAGTGCTGCTCCCAGCCAGACTCGCTGGGAAACTGTCCTCTAGCAACACACTCCAAAGAAAGACATTGACTGGGGTCGTTGAGACACAGGACTACGACGACTCCACATTCAACTACCAGAGCAGGACCTTCAGCAATTTGGGCTTTGCCAGAGACGTGAACAATAACACTGTGGGAAGTGTTGGTGGTTTCAGCAATCTGAAGAGTGCTAAGCTAACCAAAAACAAGAGAAGGAAAAAAGGCAGCTTCAGCAATGCCCTCAGTGATTACCAAGGACCATGGGCCAAATACTCCTCTGAAGAAGAGATGGGTCTGTTGTCTGCTTCGGATGGTGGCGATGGTGCTGATACTGACGATGAACATTTGAAGAGAAAACAGCTCCGGAACGACTCCAGTGAACCAAAACTGCCATTATCAACAAAGTTTTATGGGAAAACACAGTTTGATTATCAGGGAAGAACCTATATGCACATACCGAAGGACTTATCCATCAATCTACAAAAGGATCCAGGCTCACAAGAATGCTTTGTTCCAAAAAAACAACTCTCCAAATACAATGGTCACTATAAAGGCTTGACATGCCTAAAGTTATTTCCCTACTCTGGCCATTTGGTTTTATCTGGTGGCAACGATAATAAAATATTGTTATGGGACTTTTACCACAACAAAAACCTACTAAGAGGCTATTTTAACCATACAAAATCAATTAAAAGTTTATCGTTCAATGGCGACAACAATGTTTATTCAATTGATGATAATTTCAGCAGTGGCGAAAGAGGCACCAAATTTCTTAGTTGTGGTTTTGATAAAATAGTTAATGTTTGGGATACTGAGTATGGGAAAACTCTTAAAACTTTCAAAGTGGACTCAATACCAAATTGTGGCAGATTTATTCCATCTTCAGTTTCAAGTAACGAGTTGTTGATTGGTTTAAATAATAACAACATTGAGCACTACGATTTGAGAATCCCAGAAAATGAGAAAAATCTAGTTCAAACTTATGATCACCATCTAGGTCCAATTAATTCTATAACATTCCTCGACTCTAATCAAAAATTCCTAACAACATCTGACGATAAATCAATGAGAGTATGGGACTTTGGAATTAATATTCCAATCAAGTTCATCTCTGATCCAACTCAATATTCAATGCCGAGGGTATCAATTCACCCTCAAGGCAAGTATTTTGCTACTCAATCAATGGACAACTTTGTCTATGTTTATCAAGCTCATGGCAAATATAGACTAAATAAAAAAAAAATATTTAAAGGACATAGCTCTTCGGGTTTTGCTATTGATATGGACTTTAGCCCCGACGGAAAAATTATTCTAAGTGGTGATAATGAAGGTCGATGCTTTTTTTGGGATTGGAAAACTTGCAAAATTGTCAAAAGGATTACAGTCGATAGTTCGAAGAGAGCAATAACTAATGTTGCCTTTCATCCACAAGAAAAGAGCAAAGTGATAATGGGTGGCCAAAGTGGTGAAATATACGTTTGGGAGTGATTATATTTTATATTTTATATTTTATATTTTATATTTTATATTTTATTTTTTGTAAATTGTTTGTAAAATAGTTTGTTCTTTTTATAAAAATTTCTTTAATTTTTATATACAAGGAAATAAAATACAGTGATTTGTGTTCGGTTTTCAGTTTTCAGTTTTCTTTTCTTTCCAATTCAATTCAACTCAATTGGTATCTCAATCAGATCTTTCTAATGTTTAAAAATCTTTCGCAATTACATTATTTCTTGTTTTCTATTGAAGCAGGCTCAGTATCATTTGGTATACCACCTTTTTCAAAAGGAGCATCTTTTCTTGCTTCATTTATCATGGGCATTATTCCTTGCTTTGTCAATGCTTTCTATATGAATTTTAATAATAAATAGTTAATAACTGAATCATTCCATAATGGTTAATTGAAAAAGAAAAAAAAATACTTGAAAACTTCACTCACATCCACACAAGCCTTATAAGTTAACCATAATTCCTGGCATTCATTTTTCATCTAGGGAGATAACGAGAATAAAAAAAAACAGTTAATACATTATTTTGATTCATTTTAAGTTTTTTCGTCGATCAAATAGAAAATTGACAGCTTTAATTGAAATTGTAAACATACACTTTTTCCAGCAAGAAATTCTATAATTCATTATGTTAATTCATATGCAAAAGAATTTTCAGAAGGAAGTTGGAAAACAATACTACACATACTCTCTGTATACCAATTGTTGAAGCAATCGTCATATCTTTTTTTTGATATGGTGCACTCAGGGGCGAAACTTGAAGACATTACTAAGATAAAATACTATTCTGTGAATAAAGATGGTGTTTTCTTGAAAATTAGTTACACTTGATTAGATTTGAATGGTTGGAAAACAAACTGAGATTTTGGAAAGAAAATTTAGTGGGGTGATTACGTAAGTGCGATGAGGTGAAGTAAAGTTTATATAGAGAAGAGAAGAAGAGAAAAGAGAAATTGTTTATGAACTATTTAGTGTTATGACTTGGATAAATTTTGAATAAATACTCCATTTTGAATGTTGGAAATGTCGTAAATATCAGGATTATAGTTCTCCTGGAACAGGATATTGACTAACCCAATCGCTGACTTCTTTCCCTAATTGTTTGACTTTATCATTTTCATCAGCAGCAATCTTGAAATTGGCTAATAAACTCTTTGGAGAATCGCCAGTGACATTATTTTTAATTTCAATGGCTAATTCAACAGCTTTGTTGATGAAATCAGTGACTTTTAAGAATTCATTTTCTTCAAAACCTCTAGTGGTCATAGCAGGAGTACCGACTCTTAGACCATTTGGAAATAAGGCTGATTTATCACTTGGAATTGTGTTTTTATTGGCAGCAATGTTGATTCTTTCTAAAACAGCTTCTAACCTTGCCCCATCAATTTTCTTGGATCTTAAATCAATTAAAATTAAATGGGTATCAGTACCACCAGACACTAAATCAAAGCCCTTTTCAATAAGAGCATTGGCAAATACCTTAGCGTTATTAATGATTTTTTGCTGATATTCTTTATATTCAGGATGTTGTGTTTGTTTTAAAGCAACAGCCAAAGCAGAAATGGTATGGTTGTGTGGACCACCTTGATGACCAGGGAAAACAGAGAAATTTATTTTTTTCTCTAAATCATAAGGAATCTCTTTGCCCTTTTTAGTTGTCTTTCTGATACCTTTTCTAAAGAAAATCATTGCACCTCTTGGGCCTCTTAAGGATTTATGAGTGGTTGTTGTTACAATATCAGAGTAAGGAAATGGAGAATCAGTGACTTTAGCAGAGACTAAACCAGAAATATGAGCCATGTCGGATAAGACGTAGGCGTCAATCTTTTTAGCAATTTCTTTTACTCTTTTATAGTCAATTATTCTTGAATAAGCTGAGGCACCAGCAACAATGATTTTGGGTCTAAATAACAAAGCAGTTTTCTCTAATGTGTCATAATCGATAATACCGGTTTTTTCGTTCAATCTATAAGGCATTGTTTGGAAATATTTTGAAATAAAAGATATCTTGGTTGTGGGAGTTTGATAACCATGGGACAAGTGGCCACCATGGGGCAAATCTAAACCCATCAATCGATCACCAACATTTAAGATAGCAGAGTAAGCGTACAAGTTAGCTGGAGCACCAGAAAGAGATTGGACATTAACACCCCATTCTTCTGGATTCAAATCGAATGCTTCAAGAGCTCTCTTTTGACATAAGGATTCGGCATCATCAATGAATTGATTACCACCATAATACCTTTCGCCTGGATAACCTTCCGAGTATTTGTTTTGCATGGGAGAACCTAATAAGTCCATAACAGCCTTTGAAGTGAAATTTTCGGAAGGAATTAATGTTATGGAATTTTTTTGTCTTTGTTTCTCATTTTGCAAGATCTGGTACATTTCAGGATCAACTTGTTCGACATCTTGGGATATCAATTCCTGCGAGCTTCTCGACAAGGAGTAATTGCGAACATTGAGCAACTTTTGATTTTTGGAAAAGGATTGAGCTAGAAATCTGACAGAAAAGCGAGGCAAAGAGGTTCTTGGGGCAAGAGAAAACATTATCAACAGCGAAGGAGATACTGAGGAAACAAAAAGCAATAACTTGGTTTGAGCTTGAATATTTATATATTCTCCAGCTCTTGGTTGAGTCATTGGAGAGGGGTCTGCAATGCCAATTCAGGGGTCTGATCTGGGGCTATTCCGGAAGAGACCATATATGCGGACGCTTTACATTTGCTCGGTGATCATCTCCAAACACCCGGTGATCGGATCTCAGACGCACCGGAAAACGGCTTCATCACTGCTTTTAAAAGCCCCTAATTGAGGCTGCCAGAATCTGATGCTTTCAGATAATCTCCAAGTGTCTCCACCAGATATAATCCAGATTCATCCAGATTCATCCAGAGCAGCTTAGAGCAGATTCGAGCTTTGCTTATTCTTTAGACACACCACAACTGTTTCTAAATGGCTGAAATTCTTCGTACTCCCTCAAAACTAGAGAGAAAGATCCGTATGTGTCGCTATCTTTTGTCACCTTGTTCAGTCGCCCCAGCTGGATCATTAAGCAACTACTAACCACTCCTGTCTTTCGTTTTATATTGCCAATTAGATAGAGCATGTCGAGCCAACGAACCTGATTTGGCCTTGAATTTCGAAATTGCTGATTTGGTAAATGAAAAACAGGGCTCCTAGTATGTTATAAGTGATCTATTATATTCTTATTTACATTTGTAAAGTTTTTTTTTGTTTGTTGATTTTCTAACTTTTTATTATTTTATTGGATTATTTATCTTTTATTGTTTTTATTAAAAATTTTTCTCAGTCCTCGTGAAGCTTCAATTACTGTTGTTAAATTAATTAATAGCAAAGACCCCTTTGTTGCTGTCAATGCTTTAAGTTTATTAGACGTTTTAGTTAAAAATTGTGGGTATCCATTTCATTTACAAATCTCCAGAAAGGAATTCTTAAATGCTTTGGTAAAAAGATTTCCCGAAAGACCTCCATCAAGATACTCAAAGCCACAAAGAGTTATTCTATCTTATATTGAAGAATGGACTCAAACTTTATGTAAAAACTCAAAATATAAAGATGATTTAGGTTTTATCAGAGATATGCATCGTTTATTGGCTTATAAAGGCTACATCTTTCCTGAAATTAAAGATCAAGATTTTGCTGTCTTAAATCCATCTGACAATTTAAAATCAATAGCAGAAATTCAAAAAGAAGAAAGAATTGCAATGTCTGCTAAATTGCAAGAACTAATTAGAAGAGGTAAACCAAGTGATTTAAAAGAAGCAAATAAATTAATGAAAATCATGTCCGGTTTTCAAGATGATGATTCTTTAGTTAGCTCAAAACAAAAAGTAGCTGAAGATTTACAAAAATTGAAAACTAAAGCAGAAATCCTAAACGATATGTTAACTAATTTCCAATCCACCTCAAATAATGACCATTCAAACAGCTCTCTTGAAACAATGAATGAACTATTTAATTCATTGAAAGTAGCTCAACCAAAAATTACAAAATTGATTGAAGAAGAAAGCTCGGATGAAGAAGCTGTCTCAAGATTAATTCAATTAAATGACACCTTTAATTCTTTGACCACAAAATTCGAATTAATAATGAAAAATGATTTTGAATCCGCATCAAAAATTAATATAAATACTTCTAATAATAACAATGTTCAGAACTTGATTGATTTTGGTGACGACGATGATAATAAAGATAACAATAATACCAATACCAATACCAATACCAATACCAATATCAACCCACAACAATCCCAAAATAATGATCTCCTAGATCTATTAGGCGATTTGAATTTAAATGACAACAATCAGCCATCAACCTCGATATCAAACACTCAAAACTCACTAAATGATCTATTTAATCAATCTGGGTCCGTGCATTTATCCATGACTCCTCAAACAACATCAAATAACCAATTCCAACAACAACAGCCTCGAACTTCGGCTTTTGACTCTTTGAAACAACTACAAACTTTAGACATACTAAGTCAAAAACCTTTAAATCAAGGTAATCAATTATCCTTTCAATTACAAAAACAACAAACAGCCCAAAACAATTTGTTTGATTTACTATCGACACCTTCAACAACTACTCAAACATCATATTCTAACTCTAACTCCGACTCTATAATATCACAAGAAATCAACCCTTCTGTGAAGATAACTGCGCATAAATCCGAAAATTTAAAAATAGACTATGAAGTTTTCCGTCAAAATGATAATTTAATAAAAGTTAATGTTTTATTTTCAAATTTATCTTTATTCTCTCAAATTAACAATCTAACAAATTTAATTGCTGTCCCAAAATCTTTAAAACTTGATTTAAATCCTCAATCTAATAATTTTATGAAGCCATCACAAGATAATGGTATTACGCAAATTTTTACTGTAACTAATGTTAAACCAAATAGTCCTGTTAAAATTAAATGGAAATGCAATTATATAATTAATGGTCAATCCATTGAAGAAAGTGGTGTTAATACTTTACCTTTAATTTAAATACAATTTTTGTCTATTGGAATGTCATTAAGCTCCCATTTTTTTTTTTCTTTTGTTCCTTCCATAATTTTTTTTTATATTTAAATTTTTTTTTGAACTTTTTTTCTCGTTCAATAAATCTAATTAAATTAATTTTTTTTTCCAAATGAAGAATCTTAAAAAAATAAAAAAATAAAAAAAAACTCCTTAACATAGTAAATTTACTTGTAGATAAGCAAATGAAAAATCAAACTAATGAATCATTTTTTACAAAAATTGTTTGTTAATTGATTACTACATCAATTGAAAATTCATCTTCTAATTCAGTCTCACCAACACTTTTAGTCAAATCTAATTCTTCATCATCAAACAATAATTTTATAGATTTTATTTTATTTTCTGGTAGATTTTTTTTAGATAAATAAAATTTTGCAATATTAATTAATTTGCTATCAGAATTAACTCTTATATCAGTTCTTTTATTATCAGAACCTCTCAAACCAATTGTGAAATAAGATGATTTTAAATCATCTTGTGAAAGTTGGTCATTATTATTAGTATTATTGTTTTCATTTATCAATAAAATATGATCGTCAATTTCTCCTAATTCCTTCAATTCTTTATTAAAACTTTCCAATTCTTTATCCTCATAATCAACACTATTATTATAGTTAAAACTATTGTTTATAAAAGTATTGTTGTTGTTTTGATCTAATTTTTCCATTTTTTCCATTTTTTCTAGTTTTTCTAGTTTTTCTAGCTTTTCTAATTTTTGAGCCAAAAAGATCTCAGCGCTATCTTTTGTCATTATTTTTAAATTCACATTAGTATTCATTAAAGAAATTAATGGTTGATCAACCTTTAAGTAATTTGGTTTCATATAATCGAATAATTTGACACTATCATTCCATAATAATAAAACCGAATCAAGGCTATAATAAGATCGAAAATATAAGGGAACATAATAATTTTTAGCCAAGTACTTTAAAGTTGTTAAGATGACTTTTTTGAATTTTTTATCGCCAGTAATTTGAATTGTAACAGTCACACCTTCTGTTCCAGGTAAATTAGAGGTTATATGAAAGGAGTAAATTTTCTTGGCCTCAGATTTTAAATCTGGATCATTTTTATCGCCGAAAGTCTGGAAATTGATATCAGTTTGAGGTATCTCTATTATATCATCTTTGTCATCGACCTCGACAATATTTTCCGATGATTTGTGATTAAGAATTCCAATCTCAACCAGTTTTAAAGAGCTTTTCTTGGATTTTTTCAGATGTTTTGAATTTGCTAAACCAGATGAACCGGTTTGATATTTCTCTTTTAAAGCTTTTAATCTTTCATCTATTCCCAAATAATCGTTATCATCAAGGTCTGAACTAGGTATGTTAACAATAGATTGATTGCTAATATTTATAGAATCATCGATATTTATACTATTTTCTTTATTATTTTCATTTTCATTTTCATTTTCATTTCCTATTTTTGTTTCATTTTCCCATGTTTTTAGCTTCCCTCTTTTGACTCTTTTCTTTGAAGTAAAAGTGGATGAATATTTTCGCTTGTAATGTTTTGTTTCATTCAGATCAAGATACAAAGTTGGCTTATAATTTAATATATTTTCCACGTCGAAATCCAAATCACTCTCGATAATTAACATATCATCTTTTATTTTTGTTTTTGTATCCACTGTTTTTAATATCTCGATGTCATTAAGCTCATCTTCACTTGTAATATTGGTCTTAAGCGAGTTATCATTCTGTGTGTCAAAATCAGGAATCTGTGAGCTAAATTTTCTCTTTGCTGGAGGAGCTTCCTGTTTCACAACCAGTGACAAGTTTCTTGCATCCTTTGACTCAGAAGCACTGGACCCGGCTGTCAACTTAGCCACTGGTCGTTTTGGCCTCGAAAGCACGAAGAAATCATCTTCAGATGAAGACATTTCAGCTAAAGCAGTTGGTTCTGATTGTTGCTGGTCCAGATCAAGGACTGAAATAAAAATGAAAAGCCACTGGTTTGGAACATTTAAACACGTGCATATCACATGCCAAAATTAAATTTCAAATAAAAGACGCGGATCAGGGATCGAACCGAGGAGTGATTTGAGGCGATGGCTTTGCTGGTGGAGAAGCAAACCTTTTTTTGCTCTGCTGCTTCTTCTTCTCCTTTTCTTTTCTTTGACCTTTGCTTTTTTTGCTTCCAGCTTCTTCTTTTTCTCCTTTCTCTTTGCCCAATTGCTCATAGTCATGTCTGCTTCAACAAAACAGATTCATGCCAACTTTTCTCCTCTTCCTGATTCTATCCACGATTCCTCTGCTTCTTGCTACTACAACTCCAAAAACTTGATCTCGACTACTCCCACAATTATTACAAAATCTTTGTTCAACATATATCCCTTTTTACTAACTGCCAATGAGTTTCTAAATATCCCTCTATGGACCTCGACTTCATTGAATACCCAGCAGAATTTTTATTATGCTAATTTTTTATTCATTTTTCTTATTAATTTATTTATATTATACCACAATATCTTGGTTATTCCAGGTTTGGTTTTTGTTTCATGTTACGTTATCTGGATAATCAAAAGTTATAATTCCACTAACGATTTTTTCTCAAATGAAAGTCTCATTGATATTCGTATTATCATAGATGATATTAAAACCACAAACACAATAAATACTGATAGCACTACTAGTAATAATATTTCTAATACTCACTTAAATCAAATAAGTGAAGTTAATGAAGCTAGTGAATTGCTCCAGGATACAGAGAATAATTTTGCAATTGTCACTGATCTCTTTGAAGTCATAAACTTATTAAATATTGTAGTAACAAAACTTGAAATTATGTTATGTTTAATATCAATTGATCAATTAAATAATCCTGATTTAACTTTAACAAACCAAAAAAACAATCCTATGGATAATCCTGATATTAATTACAAATTACCAGAAAAAATCGGTAAATTTAGAATAATTCTAACCATTTTTTGTATTTATCCCTTTTTCTATTTGTTCATTTCAAAGAATTTGATGTCTTTAAAAAAATTTGTTTTGATTTTATTAAATATAATTTTTTTTAAAAATTGTCCAATAATAATTTCAACTAAAAACTTATTATGGAGAAGTAAGTATATTAGAATAACAATCAATTTATTAAAAAATTTCTTTATTATATAATCTCTTTAATTCTAATCAATACACCATATTTTAACATTATTATCATCTCCTGCCGTAATAATTTTTTCTTGATTATTAATTTTACAACATGTAACAGAATTAATCTCAAATACGCCATGGCTCAATTCGTTAACCGCCTCAATTACCCAACGTTTATCATTATTATCATCTCGATTTTCATCCACAATCTCTTTATAAACAACTAATTTACCATCTGAGCCAACACTGATTATTCTATTGGAAAATTCGCTCCAATAAATTGAATAAATCGATCTTGTATGAATTATTGGCAACTCATTTTCTAGTTCCCATTCTTCTTTAATTTCAGATTGTAACCTTATAGTTGATGGCAATTGATCCCTTTTATCTTCTATTTTTTCAATTCTTTTCCAAATTTTTATCGTTAAATCATCACTGCAACTTGCCAACCTTATTTCTGTAAATTCATTGTTATTATCTTTGTCATCTTCATCATCTTCATTGTCTTCATCATCATCCTCATCATTATTATTGTCTCTTTTTTTTAATAAGCTCTTTTTCTCAAAATCAGAGCACCAAACTGTCCCCTTGTGCCCAGTTAATTCACAAACACATCTCCAATCATCTCCATCATCAAAGTCTGACTTCCATAATCTCACAGTATCGTCATACGAGCTCGAAGCTAACAATTCTTCAGAGGGATGCCAAACAACATGTTTAACATCTTGGGTATGTTCTTGTAATACCGATATACACTCAAATTCTTCATTGTTATCATCACATTCCCAAATCCAGATGCTCTTATCTCTAGAACACGATGCCAAATAATACCCATTCGACGACCAACTAACACCCTTAATTTCGTTTTCATGACCCTCAATGATTGCCATTAATTCCCAATCATTTGATCCGCCTTGGTTGTCTGGCATTAAAAAATAATCGTAATTGTCTTCCAATGTTTCATTTGGATCATCCGATAATGAATCTTTACCCCAAATCGATATTGTGGAGTCAAAAGAGCCCGCTGCCAATGAAGGGAAAACCCCAGTGGGCTTCCATGCCACCGATCTTATAGACCTCTTGTGTGTCAAATCCAATGAAGTAACCAATGAATAGTTCACAAGATTATAAATGCGAATTGTTTTATCTGACGAAACAGATGCTAGTAAGGGCAATTCCTTATGAACCGACACTGACCACACCTTCTCCTTGTGGCCCCTCAACGTGTGAAGTAGCTTGATGGTCTTACGTTCCTCTCTAGTCATTATGTTCATCAAAATATCGAAAGCTGGTGTATGATAAGAGCTGAGATGGGCTTCTGATTGTTTTTTTGCTGCTTTGCTGAAAAAGATGAGAAAAAATAAAATGTCTTCCATCAGAACTCGAACTGACGTGAAAAAAGGCGCCTTGAAGCACGTTTCAAAGTATATTGCAACCTTTCAAAGATATACAAAATATCTATTTCGTATTTATGTAATATTTAATTAGTATTTGCTATGTATAACCAAAATCGCAGAGTGTGTATTTATCTTAGTATGCTTTCTCCTCGCCCAAGTTCAAGCATTGTTGGAACTTGTTGAAACCACAAAGACTCAATATCCCAGCAGCATCTTTGCAATGCAACGATATCTTCAAGCTATTTTGTTTTGAAAGTTGCAGAAAAAAAATATTGTCCACATCCACTATCTTGTTATTGAATAATTCCAAAGTCCTGAGATTCCTAAGAATACCGAGGTCTAAGTTTTCTATTTTAGATATCTTGTTATTGTTCAAATTCAAGACTTTTAAATTCTTCAACTCTTCAATTCCTTCAATTTTTTCTATTAAATTATTCGACAATTCTAGAACCTGCAAATTATTATTTGTGCTCAAGTTTTCAATTTTGGAAATGTTATTAAAATCTAGCATTAGTTGTTTTAGTTTCTTTAATTCTGATAGCTCCTGATCAAGTCTCTTTATTTGATTTTTGGAAGCCTTTATCCACTCTAAGTTCCTTAGCATCTTAAAGCATTTTAGTGAAACAATCTTGTTTTGCATTATATTAATGCCCCTTAGTTTTGCTAGCCCGTTATCGATGCCTTTTATATGAACAATCTCGTTTTTAAATAAAATCAAATTTTCCAAGTGTTTCAATCCTTGAATATTCAAATTTATCAATTTATTTTTAGATAGATTCAATTTCGTGATATTCATTTCTTTTAAAATTGAAAATTCTCTTATCTTATTACTTGACAAGTTTAATACTTTGAGGTTATTCAACTTACTCAAGCAGCTGCAGTTTACCATTTGAATATTATTGTTATTTAATTTTAAATCATTTAAATCATTTAGATTTAGCAACTCATCTTTGATGCTTTCAATATAATTAAATGACAAATTTAAGTGTTCTAATTTTTTCAATTTATTAAATTTAAAACTGTTGTGAAAACTTTCGAGGCGATTTTGTGATAAATTTAACCATTCTAATTTTTCATTTTCATTTAACCCACTAGAATCTTTATCGATTTCAAACAATCCATTCCCAGATAAATTTAGTATCTTTAAATTTTTTAATGACTCTAGTTCATTACTTAACCGTTTTATATTGTTGTAGGATAAATTCAAACTTGTTAATTGTTCCAAATTTTCCAAATTTTCAATTTTCATAATTCTATTATCGCATAAATCTAGTTGATGTAAGTTTACTAATTTTTTAAATTCTTTAGTAATCGTTTTGATTCTTGAATTTCTTAAACTAAGTATTTTAAGGTTTTTTAATTTTTCAATACCTTTAATGCTTGAAATAGAAGAGTTATTAAGAAGCAAAGTTTCTAAATTGATTAAATTATTAAAAGAATCGCCAAATTCAGTTATTTTAAAATTATTTGATAAATTTAAATACAGTAAATTAGCTAAGTGTTCCAAGTTTTCAATTTTGTCAATTTGATTAAATGATAAATTTAAATCAACTAGGTTGGTTAGGTTATCAAAATTTTCAATTTTGTATAGATTTAAATAAGATAAATCAAGCTTTTTTAGATTGATGAAATTTTTAAAATTATTTATATTCTCAATTTTCTTGATATTAATATTTCTTGATAAATTTAAAGATTCTAGGTTAAATAAAATATTATTGAAATTTTTAAAATTCTTAATTTTATTATTCGACAAGTCTAAATATTTTAAAGACTTTAAATTTGCTAAAGTCAGAACTTTATGGATGTTATTATTAGATAATTTTAGTATTTTTAATTTGTTGTTATTATTATTGTTATTATCGAGCAATTCGTTTAGCAAAAGATCTAAATTTGTGATATTAAGACTATTTAAATATAATTTAGTAATATTTTGTTTAAATAACGAAATAAATTGAATGAGATTGTCATCATTAGGAATAGTATTATTACTATCGATATTGCTATCGTTATTATTATAATTGTTATTGTAATAGTTTAGTTTGTCATTGGAATAATGAAATTTAATTGAAATACTATTAATTTTATTTAAATTGTGGAGAAATTGTAAATTTGAACCCGAAATGGTTTGAAATTGGTTCAAGATAATAGGGTCAAATATAAAATTAATCTGATCAATATAAGGATAAATCAGACTGGAGAATTCTGAAAAATCTAGCATTGTAAAAGTTAAAAAAGCGTTTTTACTATTGCTTAATTTGGAGATAGTATTGGGATTGTTAATTCTATTGGTATTGTTCGAACAAATTAAATCATTAAACTCATTTGACTGGTTGTAGTCAGAAGAGGATTTATAATAAACCAAGATTTTTTTGTAAAATAGCCTTGAGGCAATGCAAGAGACATTTTTGTTACTTGATATCGTGAATAACCATATTATATCAATGGGCAAAGACTGGAGTATATGCTGTAGGATATGAGGAGGAAAATATAAAGATTGAATAGTTGAACATGAGCTTGAAAAAGAGTTTTCCATTTTTAATATAAGGAAACTCTGTGAGTTAGAAACAGCAAAAGAAAAGTGATAAAGTATGAATTTGAAATTAGAAATTATCAATAGAGGATAGAACAAGTCATGTTTAAATAGCTCTATAGAAAGAAGAAAGAGTAAATTTTCTTTTCGTTTTCAAGGAAACAAAAGTAAAAAAGGGTAGAGTAAGAGAATTATAAAATATAAATTATTAAAAGCACCTACAGTAGTTGAAACTAGAAAAACCTGCCAGTAGAAAAAGTAGATGGGTTGGAAACTAAATAATTAATATTATACTGGGAACAACATAGTTTCTGAGGTATATTTCTGGTGCAATATTCAATTAGATTAAACTCATGCTCTAACATTCTGGGGGGAACCACACGTTGTAACCTCGCAGGCCCTTCAATTGCAGCAGAAGAGAGACTGCACCCACCCAAAGAGCAGACCTGAATCAAGAGAGCAATATAACCTCACCATTCGAATGATTATATCAACGCCCGAAAAGGCTCGAATTCTTCAAAACCAGTGCAAAAGAACAGCAGGCAGCAGCCAATCAGAAACCGTGTTTTAAAGCCAGCGCGGCGGATGATATAAGCACGTCAAAGAACGCATGTACACGCGTGGAATGTGCTCTTGCGCGGTGTTGCGTCATTGAAGCATGTATACGCGTTTTCACACAGTACTGAGCAAGCAAAACACAATAATGGTACCAAACTCTAAATGGGAGCATTTCGAATTGGTTTTTAAAACCTGGATTTTGATTTATTTGTTATTTTCATTGTGGGTGGTCTTTTTCTGGTTTCTTTTTGATTGTATTTGCTCTTTCATTTGTATCTGCTATCTCTTTTCCATTTGCTAGACTTGCTGCTTGTGGTTGGCGATTGGAAAATGAACAATAGCTCCTCTTCACATTAACCATTTAGGACCTCACTTTTCTTCGCCTCTGCTCTTATTCTTTCCTGGATAATGCTCGATAACAAATCTCTCACAAGATTACCTCCTCATATTCAACACGAAATATTCAAATCTTTGCCATTAGCCCAATTACTTCTACTATCGCTTCATTCTAATTATTCGCTATCATCTGAAGCTTTTGGTGTTTTGTTCAACGATGTGGTCCTTCATAATGACCTGCGACCATTTGATATCTTCAATTGCAGTAGAATAACTGGTCGTTCAATTTATTTTGCGTATCAACATGGTTTTTTCCACAAATTTTTGATACTTCATTTAAAGGATCTTTCCTTATTAATTAATTATTTCCTACGCTTCTTCAATTGTATCAAAAATTTAAATATTTTCCTTACTTCTACAACGCATCCGCAACTCTTAAATACATTGTTAATTCAAAAATCAATCAATTTTTCAAATCTCTCATTAAAAACCTTTAAAATTTTCTTGTCTTCTTTATTCATGCAATTAGGTGATGATTCAGTAATTGAGATTTACAAACATGTTCTAACTAATCCTCTACACAGCATAATTGCCTTGGATATTAAGGCACACGCTAGAGATCTCATTGAATTAAACAGCATTTCATTTCGTACTTTTAGATATCTAAAATATTTAAATCTATCATTAAACAGTTTAGAATCAATTCAAAAAAACATCAACACTTTAATTTTTTTGCAAGATTTAAATTTATCCTATAATTTTATTAATAAAATTCAAAACTTGGATAATTTAGTCCATTTAAATTCTTTAAATATGTGCCATAATTCATTACTGAAAATCGAAAATTTAGATAATTTACTTGAGCTAAAGACATTAAACCTATCCTTTAACAGATTTGATAAATTTGAAAATTTATCTCATTTAGCAAATTCTTTACACAACTTGAATTTGGCCAGATCAATTGTGCCATATTTATCCGAAGAAGAACATGAACATGAACATGAACATGAACATGAACATGAAGAGGAATGGGAGCCATTATCTTTTGAGAATCAATCATATTTATTTGGTTTTTTAGACCCAAATTTTTTCAATCATACCAATAGAATGAACAATGTTTTGGCCGACAATTCACTCCTTAATCATACGGAGTCTGATATAATAAACACAGAAGATGATACAGAAAACAGTACACATATGACTCATGATTATAATACTCAAAGATTAATAGATTCAGTTTCCTGTATAAATGAATTGATAAATTTAAAATCATTTAATATCAGCGAATCTCCACAATTTTTCAACACTTTACCTTTTTCAAATGAGCATAAATTTCCATTCAATAACTTGAAAAAATTGACTCATTTAGATATTAAATTTTGCGATTTATTTAGAATCGATTTATCCTCATTAACCAAGTTAGAATCTTTAAATCTTAGTGGTAATCATTTTGGTGGCATTTCACTCTTTGATGACTTTCCTATAAGATATGTTTTTTTCTTTAAATTACACAACAGTAATTTGAAAAAATTAAATTTATCAAACAATAATATCAAATCAATTGACGATGTAATTAGTTTAAACAAAAATCATATTCTAGATTTAGAAATGTTGGACTTAAGCAATAATTATATTCAAACAGTTCAAGATATCAACGTATTTGAAAAATTAAAAAAATTAAATCTAAGAGGCAATAAAATTAGGAAAATTAATTATAATCAATTAAATCAATTAAAAAACTTGGAAAAAATTTTAATTGATAGTGAATCATTGAAAAAATTAATATTGAAAAATAGATTCAATATTTTAAGATCTAGAAAGAAAAAAAAGGTTTCAAAAAATGTTTTGAATAAAATAGTTGAATATAGAATTAAAAATTCTTATTTTTCAATGCTTTGAAAATAATTTTAAAAACAACATACTTTTTATTTATGATTGGAGAAAGGTTTCTTATTTCGTGTTTAATATTTATATTTGTATTTATTTTTTTTCATTCTTCATTTCTACTTTGTTTTTCTTTTTATGCATTGACTTTGAATATTTATTTGAGTATCTATTTAGCGTTTTTTTTTTTATCTATTTAGTGGGTTATTTATTGAACTATTTACTTGTGTTGCTATGTATGAAATCTTTTGACGTTTGTTTTTCCTTTCATTTAATTTTTGATTTAACTCATAAAATTGGTGGAGTTGACATCACTTATTTATAGTATTTATATTTATGATTATAATATTTTGCCTTTATTAATATCAAATCTTTTTTTTTGTTTTGATTTGAAAAATTTAAATATAGTTGAGATGAAATGGAAAAAAATGGATAAAGCGATAGTTAGTAGCAAGATTAATATAAAATTTTCATTTTCAATCAAGAAGTCTTTATTTAATAAGTGGATTTCCTTTTTTCTATCATTTTTTCTATCATTTTTAATTGATTCCAAGATATTTTTAGGTTTAAAGGTTGGTTTTGACATTTCGTAATTAATTTTATCATTTTTTTCAACTTCTTGAAATCTTTCATCTTTTAATGTTATATCAGGGAAGATATCTAAAAACTTATCACTGATTTTTTTAAAATTTTTAAAATTTTTAAGTAATTGATATTGATTAATATTATCTTTAATTTTATTATTTTGCTTATTATTATTATCATTATTATTATTGTTGTTGTTGTTGTTGTTGTCGTTGTTGTCGTTGTTGTTTCTTAAAAATTTAGTGAAAAATTCAAAAGAGTTTTCATCGACAGTTGTTGTATTTAATGAAGTTAGAAAAATTGAATGGTATGGAGTAGGTAGTTTTCTTATAATTTTCTTTAATATTAAATCATTTTCTTGTAGTCTGAAATTTCGCAAATGATAATTGTTTGTAGGCAATTTTGAGAAATTGATTAAAATGATTTTTGTTCTTGTATCAATATAATGTGGAACAGAATCATCATCATCACCATCGTCTTGATTAACGTGAATGATCTCAGCATTGCAATTTCTAATGATGTAGTTTGATATTTTTTTATTGAAAAAATCAGTTGAAGGCGATTCAGCAAAAGGAAAGGTTAGAACAGTCGAAAAGGAGTCCAAGTAGGATATCAAATTAGGAACATTGTCATAGTTTTTCAAGTCAGTTAGTGTCAAACCAGGTTGGTTTATCAAAATAAAAGAATTTGAGGAACATGAAGAGATTAGCTGTTTTGAGAGTTTCAAGATATCGTCGATGGGATAAGGATTGGGCTTGATTCTGGGGACCTTTGGCAACAATCCAGGAATCAACTTGGCTGAAGACACTATCAATGGAGGATTGACAAGCTCAGGAGACTGGAAGAGCTCAGGTCCAGCACTTTCTTGCTGGAGATCATTGCTGTAAGCATTGCTGTGAGCATTGGCTGGTGGATGGTGCTGGTGTTGGGGGAGAGAAGAAAGAACAGCAACAGCTAAACCCACGATAAGAAGAAGGTGTTTCCAGAACCACATTGCAAAACCAACAACAGCACAGTAGTCTTACGAGCCTGAGAAGAGCAGAAGAAGCAGAAGAAGCAGAGGAAAAAGAACTTCGCCAACGCTGTCATCTGATGCTCTATCCGATAAGGCTCAGAATGTGCTTTCTTATCCTTCCATCTCTTTATCTCTCTCTTTATCTTCTTTCCATCCATCTACAAACCACTTCTGCTGCTATAAAATGTCCTTCAGAGACTCCTCCTTCTCCCAGGACTTGGAAGGCCAACACCAGGCTGCCAACAATCAGCAATACCACGACGAGCACGACGCCAGCTTCGACAAGTTGGTGGAAGACATCTCCAACTTAATCTTCGATATCAACAACAACAACCTCTCGATTGAGAAGTTCATTGCCACTTTGGACTCCAGAAAAGATGATTTCACAAAAAACAACAAAAATCTGGTATCCATCGAGAACAGGCTCGTTGAGTTGATTGATCAATCAACAAACAAGTTCTTTGAGCTTAACAACTACAAGAAAAGACTAGCCAATATAAGTAGCGAAAATGAATTCTATTTGAACAAATCACAGCTATTCAAGAGGGAAAAAATATTGAATGAGATTAAAAACTCGCTAGAGCTGTTCCAAAAAAACCAAAAAAATTTCTCAAGCCTATCAAAGATACTAAATAAACAGATGAAGTCCACTCTAGAGGAAACTCCATCATCACAAATCAGTGTTCTTGAGGGCGAAAACAACAACGACCATAATAACCTTGACCAGAATGATCAGATAATAGTCGAGGTGGATCCCATCAACAGACATGAGTTCATTCATCAGCAAAACTTGATCATTGAGAGAGAAAACGAAATCCAAACCATCGAAAGTGGAATCACTGAGCTAAATGAGATATTCAATGATTTAAGCAACATAATTCAAGAACAAGGCATTGTTCTCGACAATATTGAAGCAAATCTTTACACATACAGTGACAATGTTCAAGATGCCCACAGAGAATTGAGAAAAGCCAGCTATTACCAAAAGAGATCTAGAGGCAAACAGTTTTGTTTCTTGGTGGTGTTGATGGTTATCTTGTTTTTGATTCTCGTAGCAATGGTTCTTGGTTAACTGCTTGTCTTGTTTTATATATTGTTATTTTTTTATCTTCATCATATCCATCTGTGTATGAAATGTCTTTTCTAATAGTGTTTTATTTTGCTTCTCATTTCCTCTGTTTTATACACATTTTTTATATAGAATAATGCAAGAACAATTTTGATCTCTTCTAGGACTATTTATTCTTTGTAGCTTTCTTATTTTCTTTGCATTCAACAATTGGTTTTGAAATGACTGATTTCCGAAAGAAAATTCCACATCCGATTTATTGTTAACTTTGTTTTCAAATCATTTCTTTCGTTCTATAAACTTTTACTCAACTGCTGAAGAAAGCTTCTTTAAAAGTGCAAAATGTTTAACAAAATGAGCATAATCAACAAAGGCATTCTTACTCATTCGTTTAAGAATATCAATCGCAATTTCAATAAGAATCCAGAAATAGCCTATACAATTAGAGGTTTCCACAATAATTCCATATACAATAATAAATCGATTAATACTGTCACCAATACTCAGAAAATCGAAAAGAAAATTGAAGAGAAAATTCCATCGCCCCTTTACATAACAACTCCAATTTTTTATGTTAATGCTGAACCACATTTAGGCCATTTATATTCAATGCTACTATGTGATATTAGAAACCGATGGGAATTATTGTCAGGTAAACAATCGTATTTTACAACTGGAACTGACGAACATGGTTTCAAAGTCCAAATCGCTTCAATAGAAAAGGGATATGATAATCCAAAGAAATTTGTTGATGAATTATCTTTGACTTTTAAAAACTTGGCTGATGCTGCTAATGTTAAATATGATCGATTTATAAGAACTACCGACAGTGATCATTATGATACTGTTAAATTTTTTTGGAATTTATTATTAAAGAAAAAATATATATACAAGGGTGAACATTCTGGTTGGTATTCAATATCTGATGAAACATTTTATCCAGAGAATGCAATCGAGGAAAAAATTAACATCCAGACTCAAAGGAAGATGATGCTATCAAAGGAGACAGGCAAGGAGGTTACATTTGAAAAAGAGATTAATTACTACTTCAAATTGAGCGAGTTTTACAAAGACATTTTAAAAATTCTTGAAAAGAAACACGATTTTATCATTCCACGTTCAAGGCAAGATGAATTAATTAGTGAATTGAAAAAAATGGGGAAATTAGATGATTTGAGTATTTCAAGACCTTCATCAAGACTACAATGGGGAATTCCTGTACCAAATGATCCATCTCAAACGATTTATGTCTGGTTCGATGCATTGCTCAGTTATTTAACTGGCGCAGCATATCCATCAAAAAAATTTAAAAGTAAATGGCCTGCAATTCATCTAATTGGAAAGGATATTATCAGATTCCACTGTATTTACTGGATTGGGTTTTTAAAAGCCGCCAATATAACGCTTCCTCAGCAGGTTATCATCCATGGGCATTGGTTATCAAATGGTATCAAAATGTCAAAATCAATTGGCAATGTTGTTGATCCCATTGATATTATCAAGTATTATGGGATTGATCCTGTTCGGTTTTTTTTAAGTGAAACGTCGGTTTTAGAACATGATGGGGACTTTACTGAAGAAAGATTGTTTGATTCAAGAGAAAAATTGATTAGTAAATATTCAAATTTGTTGATGAGGTCTTGTGGTTCCAATTTCGACATCCAGAGGGCATTGGAAAGATATGGCAAGATGAATCTTAGCAGAATCAAAATGGAAGAATTTCCATTGTTTGACAAGTCTGTGATTGAGGAAATCAAGCAACTACAAGACGAATTGAACCAATTGGCCAAAAACATTGGCAAATCGATGGAGAATTTCAACTTGCATTCAGTAACCAATAACTTCATAAGGATATTGAGTCGAAGCAACAACTTGTTCCAACTCTGTGAGCCCTGGAAGCTTGGAGAGCTGCGTGAGCACCAGGACTTGGTGATCTACTTGAGCACTGAAACTGTCAGGATCTTGTCCATAACAATGCAGCACGTCATTCCAGAGTTGAGCAACGCTGTGTTGGATCGATTGAAGGTTGTTAGAACCAGAAGAACCATTGAGTTTGCCAGAGTTGGTGCTGATGAGGCCTATGGTGCCTCAGCCAATCGAGGAGGCGACCATCCCATCACCAGAATCACTAAAAGAACCAGCAGCTATCCAGACATAACCATCAAGCACCAGAAGGCCAGCTAGTGTTCTCCAGTGTTGTGTAGTCCTGTATCTAGTCTATATTCTCGCCAACTCTAAGCTCTGTACATATATTACATATATGGTTCTGTCCGCCAACTGAAATTGGAACTTTTGTAAACAAATCCAGAATTCCTGATTAAGTTTCCACTGCTCTGTCAGCAAATAGCCCTTCTCATCTCTCTGTCTTATTGTCCTGGTGCTCCCCAAACAACACACCAGCTCTACATTGCACTGCTACTGACCCTCGCCTTGTCCAAAAACATCTTTGCTTGTTTTTATGTCGTTGTCCTCCTCTCGAAACACCTCCAGAAGGTCTGGCAGACCTGCTTCAGCCATCTCCTCCACTTTATCGTCCCACGCAGAATCAAACAATCTCTCTGAGTCAAGAAAGAGACAGTCCAAGAGAGATGAAGCCATTAGAAGAAGAATTGATAGCGAGCTATCCAAAAAACGCAAAGAACATGTTGCCTCCAGAAACTCTAGAAAACAGTCAAAGGGTGCTCCTGGCACAGTTCTGTCTCTAAGACCAAACGATCCTGTTATTTCAAAGCCTTTTGCAACTGTTTATGAGGTTGCTCAATTGATGGCCTCAAAGCGAGAAAACTGCATATTAGTGGTTGATGAAAACAACCATTTATTGGGAATTTTTACTGCAAAAGATTTAGCCTTTAGAGTTGTTGGGAAGGGTCTTAATGCCCAAGTTATCACAATTGATCAAATAATGACAAAGAGTCCAATGTGTGCATCCAGTGATACTCTAGCTTCAGATGCTTTGAATTTAATGGTTCAAAAGGGTTTCAGACATTTGCCAATTCTAGACAAATCAAATCAAATTGTTGGTGTATTGGATATAACAAAATGCTACAACGAAGCTATGGAAAGATTAGAAAAAGTATACAACTCATCTAAAAAATTATACGATGCCTTAAGTAATGTCAATGCTGAAATTGGTCTACAACAACAGCCTTTGCAAGTAATTCAATATTTTGAAAGCTTAAAACAAATCATGAATGGTCCAACTTTAGAAAGCGTATTAGATGATATGACAACTTTGCCTGTTTATGTTAACATTAAATCCAATGTCTATGAGGCTGCTTTACTTATGGTTCAAAAGAGAACCACTGCTGTATTAGTAAAGGATTTGAATAATAATGAGGTATCTGGAATCTTTACCTCGAAGGATGTTGTACTAAGAGTAATAGCTGCTGGTTTGGATCCAAAGACTTGCAGTGTGGTACGAGTTATGACTCCTCAACCTGATTGTGCATCAAAGGATATGACTATTCATCAAGCATTGAGACAAATGTTTGAAGGTCGTTATTTGAATTTGCCTGTTATAGAGGATAATGAGATTATTGGAATTGTTGAAGTCTTAAAATTGACATATGCAACTTTGAATCAAATTAAAACAATCCAAACTCCTGATGATTACTCTCAAGAAAATACGAATATGAATATGAATAGCTATGACAATACTAACAATGATAATCCAAATCAAGTTGGCGGTGGTCCAGTTTGGAATAAATTTTGGACCTCATTAGATGATACAGATTCAATGCATTCAGATAGCTACATAGATACAAGTTATTATGAACCACCTTCACTAACAATGCCAAAAATTTCTCAAAACGAGTTAGATCAATTCAATTTATTATCTAGTGAGGTTAGACCCGAAGATTCAATTTCAAGAATCAACAGCAATAACAATTCAAGTGCTAATCTCAATAAACTAGAAAATAAGTTAAATAAGATCGATAATAACCAACTTTTGCCAGATGAATTTCTTGATCTCAAATTGAAAAATTCAGCTGGTCTGGGTTCATTATCGATTGCAAGGGAAGAAGAAACAACATTTTCCTTCAAATTCAAATCCCCATTGGGCAGAGCATCAAGAATAACATTTAAACCCAAAGATGGTATTTTGGAATTGAGAAACTTAATTAATCAAAAGATCTTTGAAAAGGAGTTTACAATGATTGGAGGAAAGAAAAAATATGCGATTTCTTATCTTGATGATGAAAATGATTTGATCTCAATTACAACTGATCAAGATTTAATTGATTGTGTTGTTATAAATAAAAATTCTGGTAAAGAAAAGGCAGATATTTTTATCCATGACCCCAATGACTCTGTGGAAAGAATTTTGAAAAGCTATTCAACAGGTGATGGCAGCAAAATCGACAACTCTCAAAAAATGAAGAGTTCAAAACAAATGAAGGAAAGAAATAGAATGAAAGAAGCTGAAGAGTTGGTCAAAATGGACAGGATAAAAGAAAAGGAGAAAAAACTTAAAAAACAAACCAAGCAGACTCGTTCAGATATTCATTATATAACTGGGGTGCCCAATGAGCTTTTGTTGCCAGCAGCATTGATAACTCTTGCTGCATCTGTGTTGATTGTGTTCTCTGTTAACCACCGAAGATAGCACGCCTGGTGGAATTGCATCCGTAGTTGTATTGCATTCGTTGTTGTATTGTTTATATATTGGTTTTTCATTAATCTACTGTTTTATATTTTTATATTTTTTTATGTTTTTATTCTCCAACGCTACACAAAAGCAGCAGAAGCAGCAGGAGCGGGAGTTTCCAAATCTGAAAGTTTTCAGAACGACCGATAGTGAGTCATTTTGCGAGTTCCGACCTTGAGAATGTTTCTTTCGGCACTAACCGGGCTATTGGCTTCTGTTTTCGGAAATCTCGACTTTGGATGTTGAGCACTTTTTCACCAACTTCATTTCTTTACTCTTTTCAAATTGTAGTTGTTTTTACTTCTTATATTTTTATATTAAATCTTTCCAGATTCTCGTTATTGGAACTCATCACTTTGCATTGTAATTATGGCTAAACAAGTTCTTCTTTTAGGTTCTGGTTTTGTTGCAAAACCAACCGTTGATGTCTTATCAACTACTCCAGGCGTCGAAGTCACCGTCGCTTGTCGTCATCTTGAAGCTGCTAAAGCTCTTGCTGGTGAAACTGCTAAGGCTATTTCTTTAGATGTCACTGATTCTGCTGCTTTAGATGCTGCGGTGGCCAAAGTCGATGTTGTCATCTCTTTAATTCCTTATATTTTCCATGCTTTGGTTGTCAAATCTGCAATCAAAAATAAGACAAATGTTGTAACCACTTCTTATATCTCTCAAGCTTTAAAAGACTTATTGCCAGAAATCGAAGCCGCCGGTATTACTGTTATGAATGAAATTGGTTTAGATCCTGGTTTAGATCATTTGTATGCTGTTAAAACCATTGATGAAGTTCACAAAGCCGGTGGTAAAATCAAATCTTTCTTATCTTACTGTGGTGGTTTGCCAGCTCCAGAAGATTCCGACAATCCATTGGGTTATAAATTTTCCTGGTCTTCAAGAGGTGTCTTATTAGCGTTAAGAAACTCTGCTCAATATTGGAAAGATGGTAAAATTGAATCAATTACCAGTGAAGAATTGATGGCTAGTGCTAAACCTTATTTCATTTACCCAGGTTATGCTCTTGTTGCTTACCCAAACAGAGATTCAACTGCTTACAAAGAATTATATCATATTCCTGAAGCTGAAACTGTTATCAGAGGTACTTTAAGATATCAAGGTTTCCCAGAATTTGTTAAAGTATTAGTTGATATTGGTTTCTTAAAAGAAGACGAAATTCCAGAATTGTCTTCCGCAATTCCATGGAATAAAGCTTTAGCTGCCATTTTGAAAATTGAATCCACTGAAACTGCTGACTTAATTGCTGCTATTGAATCAAAAGCCACATTCCCATCTGAATCTGAAAAGGAAAGAATTCTTAATGGTTTCAAATGGTTAGGTTTATTCTCAAAAGAACCTATTATTCCAAGAAAGAATCCTTTAGATACCTTATGTGCTACCTTAGAAAAATTAATGCAATATGAAGAAGGTGAAAGAGATTTAGTTGTTTTACAACATAAATTTGGTATTGAATGGGCTGATGGTAAAACTGAAACTAGAACTTCCACTTTAGTTGATTATGGTGTCCCAGGTGGTTACTCATCAATGGCTAAAACTGTTGGTGTTCCATGTGCTGTTGCCACTCTTTTAGTTTTAGATGGTACTATTAGTGATGTTGGTTTAGTTGCCCCGTATTCCCCAAGAATTAATGATCCAATCATGAAAATCTTGAAAGAAAAATACGATCTTTACTTAACCGAAAAAACTATTGGTTAAGTTAATACTATAAACTATGATAATATAGTCAAAATACCGCTATTGTAATTTTTTTTTTAAAGTTAAATAGGGCTAGGGTTAGTTTCATATAGATAATTTAAAAACCACTTTCATATAATTGGCTTCGAATCAGTAATTATAATTTTAAAAATTGATTAAAATTATATCCAAAATCAATTAGTATCTATTGAAAATCAAAAAATCGAAAGTAAAAAAAAAACACAAAAGAAACAAAAAACTTAAATATTGAATACTCTCCCAAGTTGCCATAAATCTTTTACAATAATCGTTTTATCTTCTGTAATGACAAGTTTTTCATCAATTAAGTCCAGTTTAAAATTGGTTTGGGATTCATCCATTGTTGCCAAAGACATCGTACTTTTTTGATCAATTAAATCCAATTTTTCCTTAGGAAAAACGTTTCTCTTTGAAAAAAAACCGAAATTATTTCTTCTATCCACCAATATTGCGTTCCAGCCTGCATTTTTAGCTCCAAGAACATCTTTGCCATATTCATCACCGATATGCCAACAACTTTTCAATAAAATTTGCAGGTTTTCAATGTTATTGTTGTCATAATTGATGATAAGCCCCTTAGAAATCAATGATTTCAAAACATAATCAAAAAATTTTTTATCAGGCTTGAATAAATCGATATCATAGGAAATAAAGACAAAATTTTCATTGAAAAAAGATTGAGAATTGTGGTTTTGGTTAGGTTTATAAGATAACTTTAAAGAATCTAGTATTAATTTTACTCTTGGATCGCCATTGCTTATCACAACAAATATTATTTTATTATCCTTTGTTTTCATTTTTTCCATATTACCAATTTCATTATTGTAGTTATTTAAATCAATATCCTTTAATTTTCTCGATATGTACTTCAAGTCGTCAAATGTGCTATAAGCGTTAAAAGTTAGATCGTTCAATAAATGATTTAAAAATTTATTTGAAACAACATAAGGCTCGAATAATTTTCTTATCAAGTAGGCCCACCAGTAATCAGCATGCTCAAACTCCATTTTCAATTCCTCATCGTTTTCATGCTCGACGCTGTTGAGATTAAATTCATTTTTATAATCGTTAACAATATTTGAGTATTTCCCGTAGTTTGGATACTTTTTATATAAATATTTGAAATAAACACCAAAATCCTTATTCAATTGCGCTAAGGGTTTGTGATAGTTATAGTAAGGTAAGGAAGCTATCTCATAATACTGAGTTACTGAGGGCTTTATTGGAGTGTACAATGTGCCAAAGGCATCAAAGGAGATGATTTTGGGTAGGGGATGGTTTTTGAACTGTTCCAATTTGAAAAAAGAGCTGAGAGACCTCTTCGATATGATTTCGTTGAAACATGAGCCCATTGAGTCAATATGTGTGCAATACATGCCTATTTCATTATTTAATTATCCTGGATCTGCAAAATAAACCATTTTCGAGCAGAAGGCTCACGAGAAGAAACAAGAAGCAGAGAATGGGTCTTTTGCTAGCTGATCCGTTCTTCGCAAACTATTCACTTAAGCAGAAACTGTTTGATCTGAGATCAGAGCTGGTGCAAGATAACGAAGTAATGAGTGTTCTATCTAACCAGGTCAAACAGAACTTAGTCTACTACAACCTCTGGAGCAACGCCAAGGAGGTTCCAATAGTGGTGAGCGACTCGAAATGCTTTGTTTTGAAGGCTCTTCCTCCCTCAGACTTTTCCAGTTCATCTAGTGACTCGTTGAATTTTAAATTCTCGAAGCTACAAGAGGCAGAAAAGGACTCTTCTGTGGGTTCTGATGGAAGAGAAGAATATGAGTATATCTTGCCTGTTGATATGGACGATAAGATCACAATGAAGTTCTTAGATGATTGCTTTGAGCAGATAAAGATCAGCGAGAGGATTGCATCCAGACCAAATAGAATAATCTTGGGGATGGTGAATGACGATAGCACAATAGTCTACTATTTTGTTCATGATGGCATTGCAAAACCTAGAAAGAATTAGTTTATAGTATTATAAAAGTATATGAGATATTCTAAAGTGTTATAAGTTATAAAATATTATAAATGTAGAAATGTTTGTTTGGTATGCTTTAGCAAGAAAAATAAAATCAAAAAAACTAAATACACATAATTGAAACCAAAAAAGAAAGCTATATAAAATTTAACAGTTGAAACTGAAGTAAGGTAGAGAAGTTCACCGAAAAATAGAAATTAAAAAAAAAAAAAATGAAAAATATATAACAAAATAATAAAAAGTCTTTTTAAAGATAAAAAAAATCATGCTAACAAAACTTCCCAACCCCATTCTCTCATTACTGTGCTCCAATGAGTCCAGCTTTTAATATTATTATCGTTATCGGTTGAGATTTGATTTCTAACTATTCCCTGAGCAGCAGCAGCAATTGATGCAATTTTGTTAGCTAAAATATCATGTCCATCAAAATTATTTTCTGTATTTTTTTGATTATTGAGCTGAAGTTCTCTTTCTTTCAACATTTGTTCCTCTTGTTTTCTTTTTTTCATTATATCTTTTCTTAACCAAACTTCTTTGACAACTTCTAATGATCTATCAACGTTACCGATCCACATTCTATTGGAAAGTAATTCCCATCTTGATTTTACCCATTCTCTTTCTTGACCAGGTAAACCCTCGCACGAGGAAACTAATAATGGGAAAATATGAGTGGTACAAGTCCTTGAAGATGTTGGTATGGATGCTAATAACATCAAAACCTTTTCAGCCAATTCATGCGATGATAACGATGGTATTTCTGGAACAGCTTGATGTAGATATAGCAAAGCTGAGTACCTATAAGCTTCTGCTGTAGCGATACAAGAAGCAATGTCCCAATTGGGATCTTTAACTTGAGTCATTGAAATAGAAGGAACAGGAGTCCATAATTCGAGACTCTTTTTGAGATTAGAAGCTGTTGAAACTATTTGTAGAGTATTTTGCTTTTGTTTTCTAACCTGAGATATTAATGTTGCGACTCTTCCAATAATAGGGAATAATGTTTGAGCACAGCCTAATAATGGATCAATATCGTCGCCACCTTTTAAAGATATTGTTTTGAAATAATCTCTGGCACTAGAGCCGGAATTTCTTTTTTTCCTATGTATTGTATCATTTGAGGAATCTTGGTCAATAACAGTTATTTCTTCAATGAGAGCGTTATCGTTATCAGTGTCATGCATGGTGAATGATAAATCATCGCCATCACAACTAGAAGAGGTCATTCTAGCCAAAACATCAAAATAGACCCAACCGTTGAATAGGAATTGTAAGCCTGGAGGAATTCTTTTTTGAATTTGTTTTTGTTCTTGATTTTCATTGATATTTTTATTTTTATAATTATTTTTGTTTTTATTATTGTTGTTAATATTTTTATTATCATTATCGTTATCATTACTGTCGTTATCATCATCGTCATTGTTATTGTTATTAATAGCGTTGTTATCGTTATCGTCATCGTCATCATCGTCGTCGTATATGTGTTGAGTATTTTCGATTTTATAATTATTTTTTTGGAAAATTCTCAAGACTTGAATGATCATAGTTTTAGCGCCTTTTAAATGGGTTATACCAGTACTTATGTGTCTATCCCAGGATTCGCTATTAGCCAAAGTTATACAGGTAGCTAGAGCGACATCTGGTGGTATTGAGTTTTCACTTAAACCGTTAGCGAGATCCATTATGGATTGTTTCATATAAGCTATGCCTTTGTTTCTTAGTTGAGGGTTTCCTCTTGCAATATGGAATAAGGTCAAAGAAGCTAAAGCATTGAAGACGACGGGATAGTTTCTAGCTAGGGGAAACATTATCTCTCTCCAGGGATTTTCATTAGGACCATTTTTCATTGACATTATACCACAGGTGTATCTGTCTAAGGACTGAAAAATCTGGAGGTTGTCGTCAGGAATTGAGAAAAAGGGAAAGGCGTTAACATTAGGCATTGTATTTTGGTTGAAGAAGTTGTTTTGGTTAAGAAAGTTGTTGTTTTTGTTGACGAAGATGTTGGTGTTAGTGTTAAGGTTAGGGTTAGCATTGGGATTATTGTTGGAGATATTATTGGTGGTTGACTGGTAAAATGGGGTTAGGTCTATAATTTCGTCGTTATTTGAGTTGTTGCTGTTGTTGTTATTGTTATTATTGTTGATGATGATGTTGTTGTTGCTGTTGTTATTATAATTTTCTATGCTACTATTGAATTGGCTTTCGGTTGAATTTGGGCTGTTTGATATATTTGAGTCGTCAGAGTTTGATCTTTGTAGTTGCATTATTTGGTCTATGGATATATCGTTATTTTGGTGGTTGAAGATGGGAAATGGAGAGGAGGTGAAGTCATTAGCGTGTAAGATTGAGCTTGGAAAGGATATACTGTTGTTGTTATTTGAATTGATGTTATTGATATTATTATTGTTATTGATATTGTTATTTGAAGGATTATTGTTGATTATATCATCTATTGGAACAATTTTGATGTCTCTGATGTTGTTTAAATCCTTTGGAGTGTTCGGGTCTATTGAGGATAAATCGAAGGTGGATGGGGATAGGATTACATCGAAATCAGTGAATGCTTTCATTATAGTTGAGAATGAGTTTGGGTCAGGAATTGTATTTTGATTGAGTATTGTGTTTTGATCAAGCAGTGCATTTTGATTGAGTACTGTATTTTGATTATTTTGATTATTTTGATTATTTTGAGTATCTAAAATTTGTGGATTTTGATCATTACTTTTGGATTTTATATTGACGTCAATTTTTTTATTTTTTATTTTAATTGTATTATTGTTGTTGTTATTGTTGTTGTTATTATTAATTGTAATTTTAGATGATAAGTTTTTGGAAGTATCGTGAGAGTTGACATTTGAAGAATTTCTTGATAGATCAGAGTTTAAGTTGTTATTAATTTGTTCAATTTCTTTATAAGTTTTTCCGGTTAGAGAGATGGTGGCAGCTTCTAATGCATTTTTGAGGATTAAAGGGTCTATTGCGGATTTTCTGTTAAGGATGTTGTTGTTTTTATTTATTTTTGAGTTGTTTGAGTAATTGTTTATGGTTGATATTGATTCATGGAAGGGTTTCCATTTAAAATTTTTGGAGTAGCCGCCACAGACCAAGTTTTTCTTTTGGCAATTTAAGCAATGAGGTTTTGATTCATCACATTTTAATCTCTTTTTTTTGCAAGTGATACAGCCATTTCTTGACTTGTGTTTTTTGGGTTTAATATTTGAGTTAATTTGCAAAGAAGAGGAAGAGGTATTATTGATAGTATTATTTTTAATTTTGGGATTAATTTTGGGATTAATTTTATTATTGTTATTGTTGTTGTTTTCGTTGTTGTTACTATTTATTAATTGCTTATTCGTGGTTACAGTTGACATGATAGGCAAATGAAAAAACAACTGATATATAAGAGCAATATAATTCTTTTTTGGTTGATTAGTTAATAATGAGACAAGAAGAGGATTGCAATGGGAGAACCAAATTAGGATAAAAGAGCAAGAATAGAAGAACTGGGATGAAAAAATTGGAATTAGAATTGGAATTAAAATTTGAAAGAGCTGGAAACAGGTTGGGAAGAGTAGCAATAAAGTAGGATGGTGTGAAGCCGGAGAGTGGTAATGGTATATTATTTCAGAGACAGCAGATACTAAAAAGATTAACTTGAGCAAGCTAAAGGAATAATGAACAAGAGGTTGAAAAGGATATATATAAGAGAACGAGGACGAGGACGAGGACAAGCAAGAACAGAGGAAGATAACGAAGATGGCAGAGACAGTGGGTCTGGAGCAGTTAGAGGAGGATTATGGTTTGGGTGTTTTTGGAAGCAGCTAATCGAGCACTGTGATTTGATTGTCGGTGCAGAGCCTGAAGAGCCTGCAGAGCCACCATTGGCCCGTCGCCGCAACCCGATGAGCTGCGTCTGGAGCACAAATCCCCAGTGCAGCTGCTTCCTCTTCTGTGCTCTGAGACTCTGGTGCAGCTCCGTCGGCTCCTCCGCTGCTGCTCGCGGCCCTCGCGCTTTGGGCCCTCAGCTGCTTGCTCCGCTTATCTCTCTCCCCCGATCGCCGCGTCTCAACGCAGGTCACACACAAGATAAGGTGGTCAAACGCACTGGATACTACTCTGGATATCACTCATGTGCACACACAGGTGCCAAGACTGTTTACATATGCACAAGGGATAGTATTGCCAAATGTAGCCGTGCGGGTAACACCCCGGGAAAAAATTGCGCGCCCACACAAAAAACGCCCGTTTGAGGCAGAAAAATGCACGGATGGACAATGCCTGCACACGCAGCTCTCCAGCCATGCCGTGTGCTGCTGACATAAGTATAGCACGTGGCCACGCAACACTGCGCACCACCAGAGCTCTCTATTCAGGACGCTATGTGGCGGTGCCTTGTGCAAGGGCGCGGCCTGCGGTGTTGGAGGTGGCACCTTTCTGCTGGTGCTGCTTCCGGTGCTTGTGGTGCTTCTGCTTCCTGCCTCACACCTGGATCTGTTCTTGGAGAGTTTCGCCGGCGCTGTGTCCAATTGGCATTTGTTGTCTATCCACTATCGGCAGCATCCAGCTCCACGCTTAGGCCAATATAACCAGCAGCATAATTGACAGCATCCTTCAATTACCACCAAGATCGTCTCCATCAACACAACATCCTCATTGATCTCCATTACTACAGTTTACTGCAACTGCAAAGTTCACTGGGGCCTTATTCACCCTGGTTCACTTCCCTCTGATCTCCCAGCGATCCAATTCCATTTTCTTCTTCATTCCTCACTCTCACTGATTTATCCATTACTTTTTGTTTCTTCTTTAGAGCTCACTGGATCTAAACCTTATTTCCTTTCGTTCTCTATTGATTTTATCTTCAATTAATTGTCAAAACAATCAAATACCAGATAACCAACACATTATCATATTGTCTTATTATCACATTATCAACCTATTATCAAATCATTACCATCGTACTATAATATCCACTAACTATTAATCACTACTTAATACATCACAGAGTTACAAACCAAGTACAATTAAAATTAAAATTACAAAAGACATATTCATTATATACTCACTCCCACTCACTCACTTTCTCACTTATACTGCTTGTCTTTGTTTGCAACTTATCCCAAATTACTTCCACTCTTACTTAACTCTTCCTCTTATATCTCACTCTATCTCCTAATCCCACTTCCTCATACCTGTTCCCTAACCCTTTCTTCCTGATCTTTCTCTCCAAATCCTTTTTTTTTTTGGTTTCCATTTTTTCTGTTTTTTTTTGGTTTTTTGGTTGGAAAATCATATGTATTGTTGTTAATTATCATTTGATAATCTTCTTCTTATTTTTTCCAACAATCGGCTGTTTTTTTCTTGTTTTTTTTCCTACTTATCTATTTCAACATTAATCACCAAATATTACCAACAATCCTCAATCCTTAATCCTCAATTCATAATTCATAATTCCCAATTCCCAATTCCCAATTCCCAATTCCCAATCACCAATCACCAATCCATAACTAAATCTATACTATATCTCCCCCATATCATATCTCTCCAGCAATGTCCTCCCACAAATCACTATCCTCTAGAGTCAGCTCTGGTGCAAAGGGCCTCACAAGTTCCAACTCAAACTCAGCTTCAACCATAAATATATCTAAGATATCCCCCTCAGGCCCCATTGGTGCTGCTAGCCTAATCATGAACCAAAAAGCCAGCTCTGAAAACTCTCTCTTCCACATCTGTATAACTCTACGAAAAAGATTGGAAAAGGTCAATGGCCTAAAACCTTACCTAAATCTAGCCTACTCAACCGCAGAATACTCAAGTGATAAACAAGCTGATGCTATAACTGCCTCTCAACACAACAGAGACTCCCTCAGGAAATCAACAAACTCTTCCTACTCAAACTTCTCCTCCAGCTCCTTAACCAACACCAACACCAACACCAACACCAACACCAACTCAATCACAAACTCAATCACAATAAACTCTGCAACAACAATTAACACAATCAACTCCCAACAATCAAGCCCTCTAGACTTTACAATCCAGTCAATCAACCACAACCTAACAACCTTTGCTGCTGGAATTCTCCCTGCTACAATAAGCTGTGATCCTGTCACTCAAATCTGGAAACTATTCCAACAAGGTGCCCCCTTGTGTCTCATCTTCAATTCTATCAAACCTGACCATCCTTTGCCTATAGTATCCGCCGATGATATCAAAATTTGTAAAAGAAGTGTCTATGACTTCCTATCTGCCTGCCAAATGTTCCTAGACTTGAAAGCTGAAAACTTGTTCACCATCTCAAACGTCTTTTCTGAAAATACTGACGACCTACTAACTGTCATCAACTCAATTAACAAAGTCCTAGACCTAAACCCAAACTTTTCTCTATCCGATTCGGAGAAAAAGGACATCATCCTCAAAAATCTAAACTCATCAAAAAACATCAATGACTCAAGATCAAGAATCATCCTAGAACTAATAGAAACTGAGAGAAAATACATCTTTGACCTAGAAATCCTAGTCAATTACAGAAATCAACTACTACACGCAGACTTGATAACCTCAGAATCCTTGCATCTATTATTCCCAAACCTAAATGAAATCCTAGACTTCCAAAGAAGATTATTAGTAGGAATCGAAGCAAATTCTCTAGCACCTGCAAAATATCAAAGAATCGGTGCAATATTCCTTTATGCCTCCTCTATTCCATTCAAGGCCTACGAACCTTGGTCAATAGGTCAGCCTGCTGCAATTGAACTCATAAACGACCAACAAGAAAACTTGCAAAAATCCTCCTCTTTAATTAACGCTTCATACGAATTGCAAAGTTTCCTAATTAAACCGATTCAAAGATTGTTGAAATACCCTCTCCTATTGGAAGGCATTTTAAAACATTCAGATCCTGCTTGGCCAACTTACTCAGAAGTAACAAGTGGTTTAGAAGCCTTAAAGGGCACCGCTAGAGATATCAATGATGCCCATAGAAAATCTGAAAACGTCAAAGTATTGGCTGATCTCTATACAAGAGTAGCCGACTGGAGAGGCTATGAACTAAAATCCTTTGGTGACTTATTATTCCACTCAAAATTAGGGGTTAGAGACTCAGACACAGAAAAAGAATTTTTTGTTTACCTCTTTGAAAAAATCATCTTTTTCTTCAAAGAAATCATAACAACCCAAAAGAAATCTTCAATTAATCTAGCCAAAAAGAAAAATGCAAACTATAATCAAAATACCTTGTCGAAACTCGAATTAAAAGGAAGAATATTTATCGCCAACATAACTTATATCAACCCAAGCAAAAATGCTTCAACCCTAACTTCAACCCTAGAAGAAAATGATTATCCAACAAATTCTCACCTACTAACAATATCCTGGTCTGGTTTAAGAGATCAGGGTTCTTTTATCATGAGATTTAAAACAGATGAACAAAGAAACTTGTGGGAACAATGTTTAAGAAACTTGTCTGTAAAACAACATGAAGAAATCTTAATGTCTGATGCTTCTCAAAATAGTAACTATTATCAAAGTAATCACTCGAGCAACAGATTTGATGGTTTCACAATCTCTAGAGATCAATCTCCAAGAACTTCAATGAACCATGATCAATTAATGTTCACTAAATATTACAACCATAATTCACAACCCGTTTTCAATAATTTGTATGATCTTCAAAGAAATTCAACTAATTCCAGCAATATTCTTAATCAATATTCTGATAAAAATAATAATAGTAATATCTCAAATAATATGGAAAGTAGAAATAGATCAGCATCAACTCCAGCATCTTCTTTTACTAATTTAAAATTAGTTAATCATAATTTTAATCCAAATCTAATGAATGGAATTAATAACTTAAATTTAAATAATAATTCTCCTCCCCAATCTCGTTCCCGTTCACAATCAAAGCTGCAAACTAATGAATTAAAAACAGAATCAATAAGAGTAAATATAACTTATGATCTGAATATTTATGCTGTTTTAGTTCCAAAAGATTGCTCTCATACTGAATTAAAATCAAAATTAGAAAAAAAATTACTACAATGTGGAGTCGAAATCTCTATGGATAAAATGAAAGTTAAATATGAAGATGAAGATGGTGATTTAATTAGAATTGAATCCAATGACGATTGGAATTTGGCTCAAGATGTTGCATCGGAATCACAGGATAATACTTTAAATATTACTGTTAGCTAAACTATCCCAAAAACAAAAAAATTAAAATCTTAATCTTTTGAAGAGTTGTTGTTTTCTTGCATTTTTTTTTCTATTTCTTCTATTTTTTCTACTTTTTTATTTTTGTTTAAATTTTATTTACGTTTATGTGTTATTGCTTTATTTTGAGATTAGTTTTGTTTTGTTTTTTTAAACAAATTTAAAAAATTATAATTATGAAATCAAACTAAAAATAAGGAATAAAAGAAGGTAAATAATAATTGAAAGGAGAAAAAAAGATTCATTTTATTTGGATGTTTCTTTCTATTTTTTTTTTTCTGCAATTAAATTCACAAGGTGCCCTCCTTCTATGTTTATTTTTTGTATTGATAATAGTCCAGTTGTTTTCATAAATTTCTTATAAGCTTCTAAAAAATTGTTCTTTTCATTTATATTTTAATTTTTAATTTTTTGACCATCATGTTTAGCTTGATTCGATGAATTCTCTTATCCAGTCTACTATTTGAAATTTTTTTTTATGTATATAGTATTTATATATATTTTTTTTTTCTTTTTTTCAACTTCTCTAACAAACTAGTTATTTTTTTTCTTCATGAGTGGTATCTCGTTTTTTTATAATAATTCTTATATCAAACTATATTGCTTTTTGATTTTTGGTTTTTTTTGTTTTTCAAAAGAGAAATCCTTGTTTGTTTTTATAGTTTAAAATAAGGAAACAAAATTGATATTAATAAATATATCTATATGTATAATATTATGTACAGTACTTAAAAAATAAACAAAGCTTTACAGAAAATACATCAATTGATGTAATATATTTAATATTTTCATAACTTGAAAACATTATTTTCTGACCAACCTTTTTGTTTTAGTAAACCAGAAACTTTGCCTTGTTCCAACTCAACGGTTTTAGAACCAGAAATATAATTTATATAGCCATCAGGACCACAAACTATACTTAAAGATGGATTTTGCTTTTCAGTGTTTTTCTCATAATCAGCTTGAGCTAAAGCATTGGAATAAATCTTGATATCTTGAGGACCTAAAGATTGTTCCTCTGATTCAACACTGTCATAGATTTCTTTTTTCATAACTTTGTTGAGTAATGATCTGCCTGTAAAATTGCTTAGAGATGGTTTGTTAATATCTTTTGATATTATAAAATTTTTTTCATCATCGATATATCGCTTCAAAGTAACTCTATTTAATTTTTCAAGATAATAAAGATATCTGTCAAAGATTTCTGGAACTTCATTCTTTGTTTTCGTAGAATAGTGAAGAAAAACATGCCCTTGAGGAGGATTATGAGATAATAAAACTTGTAAAAACGGAGTTATACCAGTACCACCAGCATAAAAAGCATAATTATCAGGCTTGGGAATTTTCAACTCTTTAACAGAAAATGGATCTGCGTTAACCTTTGAGGGCAAGTCTAGCAAGGGAAATCTGGATGGGTATTTATCAATTGGTTGAAATGGAAACACAAACTCAGTATATGGTCCTCTTATTTCAATCTCTGATCCTAAAGGTTTTGAGCTCAACCATTTGGCAACCTCGCCATTTTCGTATTTCTTTATGTAAAAAAATAACTTACCTTTCTTGGAGTCAGGATCTTCCTCATCATTTTGCAACTTAATTAGATCAGGAATATCAAGAGCTAAAGAATTTGATTCAGATAGAAGAATTGGTAGAGGGGTGTATTTTCTGGCAATCATAATATCCGGTTGTTTAAATTCGACAGACCATATTCTATGACCATTCCATAACTCTTTATACTGATTTTGGTATTTTTGACGATATTTGGATAATTTATATTTGGGGGATAATTCTAATAAAAAATGATCATCATCGATATCTTTTTTATATGTGATTTTAAAAGTGGTAAAATAGTCTTGAGATAGTAAAGGTCGAGAAGTTGGATGATCCAACTCTGAAGAATACTTGAAAAAATATATTAGATAAGAACCAGATGCTAAAAGTAATGCAAGAATTAAATGTTTTTTGTAGCGGATATAAAAGTTGGAGTTGCTTTTTTTATTGTATGTTGGAGAATTGAATTTTGGATTTCTAGGGTATTCATGGCTAACATTGGGTTGAAAACCTTTGGAGACAAAAGTATCACCAGTATTTGATAAAAATGCTTCAGCATTCAAAGGAGCAGGGGTAGCAGAAGAAAAGGTTTTAGCAGGTTTATCTTCGTCAGGTTTAGCAGGAACATTTTTTGATCTATTTTTCTTTTTTCTCAATGGGAACGACAAGCTAAAGGCTCTTATTTGATAAGGTTTTGGAGGCGATGGAGAAGAAATCCTAAAACATTTTCCGAAGAAAATCGGTTTCTCAATATTTTTGAAGCAATATAACTGTCCCTGGGTGGCTACTGAGCTCACTAACAGTCTCTGAAGCATTTTGCAAGACCTCCACACCTGTTCTACATGAAAACGACTTCTTCACCAAAACTGCCAAAAAGAGAAACTGATATAATAGTACACGTGCTCTTTTCTGGTTTTCGTGAAGTGGTTCGAAAGGTGTGTGATTTGTTGTCCTCAGATAAGCAGAAAAGAGAAGAACAGAGTTATAGCACAAAAATGGCACCAGATGCTGCTGAACCTCATATATCTAATGCAGAATACCTATTGAAGGTGAGGACATTATTGCAAGCCTCACAAAACACCAGGTCTTCAGTGTATTTCACACAAAAGAGATTGGTGCCTTTTGACCCAATTGATGGAAAGCAGACAGTTGGAAGGATAGATGACCCCTTAATAACAGATGACACCAAGAAAGACACCCAAAAGTATTCCATATTATTAAGAGCAACTAATGGTAGCAGCGAAAAGGACAAAAAACTCAAATATTCAACAATTGTCAAAAGTGATGATTTAGATCAGTTTTGGAAAGATTATGCTATAGCCCTTAAAGGTGGCATGACTGGCTTAAAGAAAAAAGATAAGAAGAGAAACAAAAAGAGAAATTCCAAAAAATAATTCTATTCTTCAATTTGATTTAATTCTTGGGTTTTTTTGTTTTTTTTTTGTTTTCATGTCATTTGTAATATTAGCAATTCAAAGTGATTTTTATTTTGTTATATTTGTTTGTTTATCTTTTGATTATTATATAAATATAAAATACAGTATTATTTATTAAAAGAAATTAGCTCGCAGGAATATCTGCTCTATTAAAACTACAAAATCACTTATTCATACAGGTCATTGCCATATCATTTAAGTTTTATATTAGTATAATATAATATAGTATAATACAATGTAATACAATATAAAGTAATATATGTTCCAAAAAAAAAAAATAGAATATGGAAGATGTGATTAATAATGCGAATGGTGCTTATAGCATAAAGTCACCAATCCATTATCAGAAACAATTTTGATATGTAAACTTGAATTACAATCGTGATAAGATGAAAAATCTTTTAAATGGACTCTTTTACCTTTGCCTCTAGAACTCCGAATTAGTTTCTTATCTTGCGAGCAGTTAAACTTAACAGTATAAATATTTGAATTTGATTTAAAACTTGTCCTTACTACCCAGTTGAGTTTTGATTTCTGATTGATCTTTTCTCTCAAATCTTTTCTAATGTAGTTGAAGACTACTTTGGAACTGTCAATTGAATCATCACTAGAATCATTATTTGAATGGTTGTCTGGGTTATCGTTATTATTGTATGGGTAGTTATGTATATTATTGAAGATATTATCGGATGAGTTATTAGAGGAGTTGATATCGCGAAACCCATTTATAACATTTAAATCGATAAATACCACTTGTATAAATAGATTAGTATCAGATAAGCTGTTTTTTGATAGGAGATCTAAGAAGAAGGAAAAATCATTTAATAGCAAAGAGCCATTGATTTTGAATTTATAATAAAAAGAATCATTAAGTTTGTATTTACAATCAAGTGAAAAATCATTTTGAACAACATGATTGTTAAAGTTCGACTTGCACAATAAGCAAATACGTGAGTTATAGTTGAACTTGCTTAAATCATCAATTTTATTATTGTTATTATTGTTATTATTATTGTTATTGCTATTTTTATTATCATCAATAACATCTGGTTTTATTACATTCGAACATAAAGTGCATAATTTAAAAGGATTTTCAAAATTAGATCTGTTTATAACATTGTTTTGAGATAAGTTTGTTGGTGTATATGGCACATGAGCTGAATCATCTAATAGAGTCATATCTATTAATTTAGTTGGCCTGAATTTTGTAACATTTGAAGCCTTTTCCGGATCCATAACTTTTTCATTAATACTAAAAGACAAAACATAGTTTTTGTAAGGTTTAGAAGAATTCTTCCTTTTTTGGATATGATTTATATTATTGATGTTTCGAATTTGAGTATTGGAAATCTTACTATTTGTTGGTGTGTTATTTGAAGAGTTAAAGAAAAAGGAACTTTCCTTGGAAATTTTGAACTTGGAGGTCAATTGATCATAGGTAGGACGAATTTTGTTGCTTAATTTGTAATTGAAACTATCAAAAGTATTTGGATTATCAGGCAGTGTGTTTAAAATCTCCAGATTTTTATTTGGCAAATTTGGAAAGGATTTAGTTGTATTAGAATTGTCAAATATGTCATCTTGATAAGTTGATTTAGAAGTTGGTGGGAGTTGGGAGATCGCTGTGGTTGAACCAAGCGTGGTATTTCTATTAGCAATGGCAGCCAATTTATCATCAATGTTACTGATGCCGATATTATTTATATTTGTTGCAAGGTAATTTTGGATCAAAGTGGTGTCGATAATATCATCAGAAGCATTGTCATTAGAGGAGCCGGTCTCGAAACTATTGGATAAGCTGCTGGACAAATTGCTGTTATCGAGTTGATCATAGTTTTGACTGGCAGTGTCCTGAAGTCGAAACTTGTGAAAATGTTGGTTATAGGTGTTCATTTTATAAATAAAATAGCGTAGTTTGCGTCGCTGCTCATGACATGAGAATAAGTGGTAGCGATAAGAGAAGCAGATACACCTTTTCTATCAGTTTCTTTATCGTCTTCGATTGCTTGGGCAAAAGTCATCAAAATAGCTTTTCTTTGCTATTGCTCATTTCGGCCAGCAGCCACAAACAAGACATTCTTAATATGGCATTGCCTTAATAAGACATAGTGTGGTATCAGGCAGGTGCTCGCTCAGCAAACGATATCCCACGTGTATGTGTACTGAAAAGAGACTCTAAACGAGATAAAAGCGAGCAAACGACGTATACACAAATGCACGCGTGCTAATATGCGAGAGCGTGCATAAGGTTTTGGGATCTGCTTTCCAAGGCATATCATACCATCCTATCATGGTTTTTGTGTGTGAAACAGTGGGCTTGTTGAAGCAACGGTTTGCACTACAGGGTTTACAGTAACATTGTCACGATTCAGCGCATTGCTTGTTCATCTAAACGAGAGGAACTGAGCACACCAAAATAATCGCCCAGCCGATTCGAAAACGAATATTACTATCAACATCAGTTTCATTAAGGCCATAGCACAATGAGATGCTCCACCGAATTCATATATATATTATTCATATCTTTTCGATTTTTTAATTCTTTTATTCTTTTATTTTTTTCTCTATCTGATATCTTTTCTTTTCGGCCATCATATTATATAACACCATATTATAATAGTCAAAAATAATGAGCTTGTCCACAGAACTAATATCAAAGTTTTCTGTCGTTTCCGACGTTTTCAATAACAACGCTACGTCTCAGGCACTTTCAGCTGATTCCTTTATCCAAGTATTTAAAAATGTCAATACTTCCAAAATCGAGTTGAATCTTCTCGAAAAATTGTGGGCTTCATGGTATATTTATATGAACAATGATATTTTGGCCACAGGTCTTATGATTTTTATTTTGCATGAATTGATGTACTTCGGTAGATGTGTTCCATGGATGATTATTGATCACTTTAATTTATTTAAAAAATACAAATTACAGCCAGATAAATATCCAAGTGATAAAGAACAATGGGAATGCTTAAAAGCAGTACTCAAATCTCATTTCCTTGTCGAAGCTTTGCCAATTTGGACATTTCATCCAATGTGCTTACAATTGGGTATTTTATATGCAGTTCCTTTTCCTTCTTTGAAAACCATTGCTTACCAGGTTGCTATTTTCTTCTTTTTGGAAGATATGTGGCATTATTGGTTCCACAGATTATTCCACTATGGCCCTTTCTACAAATATATCCATAAACAACATCACAAATACGCTGCCCCATTTGGTTTAGCTGCAGAATATGCTCATCCAGTCGAAGTCATGGCTTTGGGTTTCGGTACTGTTGGTTTTCCAATGATTTATTCTTATTTTTTCAGGAATTTACATTTATTCACTGTTTGTCTTTGGATTGTTTTAAGATTATTCCAAGCTGTTGATTCTCACTCAGGTTATGATTTCCCATGGTCATTTAACAAGGTTTTTCCATTGTGGGCTGGTGCTGAACACCACGACTTGCACCACCATTACTTTATTGGTAACTACGCTTCTAGTTTTAGATGGTGGGATTTCACTTTAGATACTGAATCTGGTCCAGATGCTAAATCCAACAGAGAAAAAAGAATGAGACTCAGAGCTGAAAAAAAAGCAAAAAAATTGTAATCTTATAGTCCTTATAAATTAACATAAACTAAATTAAAGAATTTATCATTAATTTGATACTTCAATATTCTATTATTCACCCCTAATAATTACAAACTACCTATTCACTATCACAATTATAAGTTAGATACTTATTCATTTTATTCAACTTCAATTTTTACTTCTTTCGACTGATTTTGTTTTACAGTCCGATTTATATTTTTATAACTTGATATCTTCTTTTACTGCTTTTATTCTTATATACTGTTTTTTTTTCTCACCGCTAAGGCCAAATCAATAAATATTGTGTTATATTCCCAAAAATAAATCCACGAGCACGGGTTTGTATGCACTCCCATGCTTTCTCGGCATAAGATGCGATCATTAAAGTGTCGTGATTTTTCTTGTTTTTTAAAAGCAGAAAAGCTTAATTCGCAAACCGTTCTCCCTTCCAATTGTTTCTCTCAATTTATATTTATCAAAATTCTTCCTTAATTGAAAACTCTCAACACGAATACCTTTGTTGTTTTTTTAACTCGACTATCATCACTTGCCTTCTGCAAAACACATCCTAAGAAGAATTACTGAGATTCTTCATAGCTATCCTTCTTGGTAATGGTTTTCAGTTCTTTGATTGGTACCAGAACTATTACATGTTTGTTGTTTCTTACCACAATAAATGCCAGCTTAGCAATTTTACCCGCTGATAAGGCTTCTTTGTTTGTAGCTGAAGCAACTCCAGAAGTTAATAACAACGGCTACAAAAAAATAATAAATTTGTTAAAAAGAGAGCCATATAGAGAAGTAGTAGCTCCCAAACCAGAGAAAGAAGTTGAAGAAAAGGCTCCAGAACCTTGGGTCAGAACTATATATTCTTCAATTGTCGAAGTGGTTCATCCAACTGTTATTGATGGTATAACATTCAGTGCAAAACCATCAATAGAGACAAACATTCCTCAACCTTGGATTTCTTTGAATAACCAAGGTCGTCCTAAAACAATTAAGCCAAAATTTCAAAATGGTTATACTAAAAATGGTTATCCCGATTATTCAACTTGGTTCAAAGAACCTGTAACCAAAACTTATGACCAAAAAGAGTTAAAAGCCCATAATATGAAAGATGGTGACAAATTGACTCAAATCGAATGGATTGATGAAGATAAAACTTATGTTTCTCTTAATCCCGTCATCAGATGTACCCCCAACAGGTATAAGAAAAAAGGAAGCACAAAGATTCTTTCAAGTGAACCATTTTGTACTCCAACAGAAAATTCAAGTTTCGATTTAGATAAAGTATATTTTATTTCTTGGTATACAAAATACTTTAAAAACGCTAAAAATATTAGATTACATCTCGCTTATGTTAGTGAATCTATTTATGAGAAAAACTATTTGAGAAAGAGGGATGAAATTGATTTTGAACCCAAAGATGATGATTTTGAATCTGATTCTAAAAAAGAAACTGATTCTACTGTTGATAAAAACTTCAACTACAAGCCAAGTGGTATTGAAGATGCTTTTTTCACTTCTGAATGGATGTTAAATGAAAATGGTGACGGAATGTATCCATTGATAGTAGATCCTGATTGGATTGGTGAAAAAAATGTGTATAAAAAAGTTGTAATTAACCTTCAACCTGATAATGTTGCAGATGATGATTTTGATTTGTTGACAAATGGAACCATAGTCACTTTCCGTAAAAGAGCTAAAGTTGATAAAAAAGAGAAGCACTCAGACAATGGATTCTTAGGTGAATTTGGATCAGAAGAGAGTAAATATATGATCATGATGGCTATGCCTACTGTTGTTATTGTTTTTGCTTGTATCATGTACTTTTTGCTTCAACTATGTGCTAAGGATAGAGATATTTCTGAAATTAGAAGAAGCGTTTTCAGAAAAAAATTCCACAGAGATTTAGGACCATTTAAAATGTCTAAAATAAAAACAAAATACGACAGATTACCTGATTTTGAACAGTACAAATTTCATATCAATAAACAAAACTGAAAGAATATAAAATCATTTTAAATAACTTCTCTGTCTAATTCAAACTCATTATATTTAAATAAACATAATTTAAAATAAAAATATTCTCTGTATGTATTTCTTTTTTTAAATCAAACCATCAGGAAAAAATCTGATATTTAAGAATTATGATCTTGATACCAAAATCAAAGAAACTATCTTTTATGAGATATCCAGAAGGAATTTTTAGACTTGGATATTGGTATTTTTGAAAGAAAAAAAAGTATTTTTGTCTTCCAGCTTTTTGCTATTGATCATTATAAAAAAAGGCAATTATTTTGTCAATAAAACACAAATTAAAATTTATTTTTTTTTACTGATTTTACTTTATAAATTAATAATCGATTTCTCCAATTGGGAAACATGTGGGTTACTTTGTTTAGTAGTGAAAAAAGATAATATCAATTAGTAATATGATCATGTAGAAAAGTTATAAGATAAAAAAACAACTGATTGTAAAACTAAAAATGATTTCCGCAATCAAAAAAAAAATATAAAGAATTCGTGACTATCCAGTTAGTTATTTAATTTCTAATTTTCAGTAACTTACCTGATTACCTACAATTATTTTAATAACTAATACGCACATCAAAAGTTTGTTTCCTCTCAGAAGAGTGTTACCCGTAAATAATTTACGAAATTCAACCCATATTACGATTGCCGGTTAGGGCTTTTAGAAGCTCGTTCCTTGAATCAACTATTGAATTTCGTAGTCGCCTCTTAGTTTTGTTGCCTCTCAATCATCTCTAGAAATGATCGAAAATTCAATTAAAAACACCAAGCAATATCAAGTAAAAAAACAGTCTATAGAATCAATAGTTTTATATGTTGATAAATAAATGACTCACTATATTTATTATTCTATTCAAGTAATATTTTTATTGCAAAAAAAACAAAGAATGATCAATACCTAATGCTTTTGTTTATTTTTTACCTTTTTTTCTCGTTACTTTAGCACCTTTTGGCACTTCAAAAAAAATAACAAGAGTTTTAAGAAAAAGTCTTATTTAGATTAATGTGAATTTTGTTATTTTTTATGGGTAAAACAGAAATTGAAAACTTCTTTTATCTCTAATTGATGCCTAAAATAAAAAAGATTTACTGAAGACTCATTTTAATATTTTTGATTTTCTTTTCAAGATATCAAAAATTACCTGTTTAAAATGGGACAGATACGGATCTAACATCTATCCAGATTGCCTTCGTTCCTTCCTACCTTTTCCTGATAGCATAGAGGTGTTTTGATCTCAAAACAATTTTAAAGATCTGCGAGAAAAATTTTGAAAGGGTTGTGTTTATTTCTGGTAATGAGATTCAACGACTTTTTTTCCTTGTTTTTAAAAGGGAAGAACATCAAACATGTAACAGAAAAACAATGTAACCAATTGTAAGCAACAATCATCATTTTCAAATTATAAAAAAATAAAACAAAATAATGATAAACAAAAAACCATATTATAATGTGAACGGGAACAAATGGAAACAGGTTCAAGCGATTTTTCACTCTTTTATAGGGCCTCTACTTTTCATTAAAACTACTTTATTATTAATTTGCCACAGAAAAACAAAAATAAGCTGTAAAAGTTTCTCTGGAAACAACTGGAAGGTATCACAGAGGATTACAAATAAGTCAGAACAAAACGAAAATCATTTCAAGTGATTGGCCAGTAATTGTGATGTCGTAATTCGTTGGCAAATCTAGATTTTCCAAAAAATTTTCTCAATATTGCAAATATTTCTTTGTTTTTATTTTGAAGCCAGGAAATTCAAAGAGAAACACGAAATAATAATAGTGCGATGGTTCTTTTGCAATATTTATATTCTAATTTTATATAACTGATCATAAATCCATGATTACCAGCAAAACTGTTATCTATTCTGAGCTTTTTTTATCAAAAACATAATAAATAACACAATTAAAATGATACTTAAAAAAAAAATTGCACATATGATAAGTATTAATGGCAAAACAAGAACAGAAAAAATCATGCTATTAGTGCTTCAGCTAAATAAATATTGCTATTTGGTAAACCCTATGCAGAAATGCTGCAGAGTGCATTATGAAAGCCCAGCCAGAAATTCAGACAATAGGACTTTTTTTCCGTTTTTGCTGTGACGTATTGAAAGCAAGGCCCAGGCTGGTCTTTTGACAACCAAACTTCTCTGCTGTTGGAGGTTTAAGGTCTGCATAATCGAAGCCTTCTATATATTAAGCAGCAATTCTAGAAGTTTGAAAAAAACGATTTAAAACTCAAAGAATAAAACTGTTTGATTGAGTTTTCCAATTTCAATTGAGCCCTAGATCTAATATTTCTATCTATTTCAATTGCGAAAGCAAAATAATATTGAATAATTCAATTTTAACCTAACTGTCCTTTTTTTACATGAGTTTTGTATGTTATTGCCCGGGTATTGATGATATTGAAGGAATACCACAATTATTATGACTACTATTATTCAAAGTATTGTTATCAAGCCAACATTGACTAATGATCTCTTTGGTATCTTTTTGTTTTCATTCAACCGATGCTATTATAATAGAGCTTTTAAAACCAAATTGTCTATTGATCACGATGGTGACTACCTTTAATATTTATTTATCGCTCATCTTTTGATCTGAACAATTATATATTAAATCAATTTACTGATCAATAATATTAAATCTAGTATAAACAAAATGTGTAATCTGTGCAGATTTATTATTCTGGAGACTATGTCATAGCTTGGAAATCTTAAAGAAATGTGCAAATCATCATTTTGATTATCAAGTGAATTGATTATTCGTTTTGGAGGATTCTTCAACCTATTTTTCTTTCTATTTATAACTTGTAGCTATGAATATGCAATTTGATGTACACACCTATATCCACTATTTTGGATCTATTTATTTCTATTAATATCATTTTTATTGAAATGTTTATATTGAAAACAAAAACAATTCTAATTTGTATATTATAATAAATAATTGTTTACTATTATTTTCAATAATTAGCTGATTTTTAGAAATTGGGTAGAACATTGAAATACATATTCAAATTGAAGGTCAATAAAATTAAGAGCTTAATTTGCAAGTTGAAACGGAGTTTCCATATAATTTTCAAGACAATTTTGAAATTAGGACTTGAACTATTTGGAAAAAAAAATGGAAACAAATCTACAACAATACATTTTTCTAGAAAAGTAAAAAAATAATTATTCATATTGACGTAGGAATCACTTGCTAGTTTGAAATTCATTGTTAACTTAATGATTGAAAAATTGCTAAACAATAAAGCCAATTAAATTTTGAAAAAATGCTATTGACCAGTTTGAAATAAACCTTTTTCAAAAAGCACAGTAACTTTATCTCTTTGCTTTTAGTTATTATTTATTATGTTATAGGGTTTTTAGGGTTTATGATACGTAGATTGATTTGAACAAAATCTATTTTCAATTCTTTAAGATCAAATTGCCAGAATCACAAAAAAATAAAGTATGGGCTGCAATTTTCAAAATCTTATTTAATCTAAAAAAATTTAAATTTAAAACTAATCAAACAAACAAAATATAGATTGAAATTCCTAGTCAAGTGAAAAAGTTAAAATTTGACTGTCTCCATTTGACAACCACCCTATTTCTTCAGAGGTAGCTTGGATCAATTTTTTCTTGTTGCTTTTATTGCTCAAAAACAAGTAAAAAAATGAAAAACCTATTAAATATTTCTGCTGAAGAAAGAAAAAGAATTGAAAATTGAAAATTAAAAATAAAAAACATAAACAAACAAACATAAAGAAACATGGTATATAGAATTTGAACACTTGAATTTTACCCCAAATTAATTTGAGAATTACATAAACCGGTAGTGATAAAAAGTTAAAACATTATAAATAATATTTAGTCACTTCCATTAAATTTGATAACATTAACTATAATTGATTTTAGATTGTGTAAATAAAACATTATTAATTAATTTTATTTACTTTGCAGTCATCAAGCACGATATTATAGTTTTTTGGTTAGTGATTTGTTGATAGAATTTCCCCTACTAGCAGACAAAAATATCATTAAGATGGAAAGTGCTAAGGTTGAGACCTCCTGCGTTGCTCTTGGATTTCGAGACCATAATCAGCACTCCTTTAATCGGGATCTGAGATTTGTTTTGAAGAAAGGAAAACTTTCTTGATAGCGAGATCTCTCGAAACGCTTTTGTATTGGTAAAACAACCACTCTTCTAGACACATACTTGAACATGAGGAAACTCCACCTGCGCTTTTTCCTTAATCCCTCGATATGGTTTCCGGCTGTAGAAACAATCTTGAACTCCAACGCTTGACCAGTTCTTCCACGCATTGATTGTCTCTCTGGCCAGCCAACTGCACCCTCGCTGTTTATTTCAGAAAATTACGACATTTCATCTGCTTGCAGAGCAGTTGGAACTGAATATACAGATTGCAAAACAGCTCTAGCACTACAACAATAGTGGCCTCTTTTGCGATTGTTTATGTTTATGCGCTCATGCATAGTGTCGTTGATTCCACCAGCGTGGCTGCCAACCACTGAAATGGTAAAAAATAGAATCGGTTTAACTTCTATGTTTTCTACTCAGTTTCAGCACTTGACAATTGATTCTAAAATCAAATTTAAATTCTAGTGTTATAATATTATTTTTGAATTGTTTGTCTTATAATTTTTGTTATTTGGGCTTTTCTGTTTTTCTACGATTCACTTTGGACTTATACTACTTTGTTTTTTTCCCTCATTAACATGGAATTAGTAAAGGCAAACATGTAGATTAAAATTAAGTAAAATCTTATTACATCAAAATGATTTAAATATAAAGTCATTTTTCCTCAATTTTATCAACCCATCATTTAATATTTTTCTATATTCATTATCATTTTATTCTCTTTGGATCTCTTAGATGATAGAAGAAACTAGTTAATTCTTTCCTTTTAATTTATATTTTCCTCCAATCATTTTTTAAAATATACTTTGATATTTTTTTTACATTTCCAATATCGACTATTTTGATTCTAATAATTATATTCTCTCTCTCTCCGCTGTTTTATATTGTCTTAATACAAAAATGAATTTCAATTTCAATACTTTTAATCAGAACAATCACATTGTCAACCCTAATCCTAACTCTAATCTTTTGGGCTCACCTTCGGATCCTTTTATTTATGAATTAAAAGTTGTTCAACAACCAATTAGAGGTAGAATGTGTGGCCTAGGTGATAAAGATAGAAGACCACTTACACCTCTACCCTGTGTCAGATTACTGATCAAAGATTCAAGAACCGGTTTAGAAGTCCCTGCTTTTCAAATTGCTGATCAATACCTTGCAAGCTTAGTTCTTTCAACTGAATTATGGAGTTGGGATGGAAAAATTAATTTAACAATAGTCCAAAATGATTACGATTTTACCAATAACAGATTTTTTGCTGATAAAAATAGTATTGGGTTTTCCTCTAATTCACCCAATCCTGCAAACCAATCAGTCTTCCAAATGCCTTCAAATTATCAATTTTTTAATTCAACTTTAAATCCCAATTTAAATCCCCATTTTAATTTAAATGCAATGGTAAATCCACAAATGATGGTCGGTGCTTCAACAAACCAACAGCCATTTTATTCTTCATCTAATCCAAATATGCCACCTCCTCAAGTTCCAACCTCAATTCCAAATCCAATGAATTTAAACCAACCAGTTCAATTTAATCAGTTTAATCAGTTTAATCAGCAAAATCAAAACTTAAATATTCAACCAAATTTAATTAATCAACCAACACAACCAATAAAACCAACTCCAACCCAAGGAAATCAATACTCAACTCTTATTTCAAAAGCTCAATTAACTAGAAACTTGGTTGGAAATACAATCTCAAATGCTAGAAAATTACATGATGATAAGGGTGTTTTGGGCATTTGGTTTATTTTTCCCGATATTAGCATCAGAATTGAAGGACAATACAGAATCAAATTTTTATTAAGCAGAATTAATGCTAACTTGGTCAGTCCAAGTCCAGCTAGTTGTATCATAACTAACACATATTCAGATATTTTTCAGATTTATAGTGCAAAAAAGTTCCCTGGTGTTTTACCAACAACTGCATTAAACAAGGCATTTGTTACTCAAGGTTTTAAAATTTCATTGAAGAAAAAATAGTAAACAAAAAGTTTTCCATATTTGTCAAGATTTCAAAAATTTCAAATTCTAATGGACTATATATTTGATAAATCATTTACAATACTGTGTTTTTAAGTGTAAATTATATTAATTTTTATTTTCAATTTGTTTATTAGCTGCCTATATTTTATCACAATCGCTTTTTTCATTGTTTTTATCTTTATCTTTATCTTTATCTTTATTTTTATTTTCATTTTCATTTTCTTTCTTTTTTTCCCTCTTTCCTTGTTATTATTATTGGCATTCTGCTACTCTAATTTTTAATGGTTCGAACCTTTAAAACAAATAAAAACATATTTTTTTCTTTCTACATCTTACTCTGCTGTTCAATTTCTTTCGTTTTGGATTTGTTTTTGCATTTTTATAATTTTTTATTACATTATATTATTTTCGGTGGATTTTTTTCAAGATATAATTATTTGTATCATTAAATATTTTTTTCTATAGTTTTCAGCGCATTTTAATATATATCATATACTATATAAACATGCAGCTATTAATTAATTATACTTGTTTATTGAAAATTTCCATTTTTAGATCAGGAATAACTTGATTTCAGACCCAATACCAATCATTAGATGATGGTGTTCAAAATTTGAGGTAACATTTGATTTTGTAGCCTACAATAGTTATAGCGCTTTAGCTTAAAATTTGAAGTTATATTAGAGTTCAAAGAAAAACTTTGAAAAATTAAAAGAAAATAAAAAGGGACCTATAGAAATTTCAAAGAGTGGAAGTAACGTTATTACGTTAAAGCCAGATCGAAGCGATTTATTAGTGAGTATTGATTTCACCATCCAATAGTCGTTGATTTTGATTTTCTTCAAATCTATATCCTGATTTCCTAGCATTGAGCTGCTACAGAAGGTTTTGCATTTCTCTTGGGAAATGTCGGTTAATTAGCAGTTTACATAAAGCAGGTGTATTGGTTTTAAACCAAAACCCTTCTTCAAACATCTAGCTATTCATCAATCCTGTTTGGAAGAACCCTATTTGCTAGTATCTCTCTCCGAGAAGACAAAAATTGCAGATTTTTTTCTAAAATAATGCAACAAGAGAACTTTGGATTGCAAAACCAAGCATTTGTTATTAAAATCCATTCGAATATAAAAATCTTTTCTAAAAACAACAAAGAATAAAATGAGTTAAGGAAAGTGAATTTTAGGAACGAAGGAGTTCTGGCTGCTTGCAAACCTTATGTTCTATCTGGATTTGGAACAGGATTCCTATTTTCGTTCTAAGTAAAGTCATGTGCTGTCCGCTTGAAAGTGGGAGGTTTGTGCTAAGACCAAAACACACCGCATTATGAGTCCAATTGAATGAAGGAAAATGTATCCTTTCAATTTCAGTTTTTGTTGATATTATAATAGCTAAAGTACACAATTTAGCTTTCGAGACTTGCTGTATAAGCACAACCTCAGTTGATCTTCCTCCTTCATCAGTACAACATCCCTATCTCACCAAAAACACACAACCGGAAGCTTTTCTCTCGCAGCAAATTTTGTTGATTAACTGTTTTAGTGCAAACACAATAGTGTATAGCCAAAAAGTAATAGCAGGTAATTAATATTTGGGACCTCTGCAAACAAATTTATTGATTTAATTGAACACTATTTTATTTACTTGGTTTTTGTTTTTTAGGTTACTGCAAATAGTGTGCAGAAAAAGTCTGCTAACCAGATTAATCCCCACAAACAAATGTCCTCAAAAATTGCTGATTATGATAGGTGATATTATCGTAAAGAATAAACCATTTGTTGATTGAGTCTAAAATCGTCAAATTGCTATTCATCTCCAATTGGAAAATATACCTGGAAATTTAACATAACTATTATAAGTTTGCCTTGTTTTAATGCTTTGTTTTTTTGATGTTTTGATCTTGCTAGAATCTTTTTTATTCCTGATCACAGTATCAAAGTGCCGGGTGTGCACGGAAAGTAACGGAAACTAGCACCAACTTATGGAATTCAAAATCCGTCTGATCATTCTCTGTGATGTCTTAAGGCTAAATAGCAATTATGGAAAGCAAACTTAAGATACAAGTTGCTTTGACTTGACCGATATATATTTAAAATGAATTTCTTGCAATTTGGTTTTCTTTTCTGGTTTCATTTCTCTATTTATAAAGTTTGTTAATTCAGTTTTTTTGTGAAATTAAAAATTAAAACTATTCATCTATTATAAAATTTACAATGTCTAAACAAGAGTTTCCAATTGACCAAAAAGTTCAGACAATTCTCAATCAATTTATTGTTCCGAAAAAATTGCTTGATGATGGAATTGATTTATTCACCAAATCAATGGATGAAGGTTTAAGAAATCCCTTGGCTGGCTCTTCTTTTATGCCTATGATTCCATCATTTATAACAAAAATTCCCACTGGTAAAGAAAAGGGCCTATTTTTAGCTTGTGATCTAGGTGGAACTAATTTCAGAGTTTGCTCTGTCGAATTAAATGGCGATCACACATTCAATTTAGAACAATTGAAGACAAAGGTCGATCATTCTTATATGGTGGGCGATTCCAACAATTTATTTAATTTTCTCTCATTGCATGTTAAGGAATTTTTAGAAGTTCACCATGATGAATATCTAAGTTCAAATAAAGATAACCAGCGTTTGAAAATGTCTTTCACTTTTTCCTTTCCCATCGATCAAACTTGCATAAACCGTGGAAAATTAATCAGATGGACAAAAGGATATGATGTTAAAGATGCTGTTGGACAAGATGTAATAAAGCTATTTCAATATACTCTAGATCAGCATAAATTACCAGTTGACTTGGTGGCAATCACCAATGACACTGTTGGAACTTTATTAGCTAATAGTTATGTTTCAAATACTTCCAACCAGACGCTTATTGGTGCAATCTATGGAACAGGCACTAACGGTTGTTATATCGAATCACTTGATAACATTAAAAAATTAAAGCCAGAGACAGTAGAAAAATTAAAATCCAAAGGTCAAAATTACATGGTCATTAACACTGAATGGGGTTCTTTTGATAATAGATTACAATGTTTACCAAATACAAAATATGATGAGATTCTTGATTCTGAAACTCCTAATCAGGGTTATCATATGTTTGAAAAAAGAATATCTGGAATGTTTTTAGGTGAAATTTTGAGACTAGTTCTTATTGATTTGAACCAAAAAAACTTACTTTTAACGGAATTCTATTGTTCTGAGAGTGGAATGGATTTTGGTCAAAACAAAGATCATGGCTCTTATAGCAAAAATGCTGCTGGTAAATTCATTCAAGATGGTTTCAATGAATCTGCCAAAAAAAATAATTCAAATTCTTTTAAGAGAAATGGGAGCTTTCAATCGCTATTACATATTAGTACAAATTTACCAAGAAGACCAGGCAATAAGACAAATCTACCTCATAGGCTTTTAGCTCCATGGTCCTTATCAACCGAAATTTTATCAACTATTCAAATTGATGATTCAACTGATTTCAATGTCACCGGATTATTATTACAGGATAAATTGAGGCTATCAACAACTGTCGAAGATAGGTTTATTATTAGAGAATTTGTTAGAGCAATCGGAAAAAGAGCAGCGTATTTATCGGCCATTCCAATTGCATCGGTGGTAATACATACTAAAGCAATAGAAAAATTGAAAAAAAATGAATTTGTTGAGGTTAGTGGTGATGGTGCAATTTTTGAATTGTATCCCGGTTTCAGAGATATATTACAAAGTGCTCTAAAATTAACTAAACTTGGAAAAGAGAATAGTAAAAAAATAAAACTTTTAATTACCAAAGATGGAAGTGGTGTTGGAGCTGCTTTGTGTACTGAATCTGCTAACATAATAAATGACTGAGTTTGTTTTGGGTTGTTTTTTTTGATGATATTTAACTTCTTAAGTAAATATAAATATAAAACCTTTTTTTAAAATATTAGAAGCAAATTTGAATAATTTCAACTGATCAGTCCAATGGTTATAAATTAACAAATAATGATCAGTCAAAAACAAAAATACATAATTTATAATTTAGACTAAATAAATTCTGTTTTAATTAAAGTATTCATCGTAACTAGAATTCATAACTTTTGAATGATCCGGGTCTTTAGTTATTCAAGCATATACCCTTGATAGTTCAATAAAAAAAGCTTGAGTTCAAGAAGGAAACTTGAATTTATAATAAAAATAAAAAATTCCAAATATTTTGAGTTTTGATTTTTGGGTGTCAATAAAATTAATATTAGTAATTTTATAAGGTAAAAAGGTTGAAGAACGGCAAATAAAGTTGTAATAAACAACAAAAACGACCAATATCAATTGAAAGTTGGTAGTGTGCTGAGAAAATCTTAAAAAAATTGACTTTTATCAAATGGTTATTGGTGTGATTGTTCAGGGATGCAATTAAAATCCATACCAAGACTACGGAAAAACACCAATTGTTCTGCTAGCTGGTTATTCCCCAATAACTTTAAATATGACCCCACGGAAAAACTTTTAACTTTAAATTAATCCGGGAATCTGCAGCAATTTTGAGTCTGGAGCAACCATTTTCTGTTCTTCTAAAAAACTAGCAAATCACAAACAGCAGAAAGCAGAAAGATACTATTGTATTATTCAATAACCTGAAATGAGAAACGGGGAACTGCTTTATCTGAATATTAAGGTTAGAAACAAACAAAAAAGCAAAAATAACTGTGACGTTGTTCAGGGATATAACTGTAGAATACCATGTACTATTTTACTATTTCTGACCCTTTTCCCTATTTTTTTAAAAAAAATTTGCTATCAACTGTTTTATTTTAATATAAATTAAACAGTGATTTCTTCTTTTTTATTAATACTCTATAAAAGCAAATTACTTTACATATCTATAAAACATTGTTATTATATCATTTTTCAAAATTTTTTAACAATATGGCAGTTTCAAAATCAGACAATCAAAACAAAAAAGCAGAAATTCAAGAGTTTCTTAAACAATTTGAAGTTTCTCAAGGATTAATTAATGATGGTGTAAAGCTATTTCGAGAATCCATGAGGAAAGGTTTAGAAAATGATTCTTCTAATACTTCAACTCTCCCAATGATTCCATCATTTATTACCGAAATTCCAAATGGTAAGGAGAAAGGGTTATTTTTGGCTTGTGATCTAGGTGGGACAAATTTTAGAGTCTGTTCTGTTAGATTAAATGGTGATCATACTTTTAATTTAGAACAATTAAAGTCGAAGGTTGATGGATATTGTATGAGATCAACAGGAAAAGAACTCTTTCGATTTTTAGCGCAACGAATTCATAACTTTCTTGAATTAAATCATCAAGAATATCTAATGAGAAACAACTCACTAAAAAGCATTGAAAGGTTGGATTTTAAGCAAAACGACAAATTAAAAATGTCATTTACCTTTTCATTTCCAATCAATCAAACATCGCTTAATAGAGGAGAACTAATTAGATGGACAAAAGGCTTTAATATTGACGATGTTATTGGAAAAGATATTGTCGAGGAATTTCAAAAAGAGATTGACAATTTAAAACTACCAGTTAAATTAGTTGCTATTACAAACGATACCGTTGGTACACTATTGGCAAATAGTTATGGATCAATTCTTGAAAGCTCAACAACAATTGGTTGTATATTTGGTACAGGTACTAATGGTTGTTATGTTGAAAATCTTAACAGCATCAAAAAACTATCTGCAAAAGCCAAAGAAGAATTATTATTGAAGAAACAAAACAAAATGATTATAAATACTGAATGGGGATCCTTTGATAATAATTTAGAAATTTTACCAAATACTAAATACGATCAAATAGTCAACCAGGAAACTCCAAATCCGGGAGTTCATATGTTTGAAAAAAGAATATCTGGAATGTTTTTGGGTGAGTTAGTTAGATTAATTATCATTGATTTGCACAAAAGAAGTTACATTCTTTCACAATATTCAACTGAAGAATCCCAAAGTAAAAAGCCTGTAAGTGCAGAATATGAAATCATTTCTAAAACTTCAAACACAGAATCATTTTTACAGATTTCTAAGAATTTACCAAGAGAAAATGATAAACCTATAACACTACCACACAGATTATTAAGACCATGGGCATTTCAAACCGAGGTTTTATCAAAGCTTGAAATAGATGATTCCACTGATTTGAAAATAAGTAAATTGTGTTATGATAATGACTTAAGATTAGAAACAACTTTGGAGGACCGTCGTATCATTCAAAAAGTAGTTAAAGCTGTTTCAAAAAGAGCAGCATATCTTTCAGCAATCCCAATTGCAGCAATCATATTACAACAAAATGATGGAAAGCCTCCAAAAGAAGAAATTCAAGTTGGAGCCGATGGAGCTGTTATTGAGTTTTATCCAGAATTTAAGGAACACATCATGGAAGCACTTAGATTGACAGAATTAACTGAGGCAGGAGCTGGTAAAATCAAGTTTACAATTGCAAAAGATGGAAGTGGAGTTGGTGCAGCATTATGTTCAAAAACAGCAGAAACTTTAAGCCAAAACAACACCTCTCTATAGATTGTTTTTTTTTTGCTGATGAATATATTTTTCATTTTTATTTTTATTTTTATTCTTATTCTTATTCTTATTTTTATTTCTTTTTCATTTCTTTTTATTTTATGTCTTATGTCTTATGTCTTATGTCTATTACTTTAGGTTTTTTATGTCAAGGTTCCAAAAAGCATCAAGCATTTTAGAACCATTTTTATATATTTTGATAAAAGTGTATAAGAATGAAAATTGAAATTCCGGTAGTCTCGTAAAATCACGTGACGTAACTGTCAATCTGGGGATTTCTTATTGTAAGAATCCAGGAACCAATTTTCTAGACAATTAATTAGCTGCCACAAATAGTGCCCAACTATAATCAGAATGCCTAAATATTACTGTGACTATTGTCGAATCTATCTTACCCACGACTCTGCTAGTGTCAGGAAATCTCATTTTATTGGTAAGAACCATATTAAATATGTCTGCGATTATTATGAGCAAGAAGCGAAAAAATTAGGAATTTGGAATCCTGAAAATATTATCAACGAATATAAAATAGAGGATTATTATAAGGGATGCCCTACTATTAAGAATTCTCTCGATGATTTTGATCTGGTTAGTGGCTCTTCGAGGAAAGCAAATGCTGGTAACAATAACTTGAGTGATACCAATCATGTCAGCAGCAGTAGTAAAAATAAAAGCGAAAACTTAGTGAATGGAAATGATATTAATGAAATTGAAAACAAGGTATTGCCACCACCACCTACTTTGCCTAACATGCCCAACCCACCTTCAAGTGCCTATAATACTGTTCAAAGTGATAAGGGTTATAGCAATGGCAGCCATTTTGTTAATACTGGGATTAACAAGTATCATAACATTGCTAATAAAACTAGTAACTCTTTCAACAATATCAGTTTAGTTAAAAGCTCCTCACCGTTATCGAATTTAATAACAGTTAATGATAATAATCACAATAAATTTAATAACAAAAGCAATAGTCATCTCAGTACGAATAGTTATAACAACAAAAATAATAATAACAATGGCAATAATATCAGTAGCATTAATAATGTATTAGGAAACACTGGAAATATCGTTAAAAAGTCAGGGTTTTTGCTTAATCCAAATATGAATTTTAATCCACCAAACAACAAATCAAATTATTATAATAATAAGAGCAATAATTATAATTACAACAACAGCAACAATAGTAATATTAATAATAATATCAACAATAATATCAGTAGTATCAATAATATCAATAATAATAGTAATATTAATAATAATAGCTTTAATAGGAATCAATTTCATGGGGGAAACAAAAGCTATCAAAATAATAATTATCAGAATAATAATTATCAAAATAATAATTATCAAAAGAAAAGTTACCATTCAAATAATCGACAGTTTAATAGTTCTAATAACATGAATAACAACAATAATATCAATACTAACAAATACTCTGTGAATAAACCAAATTTAAATGGAAATCGTCAATATAAAAGAAGCTACAATAATTTTTCAAGATAAATAATTATTTTTATTACGTTTTTTGTTTTTTTTAAGGAAAAAAGGGATATAAATTAGGAAGTTTTACCTAGAAAATTATTAAAAACTGTTTTTTTAATTATTTCAAATTTTCTAGACCAAAAAAAGACTATAATATATAACGACATAGAATCTAATAGGAAAAAAATTACAAAAGTACAAATATAAAACAAACTAATAAAACGTAAAAAAATAATATTTATTAGGCACCTTTAAAGTCTGGATTGATCATTATAAGCAATTTAAAACCTATGTTTGCAAGGAAATTTACGCATATATTCGCGCTCTTCTCTGCTTTGCTCTTCAAATAAATTATATATCTCGTTAAGATGTTTTGTTTCTTTATCTTCTTGATTAGCGAAAGGAATAGCACCTTCATAAACTTTTTGTTTCTTTTCACTTTTCTTAAAGTTAATAAATGGGAAGTTGGGCATGATTACTGTATTTTGATCAAATTCTGAACATTGTGGTTTTTCAGTTTGAGGTGGAAATACTTTTGGAAGTTGGGATTTGTTTTGTTTTGGTTGTTCTTCAGATATAGTCATTTTCAATTATTTTTTTGAAGTTTTATTGGTTTAGCTTTGAATCGAGTTGCAAAATATTATCTTTTATATCTTTTAGCTTGGACTGGATATAGTTAAAAACGAGTGTTTAGTTTTGAGAAATACAAACTTCTATATTCTTTTCTTGAAGAATAAGGCGATATTTATACTAGTGATACTGCCAACGAATAAACAATCAAAACCATCTTAAAACGGATAAAGATTATCTAGAGCTCATTTAGCCAGAAACTTCTGGTCTCAGTGGGTCATCTGTCAAACATCAGTTTTGTAGGACAATAAGTATATGCGTGTGTTGGATCGATCTAGAGACTACCTCTTGTTGGTTGCTTCGCCCATTTCAATCGTAAAACAAGTCTTCTCCCAATATTCAACAACAAAAAGGCTTAGTCCTCCACACTCAAACCAGACACAGAGATGGCCCAACTGGAACCGACCAAAATGTGTCAACGCTGCAACAGGATGAAAACAGATTCTACTAGAGCCCTGATATAAACACCAGAGCCCTGATAAAACAATAAAGCCCTGATGAGGCCGACAGAGCCCTATTCGGTCCGAGAGCGCCGCACAAGACCGACGCCACGCCGACAAGCTGAAGAAGAACCTGAAGCAGCAAAACCATCAAATCTCTCTATCTCACACAGGAGAGAGTAGTTGTGATGCCTAGAATAAACCCAACGACCTTGATCTTTTTCATCATCTTTCTCACCTTCATCTTTCCCTCGCCCAACTCCAACTCGATAGTAACTTCCCGTCAGAAGAGGCAGATCAAGTCTTATCAAGCATACAAAAACCACTTGCGAGAATCCATCTACAATTCAACGTATGCTCAAGGTTATGGTAATGCAACAGGCTTTCTATTATCCTATGATGATGCTTTTTTAAATAGAAACATCTCCCACTGGCCATTCCCCGACAGAGATTACAACAATTTTATAGAAAATCAGAATTACTCAATTTTACCAAATTTGGTTTCAAAATTTGCTCGAAATATATGGAGTTACGAGTTTTTAAAGAATGATAATCAGATCAATGATGGAAAAAACGAAAACGTTGAAATGAACATGGGTTTACCAGGCAGTGCAAATAAAAAAAATCAATTAGTTTTTTTTCCCAACATAACAGGGACATTAAGAGGCGACTTTCAGAGACTTCCACTAAACTTTACCAAAATTCATATGCCAATTCCTCCTCTTTTTAAAACCGACACTGATATATATCCAGATTGGGACTACGATAATAATACAGATAACGACAACGATGATAACATCATTATTAATAACAACAACAATGACAACAATAACAATAACAATAATAATAATAATCAAGCAAAATTACTCTCAAATGAAATCATAGATGGCGAAACACTATTTGGCAGTTTTGCATCAGATGGAACAGAATTTCAAGATGACCAGTTCTTATTTCTGGATCTTGATAATAATTACAATAATGCAACACCTTCTTCGAAAATCGGAAACATAACTCAATTGAATGGCAATATCAAGTTAGATATTTTTAATTATGAAAACTCAATTGATTTTTTAAATAAATTTTCTGAAGATTCAGATAAAGACTATTCAAGCTTTGATTCTTTAAATTATATTTACCTAAAATTGAATTTTGACTCTTATAACCAAGATGATGATCATCATTTTACAATGAAGGGTTTGTATGACCAAAAAACTGGTAACATCATATCAATAACTGATTCAATTAAATTCGAAGGTTATTGGGAATTACCTCATCTAATCCTAGACAAATCTTCTTCTTTATCCTTTTTTAAAGATTTTAATACAACTAAAAAATTCCAATATTTAAAATCTTTGCAATCCAATTTAGATTACAGTTTTGTGGATTTCGATTACCTAGTCGAAAGAAATAAATTGGCTTCAAATTGTGAATACGTCTCTTATTTACACGTCGACTCAATTAATGATTCTAATCTAAATACTCATGATATCAATGAAATCGAAAAAGAATTAAGAAATCCAATTGGTAGACCAGTTAAAAAATTACCAAATTTAAAAATCTCAACTGGCGTATTTTATTCTCCTGATTGTGGAATCTTACTAAAAATTAATGAAAAAAACCCATTAATTGGCGTAAGAAAAGAGGTTCATTTGAAAAGTTTAAGAAATATCGTCCTAATCGGTATAATAATCCTATTTTCTCAAATCTTGCTAACAATTAGACAAATGGATTATACAAATACTCCCTCAAGTATTTCAAAGATTTCCTTTTATTCAATTTCAATCATGAATTTAATCGATGGCTCGCTATGTATGCTTTTCATTTTATCTTCAGCTTTAATCTTTGAATTGTTTATACCATTGGCAATTAGTGGCTTTTTGGCCTTTATCCTATCCAGTGTCTTTGAAGTTAGATATCTTATTTTAATCAATCATTCACAAATTAATGAAAGATCTATAAACATATGGACTGCTTTAAGAGGAGAAACTATTGATAATAGTAATAACAATAGAAATAATAGAACCAATAATAATAATAATAATAGTAATAATGCATCAAGAAATGATAACGCCTCAGAAGATCCAAATCAACCATTATTACCCACTTCACAAGCACCGCAAGATCTTCCACAAATCCAGCAACCTACTCTACCTGCGACTCAACAAACAGCTAATACTTTCCCACAAGATGAACAAACTATTGGCAGTTCAATATTTTCAAGATCTTTTTTCTCATTAATCATTTTTACATTTTTAATACTAAATGCAAGCATGTGGTCTAGAAATGCTAGAAGAAGTTTTGAATTTATATGTTTTTTTTTGCTTAATTCATTTTGGGTCCCACAATTTTTCAGAAATTTAATACGTGGTTCAAGCAGATCTTTTAAATGGGAATTTATAATTGGAACTTCATTCATAAGATTTTTTCCCATAGCATACATTACAATGGTTAAAACAAATCCCTTTAATCATCATTATGATCCAACAATGTGTTTCACGATATTAATATGGCTAATAATTCAAATTTTCTTATTATTTTTACAAGATTGTTTAGGTCCTAGATTTTTGCTACCAAAGTCTTGGCTACCAAATATCTATAATTATCACCCAATTTTAAAAGAAGTTGATTTAGAAAATGGATTTGGTCTCGAAAGAGGTGACAATACTAATAAAAACAATGATGATGACAATTTTGAACCAGGAAAATTTAAAGTGGATTGTGCTATTTGCATGAATGATATTGAATTACCAATAATCAGAAACGAAGATGAACAGTTGAAAGAGATCAATGAATTGAATGCTAAGAAATACATGGTAACACCATGTAGACATATTTTCCATACTGAATGTTTGGAGGGATGGATGAAATACAAATTACAATGTCCTGTATGCAGAAGTTCTTTACCTCCAATATGAGGATGAGCTGTTATTATATCTATGTATTTATGATGTACTTATGATTTGTTTACGATTTGTTTACGATTTATTTAATGCGAAGCTTTTCTAATACCCAATTCCTATCTGCCATCAGCGTATTGTCTCTCCCCAAAATATAAACGGAAAAAGTGCATCATGGGAAACTCGACAAAAATAAAATCATATATAGCCATTCATGTAATAATTGCACACTTCTCTTAACATATTTATCTCAACAAGCCTACATAATCAAATATAATTTCTATTTCTAAATATTAAAAAAAAGAATTAAACAATAAGGTTAAAAGTTCGAAAAGAAGCCTTGTCGCGAATTTTCAACCAAGAACACAAAAAAAATGGTTGCAAGGAGGTTCGAACTCCTGCCTCTTTCGAGATCCGATTACCCACTTTCTAAAGTGAAAGTTATCTAGAACTTGAGTCGGACGCCTTAGACCTCTCGGCCATACAACCTTTGCTATATAGAAGAGTAATATGATTTTTGATTAGACACCAACATTATCCAAAACAACAATGGATTGTTGCAATCAATCAAGAAATTACATAAAGGTGTCAAATCTAAGGTATTAGAAATTATCAAATAAAAAAAAACAATGTTATTCCTTTAAATCCTTTAATGTAATTAATAATCAGCAAAAAGCTAGAACAAAATGGCTGTTTCTTCATATGGTTGAATTTGGCTGTGAAGCACCTGACCCTAGCACCTGATTTTCCAGCTGCAGCGGCTGCCAATGAAAATGCGTAAATTTATAATATATCGAGTGTATATTGCACTTGATTCCTGTGTCTGATACTACTGTTGATTCCAGAGACTTTGAAGAGTTGCTAGTTCCTATCACATTTTAAAACACGCTTACTATCAATTCTACAAAAATGGCTTTCACCGAATTCCCACCACTTCGTATGTTTATCAATTTTATTACCAAAATCCATTGATATTTTCGTGGAGATGGCTCATGATCCACTAACCACTGTCTTTGTTTTAAAATCCTTTTAGTCTCTCATGAGGAAATGAAAAAGCACAAGATTCCTTTAGGATATCGTGACAGATGTGCTGCTTTATTGGTTCCATTAAATAAATGTAGAATTGAAAACTATTACTTGCCATGGAAATGTACCCATGAACGTCATATTTATGAAGAATGTCAATATTTTGATTTCTTAAGACGTGTTAAACAATTAGATGAGAAAAAAGCTGAACTTAGAACCGAAAGAGATATAAAAATAAATGCCGAAAGAGAAGCTGCCAGAGAAGCTAGAGAGGCTGCTGAAGATGATGATGATTGATTGTTTCAACAAATCTTTTTAGAAAGCTACACAAAAATATAAAAATTTGCAAAATTTATATTCACTTAATAAAATGAACTAAATAATACTTAGAATCAATGATATTTGACTGGGTTTTGATTTCACTAAACTCTATGAATTATTAAGTTACAAAGCTACTAAACCATTAAATTTTATGTTTCATTCTTTTTTTCTTTCCTTATTTTTACAACAGATTATATTATTACTATTTTTCTTTATGGCTGTTTTAACTATTATTAAATTTTATGATATTCAATTAAACTCATTTAATATTCATGCTTAAATACAACCACAAAACTAGGTCAAAAACCATTATAAATAGGATATTGACTTTTTTTGGAGGTTTTTGGTTGTTTTCTTAATAAACTTTAAATAACTAAATTAATATTAAACGTAGTAAAAAAGATATGAATTTTCAAATTATATTAAAAGAAATAAACCGTTGATTATTAATATATTTAAAAGTATAAATAATTAAAATAAAATAATCTATGTTGAAAATTTAATAAAACTAAAGATAGAGGCCTTCAAGATTTTCTTCCACTTTATTTTTAAGAACTCTTTCTTTAGCTTTAGTAAAATCATCCATTGTCACTTGCATTCTTCTTTCTCTTAAGGCTAATAATCCGGCTTCAGTACACATGGCTTTAATGTCGGCACCACTTAAGTCATCTTTACTAGTCACTAAATCATCTAATTTAACATCCTCAGCTAGATTCATTTTATTTGTATGAATTCCTAAAATTTTTTTCTTTGTCGATGGATCAGGGTTTTCAAATAAAATTTTACGATCAATTCTACCAGGTCTAATCAAAGCAGGATCCAAGCTTTCAATTTTATTTGTAGCCATTATAACTTTAACATCACCTCTATCATCAAACCCATCTAATTGATTTAATAATTCCAACATAGTTCTTTGGACTTCTCTTTCACCACCTGAAGTGGATTCATATCTTTTAGTACCAATTGCGTCAATTTCATCAATAAACACAATTGATGGGGCATGATCAGCTGCCACTTTAAAGATTTGTCGACAAAGTCTTGGACCATCACCAAGATACTTTTGAATTAATTCCGAACCAACAATTCTCAAAAATGTTGCTGAAGTTTGATTTGCAACAGCTTTTGCTAATAAAGTTTTTCCAGTACCTGGAGCACCATAAAGTATAACACCTTTTGGAGGTTTTATACCCATTTCTTCATATAATTCTGGATGAGTTAAAGGTAATTCAACAGATTCTTTAATTTCTTGGATTTGAGATTCTAAACCACCAATGTCGCCGTAAGATTCAGTTGGAGATTTATCTAATTTCATAACACTCACCATTGGATCATCGTCATCTTGTAATACGCCAATGATTGACATGGTTTTATGATGTAATAATACAGAACAATTTGGTTCTAATAAACCTTTATCGACAAAGGATAATATTGAGACATAATATTCTACGCCAGAATTGGAAGAAATTATAGCATGGTCATCATCGATGATTTCTTCTAAAGTACCAATTGACATTGGAGAGCCTCTCAAATCATCAATCTTTTCTCTTTCTTCAATTACTTTTTCATTCGCAGTTGGTTGGAATGTCTCATTATTCAATACAAACTCTTGTTCCATTAGTAAATGATCTTTGATTCTTTCCATTTTTAATAATTTTAATTTGCAACGAGTTGTTGGGTAGACTACAGGTAATTTTGCTGAAGTAGCTGGACCTTTTCTCTTCTTTCGGCCGAATTTTGATTGAACTGGAGGTTCATATTTTGGCTTATCCTTTTTATTATCTTTTTTATTGGAATTATTATTGGGATTCAATCCAGAAGCACCTTGACCCTGAAAACAACAGTAGAAGATAAAAAGCTATTAGTAAATCATGTTCGATAGTAGTAATAAATCTATGGTCAACACCCATCAAATATAACATACCATGATGAATAAAATATATGGAAAACAGAGTGATCTTGGTGTTGAATACTAAAACTGCAGTCAATTGATTGTGCTGTTTCCTATGGTTGGTATATCGAAAACTGATGCTTCTTTTAGTTCCTTTAGTGGTTGTTCTTCAGCTGAAAATTGGCCACCCATTGAAAACAGTGAAAAGAGAAAGAGGCCGTAGACCGGTTCGCAGTCAAAGATTGATTACGGTCGGTACTGGATGTTCGTGAAACGCCGTACAAATTTCCGGACTCTGCGAAACATCGTATGCTTTGTACTGATTGGCCAGATTTAATACACTTTAATTTTCATATTTGTGGCTATAATGTGCTATTGTGTAATAGTCACAGCAATACGCATGTATATGCAGTGACACATGTGACTGAGACTCTGGAGTTTCGCTGGGAATAAATAATTCAGTGGTGTAAAAGAGATTGCTTTTATCACTTTTGCATTGATAGAATAGTGTTTTAGCATGTTTCAACCCACTCAGAATGTTGCCGGTGGCCAAAGACTGATGAATTTTACTTTCCAAGCAACGACACCACAATCAATATCTCTCACTCCTCTACCAGAGAAAAACGTTCCTGTAGATTTAGTTGATCAATTGGAGGATAAGTTGAAAGAGAATACCACTGACTTCAACACTTGGTTGTTATTGATTTATTTGACTCAAAAAAAGGACAAGTTGGTTGATGTTCGAAAGGTTTATGAAAACTGTTTAAAAGTTTTCCCCTTTTCATCATTAGTTTGGTTGAATTATATCAATTATGAGTTATCAAGGGCAAAATTTGAAGAGGCTGAAAGTTTATTTTCCAGATGTTTAAATAAAAATTTAAGTGTTTCATTATGGCAAAATTACATTGAGTATGTTTTAAGAACTAATACAAATTCTACAAAGATGATTAACGAAAAACAAATTGATCCATCAGTTTCAAGAGGCATTGTAATTCAAGCTTTTGATTTTGCTTTAGACAATATCGGCATAGATATAAATTCGACTCCATTATGGGAATCATATTTGGATTATATTAATAATTGGAAAACAACAACAAATTGGGAAAATCAACAAAAAATGGATATAAAAAGAAGAATTTTTAATAAATGTTGCAAAATCCCTTTAAATAACCTATCCAGGTTATGGAATTTATATACAAGTTTTGAAAATGACTTAAATCCCCAAACTGCGAGAAATTTTATTGATCACGTAAATGCTTCTTACATGTCTGCTAAATCTTGGTTACTTGAATTTAATAATTTTTCAAACGGTTTAATCATCAACGATTACAATAGTATGAATGCTAATTGTTATGTGGATTTCCTTGAACTTATCAAATTGAATCTAACGGATTCTCAAATTAAGTCAAAGATATTGAATTTGAATATTAATAGATTAAATTCCATTCAACAAAAAAAACAATTGAATATTTGGAAAATTTGGATTAATTTTGAAAAATCTAATAAACTAAATTTAAAAGATCCAAAAGCTTTAAATCTTAGAGTTGATTATATTTATAAAAAAACCACTGAGCATTTCTTTTTCTATCCCGAAGTTTGGTTTGATTACATTCAATATAATCTATCTAATATTTCATCTTCAGTTGAAAAAAACGGAGATTCGACTCAAGATATTAGCAATATTACTTCAAGTAACAACATCGATACATCTTCAAATTCTCCTCAACCAAACCAGTCCCAATCTCAATCTATTATTAAAAATTCAATTAAGATTATAAATGAAGCAATTGCAGTTAATCCATTATCATTTTCATTAACTTATTTATTAGCTGAATTATATGAAAAAAGTTTGAATTTAAAACCTATCAAAAAAGTTTTTGGTACATTGATTGCCAATTACATTAAAATCTTTTATAATTTAGAATCGAATTTACAACTTTTAGTTAATACTTTAAAACAAATTAATATAGATATTAAATCAATTAAAGAAAATCAAAACAATTTAAAAATCAGTAACAGTGATGTTGAAATTAAAATTGCTTTGTTAAAATCCAAGTATAAAAATTTTACCGATCAGTTGATTAATATTATTGTTAAACATAAAGAGATAAAAAGATTTATAACATCCATATATATTCAACTTATTAAAATAGTTAAAAGATCGTTTAGTAAAGATCAAGCGAGGTCTATTTTTTCAGAAGCTAGAAGATTATTTCCTAAATTAACATGGCATATATATTATGAAAATTCGATGATGGAATATTATTCAGCATCTAATAGTGAGGTTGGTAAAAAAAATGCAGTTAAAATTTTCACATTATCATTGAAGAAAATGGGGCAAATTTGGGATTCAGAGAAATTAGTATTAGACTCAATTGAAATAGATAAAGCGGATAAAATAAAGCATAATTCAAAGAGAAAAGAAGAACATTTCAATTTTTTTAAGAATGAGAATTTTGAGTTTATATTAAAATATTTTGAGTTTCTAATTATGGTTAATGATTATAATAATATAAGATCATTATTTGAATCATCATTAAAAAATTACAAACTTAACCATGCTGCTGTTGAGGAATCATCAATAATTTCTAAAAATGGGGTGAAAACAATTGAGGATTTAGGATTCAATCACAGTAAAAATAACAGTAACAAATGCTGTATAAAAAGTGATGAAATCGAGTCTAACAATTTGAAGAAATTGTTTAAAATTTTGTTAAAATTTGAATTAAATAATGGCAATATAACAACGATGAAGGATATAATTAATAAATATAAATTTGAATTTTTTCCTAATGAATCTAGATTGAAGATTTTTTCAAATGCATTTGTTGAAATCGATGGGAAGAATTATATTAAAGAATTTGATATTGGAGTTAATTCATCTAAGTTTTATAATATATTGAATAATAATGCATATTCAATTAATAATATTTATGAGGATGAGAGAGATAATGTGATTTTAGCAGGAAATAATTTTGATTACAATAATATAATATTGGAAACAGGATATAATAGTGAGCCTAAAACAATATTTGACGAAAATAATAGGCCATCAAATAAAGTTAATAAAATGTTGGAAGATGATTATTCTGATGATGATTTAGTGGATAATTATAAGTATAATTATAACTGTAATAAAAAAGGCGGAATCAACAACAATAATAATGAGCCAGATTTAAGTACAGATGATTATCATTACACAGAAAACAATTTAATGTTCAAACGAATAAAAAGAGTTAAAAATTTGAATCCTAAATTTAATAATAATATTAATATTTTGTATAATAAAAAGGGGAGTAATGAAGAAGTTGAGGATAGTTATAATTTCGATGACAATTTTGATACCGTTTATAATAATGGAAATATAAATAATAATAAAAATAATAACAGCAGTAATAATAATTTAGCTAGTAATGGAAATGATTTCAGTAGTGAAAACAGTGGGGTTAATATGAACAGAACTAGCACAAATAATATGGGCAGTAATACCAATAATAGCAAAATGAACAACAATAGTAATAATAATAATAATAATAATAATAATAATAATAATAATAATAATAATAATAATAATAATAATAATAATAATAATAATAATAATAATAATAATANTAATAATAATAATAATAATAATAATAATAATAATAATAATAATAATAATAATAATAATAATAATAATAATAATAATAATAATAATAATAATAATAGCACTAGTAGTAATAATACAAACAACAATAATACTGTTACTGTTACTACTGTTGCAAATACTAGTAATAGTAATAGTAATAGTAGTAATAATAATGGCAATAAGGTAAAATTGGATGATAATAATAATGAAATTGACGAAGAATCAAGAAAGTTAACAGAGGATGCCAAAACATTTATAACAGATGAAATTTATTCATTATTGAGACAATTACCCAATAGTAATTGTTTTCAAAAAGAGTTATTTGGAGTTGAGAAAGTTGTTGAGTTACTCCAGGGATTAAGAAAAGGACCGACACCAAATCGACAATCTAATTGGAATTGAATATTTTTTATTTTTTTTATTTTTTTTTCCAATTAAATCATGTAAGTTATAAAATTGGATTCGAATAAAGTAATGAAAGTAGTGTGTATTTACTCCTTTTTATTTACATTTGTGGTTCGATATATAAAATATAATACAGTTTGTTTCATTTTTAGAAAAATTTCACGTGGAATGTGTATAAATTAAGTAAGGGAGGATGAGTAAAGAAAGTGTTATAGGAAGAGATGCTGTTTATTTGCGAGTTGTGTTTGTGAAGGTATTATGAGTAAAAAATTCAGAATCTACACAAATTGATAAAACTTATAAAGAGAGAAAAAAAGTGGATAAAACTAATCGGATGAAATAGTGAAACAAAACGAGTAGATAAAGAGGTGAATAAATTGGTTAAATTGGTTCCTTTTAAGCATTAAATGGTAATCAATTGTTTGAGAGAACCAAACTATGATTGGATTACAGTTGAAATATGGTTGGATTGTTTGATTGTAATTTGAGTATAAGTTGATTTTTAGTCGTTGGAAAGCTTTAAATTGAGGCTAAAAAGAAGAGGGAGACAGGAATAGTAGGGAATTCCCATTTCCGAGTTGGATTTGCAATTGAAAAATTTGCAAGATGAGAAAAACGTACTAGGAGGAGACCATTTCTACGGGGGCAGTTGCAAAACCTGTTTGACAGAATGAAATCTTATGTCAAAAAATGCAGGTAAGAAAAAGCTAGTGCTGCAGAATCGTTCCAGTTAGAACAATTTTGGTTTGTGTGTAAATAGTGAAATAAGAGGACCTTATTGTGTTCTTAACGCACGTGCTCTGTCAGTGGTCTTTCTTCCGGAAACTATCACGAGCATGAGCTGCAGGCTTGACGCAGGTAGCAGGAAAGACGCAGCAAAGGGTTTCTTTTCTTCAATGGGAAATGGTGATATAAATCCCATAAATAAACAATCAGAAACGAAAGTTGATATCTTTTTAGCAATAAATAGTCTTTGAATAAGAGAAAATTGGGTTTTAGATTATTGGAAAAAACTCATAATTTTAAAACATAATATGAAAATTTGTTCAATTATGATGTGACAATTATGAAACTGATTTTATAATTGATTTTTTAAGCAAATGAAAATGTAGGATTAATACAAGAAATGAAATGTGAATTAAAAGGAGAAACACAAGATTGAGAAAATACGTAATTGAGATATATCCATAATATTCTTATAGTGTTTTTGAGATATTTGAGATATATTAGAGATAAATACGAATATGTTTTGAATGTGGCAAAACTATGAATCATAGAAGTAAATTTAATTCTACTGGATGCCATGCTTTTGTTGATTTTCTCGGATCGTTTTTCATGAGTTTTCAACTTTCCAGCTGCAATGTGTGTAATGACCTATGTAATGGTAGATGTAATTATCCAATTGATAGCTCACTATAATCCCGGTTAGCACAGATTGAGGAATTCTTTTTCGCAGCGGATAGTATGTTTGTTACTGAATTATTTTGTGGTTTGAAAGCACAATTGCAAACAGTAATTCTCTTTCAGAAACTGATTATTTTTGTAACAACATTCTTTTTGCAAGCACTGTTTTCAAATAAAAAAGAAAACACAGATGATCAGTACTAATCACAAGAATATATGAGCAGTTTCCAGTTGTTTGTTACCATTAGCTGGAAGATCTTCCTCTGTGTTCATTTCTACCAATCAGAGTCCTCAACAGGCTATTGTTATCCGCGCACAGCCTATATGGCTAACCACGCGTCCTCCTTCTGATGTCCTGACGTATATAGCTCGTTTTTTCGGCGGTGGATGCTCGCTCATAACGCGTTGAAACCTGGACAAATCAGCTGGAGAAAAAAGATAAGCCAATGGCCAAAACAGTTCAAGTGTTTCAGCTGGAAATAAGTCTTTCTCAATAAATTGTAAGACAAAAGGGACCCTTGCACTTTATTTTCAGCCAACTCCAGCAGCGGATTGGTGAAAGGAAATAGAAAGAGGAGAAGATAAAGTCTTATTTGGCGGACAAACACTACAGAGCGCCCACGATTTTCTATGCCTGGATGGACATGGAGGCGAAAAAACAGAAAACAATAAGAACACCAGAAGAGTGGTGGAAGAACACCCAGTAGTTCACCTTTGTGTTACAAAGCAGAATCGTGGTTTATCCAAGTGCGCCCACCCGCACGTGCAGACAGCGGACCTGGGTGCGAACGTTACTTTTTTGCTAAGCGCCCGCATGTTCGGAGCCACAAGGAGCCACCACGGCGCGGCCAAAGTGCTAGAGCCAGGTCCCGGAGCAGGATTGCTGCAGCGTGACATCACCTGCAGGCCAGCGGACGCTGCTGCGATCGACGCTATCTTTTCTTTTGAACCTGTTTGGGCCTGTCTGAGCTAGCGCGATAGTGGTAATGGCTCCCGTTGGGTTGTCCGTATCAGCCAACTCTATCTTGCTCTATTCCAGAATCCCAGCTGGAAAAAATGCTATATAAGCATCTTCTTTTCTGCCCTGACTTTTGCCTTTTATCTGGCTCATCTTTCCTCTTTAAGTTTGGCTTTTATATTTCCTTCGTCTGAAAAATTGTCTTTTTTTCCGAAAATATAAATACATCTCTGTTTCCTCTTTGTCAACACTTCTACCAACTGATCTCAATACTTCCTACGGCTTGCTTATCACTCATACCATAGTCCGATCATCTCACCAATAAATACCTTTGTCATGTCTTCCATCACTTCTCTTAGTAATTCCCTATCCAATTCCTTTATCACTGACTCAATTGATACTGCTAAGACAACCCCCATGGCCTCTCCCGCCATGAAACCAAATATGTCTTACTCCTACTTGAACAACGACAACATAGATCAAATGCAGCCACTTCCCAGAAAGGAAAAAGTCTCTTCTTTGTCTCTATCCGACCAATGGAACTACTCAAGTTTGACCAGACTAAACTCGTCCATTGCCTCAAGATCTAGATCTTCTAGTATAATCTCTGCTGGTATTTCAAGAAATACTTCGATAAATAAGTCAAGAATTCAGAAAAAACTGGTTATTGACCATCAAAGAGTAGCCTCTTATGCCTTTTGTTTCGATATCGATGGTGTTATTGTCAAGGGCCCCGAAACAATTCCCGAGGCTAAAACCGCTCTCAAAATGCTCAACGGCGACAATCCTTACAACATAAAGGTCCCTTACATTTTTGTCACTAATGGTGGAGGTCGCTCTGAAAAGGCAAGATGCCAGGATTTATCCAAAAGACTAAACGTACCTGTTGCTCAAAACCAAGTCATACAGGGCCATACTCCAATGAAGGACTTGATTAACGTTTTTAAAACTGTTTTGGTAGTCGGTGGTGTTGGAAACGATTGCAGAAATGTGGCCCTTGAATACGGGTTTGAAGATGTTGTCACTCCCCTAGATATAATGAAATGGAACCCAAGCGTCACTCCTTACCACACTCTTACTGAACAAGAGCTAAAATTCGCTGAAGATCGTGATTTCAACAATGTTAAAATAGACGCCATACTAGTTTTTGCTGATTCCAGAAATTGGGCTGCTGATCAGCAAATTATTCTTGAATTATTGCTATCCAGAAATGGTTACATGGGCACTGCCTCCGATACTTTTGATCAAGGCCCAGGCTTGTTTTTTGCTCACTCAGATTTCGTTTGGGCAACTAATTACAAACTATCAAGATATGGTATGGGCGCTTTACAAGTTTCTATCGCTGCTTTGTATAGAGAACACACTGGAAAGGAATTAAAAGTTACAAGATTCGGTAAACCTCAAAGAGGCACCTTTAGATATACTTCAAAGGTTTTAACAAACTGGAGAAAAGATGTCCTTGAAGAGCATGTTGACAACACTGACTCCCCCTTTATCTCAGATATCTCAGACGAAGATGAAGACGACTACTTTTCAACAAGTGATACCGATGATGAACCTTTGACTGTTCAAGCCTTGTCAGGAAAATTAAAACTAGATATTCCTCCTGCCTCAACTGTTTACTTTGTTGGTGATACTCCAGAATCAGATATTAGATTTGCAAATTCTCATGATGCTTCATGGTTCTCGATCTTGGTTAAAACTGGTGTTTATCAAAATGGCACTGTTCCTCGTTATCAACCAAAGCATACTTGTGAAAATGTTTTAGAAGCTGTACAATTTGCAATCGAAAGAGAACATGAAAAGGAACTAGCTGAATGGAATTTAACTATGACTAGACCATAATTTCAATATTCATTTTCATTCACAAAATTAAAATAAATTCATTCGATTCATATAACTTAGATTATACATTTATAAAGAAATCAAAAACAAAGGAAAATGAACAAAGAACAAAAAATTGAATAAAAAAAAAAATTATAATTTTTAAATTACTTGTTTTATAAATCAAATTACATTTTAAGGATTTGTTTGTTTTGTTTTGTTTTGTTTTGTTTTGTTTTGTTTTGTTTTGTTTCTGTTTTTTTATTTGACTGATGTTTTTTTATACATTGATTCTTTTTTTTCTGTTTGGGATGGGCTTAAATTTTTTCTTTACTCTTTTTTTAGTGTTTCGTTACAAAAATTAAAATTTTTTTTTTGGTTTTATTTGATTATATACTACTTTTACATATACTGTGTCTTTTTTCTTACTTTTTTTAAATAAAAGTTGTCTTCAATAAATTTTTCTTTCTTTTGTTAGCTTAGTATCATTACTACCATGTTTAGTGTATTCATATGGGAACTAACTCTATCTTTTTAGGTTATAAACCATAAAAAAATCAAATTTAAAAAACTTGAAAAAAAGGAAAATCAAACATGAAACATAAAATTTAAAACATAAAACATAAAAAACAATCGATAATAAATAATAAATGATTTATAAAAAAAAATAATTAATAAAATATATAACATAACTTGAAACAAATATTAATTTAATGTCATCATCAAAAATGCAAATAGAATTTTACTTTTTTAAAGAAACTTTTCTTTTTCTTTTTCTTTTTCTTTCTTTCTTTTTCTACCAGTAAATTTGTAACAAAAAAAATTTAATTAAAGGAAAAACAAAGTTTTCGCTAAAGGATTTAATTTTAGTCTTCGAAATTAACTCCAATTTAAAAAAAGTTGTATTTTTTAAAATCAAATTCCTTAATGCTCAGAAGAACTTCGCCTTTACCTTCAATAATTTTCAAAACGTTTTCCTCTCCAATTGCTTTAACAGCATTAACATCAGGGACCCATATAACATAACAATTAGCTGCAATGGCACCCAAAACACCAGGTTTCCCATCTTCAAATACCATACATTCTTCTGGTTTGATTTTATTGTCTGTATTTAATAATCCGAGATTTTCATTCAACATTTTCAATGATAATAACCATATATCAGGTTTGGGTTTTCCTCTTCCTTTGCCTATTCTTGAGTCATCGCCTGCAATAATATTCCCATCAAATAAATCAAATTCTTTCAAATGAGATGTCTTTCTTTGAAAGTTTAATTTATAAGAAGAAGTGGCAACAGCCATTGGAACTCCTGATTCTTTGAGTTTCTTCAATAATAGTAAGACTCCTGGCAAAAATTCACATGTTGGCCATTTAGATTCTTGCAATTTAAATGAAATATCGTAAACTTCTTGGGGAGAAATAGGTAAATCATAGCTCTTGATCAAAAACGCAGTAGATTCGTTTCCTGGTCTTCCCTGAAGTTCAACCTTAACATCCCAAGTCAATGGCCCCTTTCCATACATGGCTAGTAACTCGTCTGTAACTTCAGTGTATTTGCTTTCGCTGTTGATGAGCAACCCATCCATATCAAATAAGCATGCCCTGAATTTTCTTTGTTAAAAACACAGTGACTTGTTAGTATGTCATTGCACCTTATCTGGAGAACATTCAGAATGCATACCTAGAGATGGTATTCCTGGTCATTTTTGCACTTATGGAATAATACCAAATGTCCCTGATGTGATATCTTTGGTATTTACAGTCTCTGATGCTTTTGATAGTTCAGCTATTTATACCTTCACTAAAAATCACAGTTCAGAGCCCTAGGGTTATGTTGAAGATCATAGAGGTAATTGGTAAATTAAATTAGTACAAATTGGTATAAGCTAATATAGAGTTGGTATACAATTACAGACCCAAACCAAAGACACTGAGTTTTTTGTGACAGTGATGAATATGGTAATGTACTTGCATTTTTGGCTGGCCCCATTGACTGGAAATAACCGCAATTTCCTTAATATGTTGTTATTTCTCTCTTACACCACTCAGGCACCAATTGAGGTGAGACCACAAGAAGCAACACGAGTTGTTTGATTCAAGGTCTACATATCCTATTAAAATAGAAACCAGCCCAGTTTCATCAAAAAAAACGTGGAAAGCATCGTTTCGTCTTGTACTAGTGTCTGGCTTTTGCCAAAAGTAAAGCAAAATCTTTTGATTTCATAATCTAAACCAAATACCAGAGCACAAAATATTTGAAGCTACTATAATTTGAAAAAAGGCAAAAAATAATATTGTTTTTTTCTTTTCAATAACTGACCTGCAACTGGTTCAATTAAAACCAAAAAACAAATTACACCTTTATTGGATGTAAAATCAAATATTTAAGACAATTTTTTGTTTGTTTGCTTATTTTGCATATAATGAGGATTTCTGAAACAAATCTTTAATTTCCTCAATTAACTCATCATTGTTTTTTTCAATATTACTGATTTTTTTTTCATCATTATCCATTATTGTGAGTATTTTTTTCAAAAAAATATCATAGTTATCATTATTAATATCGATTCCCAAATTGTTTAATAAGTTTCTATCCAAATTTTTATTATACTCCTCTAATTTAGCCACTCTTTCAGTTAAATTTGAATGTTTTTTAGCAAAAATGGAAATTAATTCTTGATTGACTTTTGGTCTTAATTCAAAATTTTCTCTTGCTGAGCTATTAATTGTATTTAAGATTTTTTTATCTTGATTCAATAAATTAATTAATTTTGTCGATAAAAATTCATTTCTCTGAATTCTTAATTGTAAAATTAAATTATCTTCTTGTAATCTAGTTATCTCCTTATCATAATCCGGTTCTTTTTCTTTCTCTTGCTCTTTGTTTTTATCTTTGTCCTTTTCATTATTTCTATCTTTATCTTTATTTTGATTTGAATCGCCATCTCTCATTTTATTTTTCTTTCTTTTATCTCCATTAATTGAAAGATCTCTTTCAGAATCTTTTTTTTCCTCTTCTTCATCTTCTTCAACAATCTGAGCTAAATTTGAATTTTCATATTTTTGCAATAAACTATCTGTGCTAATTATATTATTGTCGGGACTATTATTGTATGGTTCTAAAAAAGAATTCGTTATAAACTGATCAAAATTCACATTAACATCATCGGCTAATGATCTTGCAATTTTCTCAACTTCATCATCTTGTTTTCTTGCATCCATTAAATGAACAGATAGTTCATTAATAAGATATTCCAATGATCTGAGATCATCTACTGAAGTCTGGTCCATATCCATTTTGACAAGTAATCGAAACTAAAAGATAAAATGAACAAAAATTTGAAAATGGTTAGCTGTTAAATAAACCAATAGAATTAAGATTTATATAATGATTGGTTATTGATCTTTTGATTACTTAGTCTTGATTATTTAATCTTGATTATTTAATCTTTTGATCTTAATCTTTTAAAATTTAAACGGTGTTAACTTCCAGCAAAAGCAATAAAGCTGACATTGAAAATATTTTTCAACTAACAGCAACAATAATTCATATAATATATCAACCAAAACACAGGTAAAGGAATCTTCAAAATAAACTTAATCCTTTGTTTTCTTTATATTACTAGCAATAAGAATAATCATAATAATAAAAATTATAGAAAATTAAAAGCTCTTAAATTAAATCATGTCCGATCAACCACCTAATAAACCAAATCTTAATTCCATTAAGAAATTATTGGAAATGTTAAGTATGGGAAAGGAATTAACTGAGGCCCAACATAAAGAAATGAAAGATTATAAGTTTTGGAAGACTCAACCTGTTATATCCTTTGATGAAAAAATATCTCAAGAAGGACCAATTGATAGTCGTAAAACTGTTGCAGATATATCAGAAAAGCCCTTGCCATTATTAGAAGGGTTTGAATGGGATACATTAGATTTAACAAGTACAAAAGAGCTTGATGAGGTTTATAATCTATTACATGAAAATTATGTTGAAGATTCAGGTGAATCATTTAGGTTTAAATACTCAGCAGAATTTTTTGATTGGGCATTAAAACCTCCAGGATGGAAAAAAGATTGGCATGTTGGAGTTCGTGTCAAAAGTTCTAAAAGATTGGTTGCATTTATTTCAGCTATTCCATTAAGATTGAAATTACATGATAAGATAATTGAATCAGTTGAAATTAATTTTTTATGTGTTCATAAAAAATTAAGAAGTAAAAGATTAACACCAGTTTTAATCAAAGAAATCACAAGAAGAGTGAATAGATATGATATTTGGCAAGCATTATATACAGCAGGAATTGTTTTACCAAGTCCAATTTCAACATGTCGCTATACACACAGACCGATTAATTGGGAAAAATTACATGAAGTTGGATTTTCAAGCTTACCAGAAGATAGTACTAAAGAAGACATGGTGAAGAAGTATTATATAGATGAGAATAACGAAGCCATTAAACTTGAAGGATTAAGAAAGATGACTGAGGATGATGTTGATGAAGTGCTTGAATTATATAATAAATTTCAAGCCAAATATGAATTAATTCAGGTCTTTGATAAGGAAGACTTGAAACATTGGTTATTAAAAGGTAAGGAGGTGATTTATACTTATGTTGTTGAAGATAAAAGCAATAAGAAAATCACTGATTTCTTTTCATTTTATCTTTTGCCATTTAAAATATTAAATGTTCCCAAACACGAGCAGTTAAACATTTCGTATTTATTTTATTATGGAACAGATCATGATAGTAGTAAGAAAGAATTGGAAACTCGATTAAAGTTGTTAATGAAGAATGCGTTGGTTATTAATAAAGGGCTTAAGATTGATGTGTTTAATGCTTTAACATCTCAAGATAATACGTTGTTTTTAGAAGATTTGAATTTTGGATTAGGTGATGGGTATTTGAACTATTATTTGTTCAATTATAAGGCATTTCCCATTCTGGGTGGAATCAATAAACATACTAAATTGATTGAAGAAGGAAGTGGAATTGGAGTTGTAATGTTATGATAGTAAAATGGGATGGTAACGAGTGTGTTCCATAAAGATTAGAATGGTTTATAGTGATTGCAATTCCAAAAGTAAGCAAATAGAACAGAAAAATTTATTGATAACGAAAGCAAATAAAACAACTAAATAGTCAAACAGTCAGTATATGTGCCTATTGTTATTAAGTAGTTTCACGTTCATTAAGACCGGCATTTAGACGAAATCCGGCAAGGAGAGACATGAAAAATCTGCCGTGCCGGACCAATGAAAAGAAGTTATTACAAATAAAACGACCTTTTTTCTGGAGGAAAGTGCTTCGATTATTAAAACACTGGAGGGAGATAGGAAACATAGATAAAGAAGAACAAAGAAGCTGAAAAACGCACAGAGCAAGAGAATATTTAGCAGCAGAAGAAAATAGATCATCATTTTTGCAGTAGTCTTGGAGCGAAAAATTATAGACAGCGTGGTTTAGGGAGTTTGAAAAAAAAACAAGAATTCACCAAGTTTCAATTTCTACATTCGCAATAGCAGCATTATTAGTGAGTTAGAAACACAAGAAAACATTATTTTGGTCATATAATCATACAAGTGTATCACTAAAAAGCCAAATAGTAGCACATCAGTACTGAGAATCAAAATGGTTTTATGGTATAAGAATGGAAATGAGTATAACTACAATTTCCAGACAGTTTCACTAGCAATATACAACAAATATCCTAATCCGTTTTCCACACATGTATTGTCAGTTGATACAATAGAAAATCGAATTGATAGTGAGGGAAACCTACACAGGACGAGGTTGATAATGAAAGAAGGGAGATTGCCAATATGGGCGAAACCATTTTTGAAAAACATCAACAGATCATGGATTATTGAAAAGAGTATAGTCAATCCCCAAAAGAAAATAATGAAGTTATATACAAGAAACCTTGACCATACCAGAATATTAAAGATTGAGGAGTATTCCAAATACTACTTTGATAGCATAATCAAGAAAACCATAGTTAAAAGCCAGGTCAAGTTTAGTTCTACATTCAAAGGGCTAGGAATCAAAGATCGAATTGAAAAATGGTCACATAAAAGATTTGATGATAATATTAAGAAAAGCAGTAATGGGTTGTTGTATGTGTTGAAGCAATTGGATGAAAAGACAAAGAAGTGGAAGGAGAATTATAAAATAAGCAACACGACCCAAATCCAGTAAAATCCAGTATAGCCGGATAGAATTATATAAACTGGACATGAACTGGAATAAATCTCAAGCTGATCGTTTTCGGAGTTATAATTTTGATTTTTTTTTTTGCATTATACTTTACTGCCACCGCTATTGTTTTTTCAAAACCCTTGACACTTTTCCAGCTGAACAGATCAGAACATGTCATAGCATCATGTTATTTCTCTATTATGCCATCTTTTTGTCTGTTTATAATGAATGTATATACAAAACCCGCTTCCAAAGACCAGTGCGATGGTGCGTCCTTCAGGATATGCACGTGCTCAAGGAAATTCTTCAACGGTCGGCCGAACACACCCCTGCTGTGGTGCGCTTGCCGAACAGCGTCTTGCCGGACGGCTGCTCACGTTGGGCTCACGCCGAGCTCACGAGGAACGGGGGCTCACGTTCTGTGCGTGGCCCCGGCGGCAAAAGCGCTCCCATTTGGGGTCTGGCGGGCCCCAAAGACCCTGCGCCTGGCGGAAATTTCTGCGCTGTATTGCGGGGCCACAGTACGGGTACAGCGGGTGCGTGCTTTGCGCTGTGGCCTTGCGAAACCACCCTGCTATCAGAATGTTGCCAATGAGCTAAAAAGGAATGACATGGACATCTTTTCAACGTTAAAATATAGAAATAAAAAAGCGAAACCGTTTAAAGTGATGTGTAAATTAATCTAAATTCACTTCCATTAACCACTATTCATTCACAAAGTATTTGCAATTCTATTATGTCAAGTTTGAATGAGGGTTTTCATGTCTGTAGGCTCATTGTAGCCTTATTAAAGGAATAATTCAACAACCAACACAAGAAAAAAACTTCACTGTTGTGTTGTGTGCTAATTTTCTTTCTGTTTATACATTTTTTTGTCATATTTTTCCAATTTTGCATGCTTTTCCCCAGGTTTTGTTAAAAAATTTAAAAAAATTTAAAAACAAAAATTTTTCTTAAAAGTTTTTCGTTGTTGTTTTTCCAATTTACTGTGATTTACTGACAATTTTATTGCGATTTTATTGCACACTTATTGTAATTTTTATTAGAATTTTATTAAGATTCCAATACAATTGAAATAAAAGTTTAAGGAAATTTTATTTTTACTCACAGTTTTATTTTTATTCTCATCATTACTACCACCCATCACCCATATAGTTGATTTCTATGTTAATGAAAAAAAATATAAAACCATGAGTTTCTCTCAGTAATTACACATATTTCTTCTCTTTTTTCTCATCTCATATTCTAATATATTAATTTTTCTTTGATTTAAATCAAAATTCTTATTATATCATACTAGCAAATAATAACAAATAATAATAAATAATAAAACAACCAATTTTAATACCTAATAACTAATTTATACTTCACGATTACCCCCATTATCCCATTCACTTATAACTTATATCTACCAAAATGTCTGGAAACCAAGTATACATATCAGTTGGCCGTGGTGGTGCTGGAAACATGGTTAAGGATAAATCACCAGTCAGTCCCAAATTAATTCCAATGGGTAGCGACACTCCTCACATTCCAGCTACTCAACCAAGATACACCACAGGAAGAGGTGGTGCTGGTAATATGGTCAAAAATGACGATCCTGACAAGGCTAGACTAGCCCAAGATATTGAGCCAATTAGATCCAACGGCAGTTACACCTACAAACCCTTAAGTCCATACAAAAGCATCGGTAGAGGTGGATTTGGAAATATGATCGACACCACTGTCTCCAAAACCTCTTCAGTCTCCAGATGTGTGAGTCGTGAGTCCAAGAGTTCCTCCAAGAGCCACGATGGTTCAATATTAAAGAAACTCAAAAACTTTTTCTAGATCTGAAAACTCTCTAAAACCCTCTAAAACCCTTTAAAGCTCTCCATTTTTTTTCTAATAAGCCTTTTCGTTTATCTCTCTTGCTGTTTTATCTTGCCCTGTTATTCTACTGTTGTTAATGGTTGTGTACTTTCTATTCATTTCTCTTCATTTGTCTTGCTTACGTTGCCCTCAAACCTCTCTTTCTTAATGTCTATATTTACTCATCTTTTTGTCCCACTCTCACACTTTTTTTATACTATAATCCACGTCCGACTAGCACAGGTGCTTTGTTCACCACCCGCAGGTCTCCCGCTAAGAAAAGACTGTCTTATCCGTCCAATAAAGTTGTTTTAAGTCAAATCCGGATAGCGCAGATATGTGCCAACCAGTCTTAAAGTGTCATTGAATGAATGGTGTTTTTCTAAGACAATTTCATCTTAGAAAATTTTAAAGACTGCACTAAATGCTCTCTTCTGTTTTCTGGCATTTTAGCGTTTTTGATTTGGGTTGTTGTTTTTCGTTATTGTTTTAATCTTTTATAATCAAATCTAAAAGAGAAAAAAAAAAAGAAAATCACTTAAAAAAAGACTATAAAAGACGCTGTATTTTCCAGATTCCCAGTCTCTGCCTAATTCTTTTTTTCTTTTTCATACATTTCCAATCTCATTTTACTACACTACACTATACTAATATCAACACTGTTAATATCGGTATTCCCACCACTCAACCACTACCAATCGTTACATCACACTTTTCTATCCACTTTATTTCACCACAATGTCTGAAGAAGCCCCCAAATTTACCACCATTGGAAGAGGTGGTGCTGGAAATATAGTCAAAACTGACAGCAAACCAAGCAGTCCCAAATTAATCCCTATGGGCAGTGACACTCCTCACATTCCTGAATCTCAACCAAGATACACCACAGGAAGAGGTGGTGCTGGTAATATGGTCAAAAATGACGATCCTGACAAGGCCAGACTTGCCCAGGATATTGAACCAGTTACATCAAATGGAAGTGGTAAAGTCAAATTGTCCCCAATCAAAAGTATTGGAAGAGGTGGTTATGGAAATATGATTGATACCACTCTATCACAAGATAAACAAAAACCTGAAAAAAAACCCTCATTATTTGAAAAAATTAAAAATGTCTTCAAATAATTATGTCATCCTTTTGTCTACTATCGCTATTTTATGTTGCTTTACTCTACAATGATAAATTTTTTTTGCCCTCAATTTACCTTGTTTTTTACTCATTTGCCTTCTTGATTTTGATTTTGATTTTGTTATTAATCTTTAATTTATAATTTATGTTTTTGGTCTTTTTATTAGATACAATTTAATACAATCTCATCTAATCTTAATACTAATACTAATTGGAGATTCTGTGTTCTATTGCTTTTTTTATCATTATTTTTCTCTGTTTTTAGCCTATATATCTATTTAAATCTATTAATCTACAACTCTTTTCCATAATGATTTACTAAAAAAAATTGCAGCCTTGTTTCTAAATTTTAGTTTCGTTCACAGACTTCCATCAATGCAGCTTCCTACCCAATCACTTATCTTATCATTCAAAATAAACCCACTTATTTCTGATCCAGTGTATCGAATCTTATGATCTAAATTGATGCCGATTTGATCTACAATCTTAATCTCGCGCTCACTTTTACTATTTGTATTCGTACTTGTCTTAATACCATTCATATTATTATTATTATTATTATTATCGTTATTTTCAGTAATAGCTTTTAAAATACTCATTGATTCTATTACTCTCTCATTCTGTTGGATGTTTTCATCATTATCAAACTTAATATCAATGCCTTTCAAATGCCCCTTTTCCACTTCTAAAATTAATTTAAATTTAAATTCTTCATTATAAAGATAATGCTTGAATTTTGGTGTTGAGCCAAAGTTCCATTCCCAATTTTTTAATTCTTCTGAACTCTTTTTAATTTCTGAATTTAAATGTTTCTCTTCAATATAACTTATATTAATTTTAAAGTCTTTATTCCCATTTCCAATTTTTTTCTTGAATCCCTGGATAACAATGTCCATAAATACTTCTTTATCCATTTTCAAATTGCCTATAGATGATCTAACTGACTCAATACTGCTTCCATTTTCAATCTTACCTAATTTTCTTTCATCTCTTTTCAATAATTGCCTGATAATTGGCAACTCTGAATTTAATAGCATGGTCCCATGATGATAACATCTTCCTCTAGATACTTTATATGCTGATCCTGATATCTTTTTTTGAGTATCAAATTCAATTATATCCCCTCTTTCATTCAAGTCAATTCGTTTTTCACCAAAAAAGCCATTTACTTCTTTGATAATCACATTGGAAAAAAACTTTCTATCAAATTTATTCTTTGATGTTATAAATGAAAAATTGACGTTTCCTTTATCATGAACAACACACCCACCTCCGGATTTTCTTCGGAGGGTTGGAAATCCCATTCTTTTAACCAATGGATAATTCATTTCTTTCCAACCATTTTGATTCTTACCAAAAACTATACATGGTTGGTTGATGTAAAAAACTAATCTTTGATTTTTGAAACTCTGTAAATTCTTTCCATCGCCAGTATTATTCTTATTATTGTCTTTATTGTGATAATCTTTAATTGGCATATTATTAAATATATAGTCTTCCAATGCCAAATTTAAGTAGGGATTGTGTAATTTTGATATAAAAACATGAGGCCCACTCTGTTTAACCAAATCGCTTAATTCAAAATCAACAACAGCTTCATTTGCCTTATTAACTTTACCAGCTTTAATTAACTTATTGGGCTGATTAATTTGATTAATTTGACTAAGATCATTCGCTTCACCAACTTCACCAACTTCACCAACTTCACCAATTTCACTGATTTCGCCAGCCAAATCAATACCTTCTTCCAAGGTGGGAATGTTTTTAATGTCCTTGAATAGATCATCGTACTGGCTCATGAATTCATCGTACTGGGGATCATTTTCCAAATCGCTTTGATTAAATGGAGATTGTAATTGAATCAGGCTAACGGTATGAAAATTTGATCTCCAATTGCAAACTCTGTTGTACTGAGAGCTGCAATATATATATCTCTTTATTGTCGAGCAGCTGTTGTGTTTTAATACCAGGCCTATCATGGTGTGCTATGTGTAGTTTTGGAGCTGTATTCTGTTTCTTCATCCATCGACGCTGTGGAGCTTCCTCGTAGGTCTTCAAAGGCTTCAAAGGCTCCTCACCACACACTGCAAAGTTTCGTTCTGTCCTGCGTTTCTATCTCGCTTTGGAACCTCACCAACTGCCTCTGGAGCTATCATCAACAAAGCTGCTTCAGCAGAACCATTTACTGCTCCCATTAAAGATATACCACTGAATAACAACCAGAACAAGCTCTAACCTGCTCTCTATTGACTTCAAAACCCATCCTCCAGCAAACCCTTCTTTCTAATGGCCACTGCCCACCCAGTCGACGTTCCCATAACTGATCTAGATGAGGAGGACGACGACATCATAATCACAAATCCTGAGCTTTATGATAATGATGCTGACAACAATGACTTGAACTATAATATATTCAACGATGACTACGAGTCTTCTATCACTTTAGCTAATCACAGTAACCATAGCAGGACAGACTCTTACTCAATGAAGTTCAAGAATGTGATAAATAACTTGTTTAATAAGAATGATAATGGCAATTATTACGATAATCTAAACTCAAACAATAACAAAAAGTACAACAACTCTCTAAGTGATAATATCGAACTACAGGGCATTGATTCAGAATCGACTTTCAGTTTAAATGATTGCAACATCAGTCGCTCTCACAGCAATGATAGTCTAAATCTAATTCTCAACCAATTTAACCGAAATAATAACAACAAGTTCTCATTCCATAGTTTTGTTAAAAGATTTGGTTATTTTTTTGGTTTAACTGCCTTCTTATCTTTTCTAATTATATCATCAGTTATTGTATCAAAACTGAAGAATAGCGAAATAAATAATAATTCCAGTGATATTGACGATGCTTATAATAATTTATCGAATGAAAAACCTTTACTTTTCAATGGAACTGATTTTTTTTATCCAACTACAATCTTAATTTCTCTAGATGGTTTTCATCCTCATTATATTTCTTCTCAATTAACTCCATTTATGCACAGTTTTTTTGAAAAGTCTTATGGTCCTCCATACATGATACCTTCTTTTCCTTCTTCAACTTTCCCAAATCACTGGACTTTAATAACTGGTTTATATCCAGCAGATCATGGCATAGTTGGAAATACTTTTCATGATCCTAATTTAGATATCAAATTCCATAATACCAACAAAAATTTATCTTTGGATCCCTTTTATTGGGGTGGTGAGCCAATTTGGACAACCGCCTATAACCAAGGTGTTTCAACCGCTGTTCATATGTGGCCAGGTTCAGAAGTTCAATTTGAGTCTGGTAACCCCATGGAAGTAGATCCTTATAATGGTACTGAGTTGTTGTCAACAAAAGTTGATAGATTATTAAGTTGGTTAGATAGAAATATTGCTACAAGACCAGAATTATTATTAAATTATGTTCCTACTATAGATTCTCTAGGCCATAAATATGGCATATCTGGTGAAAATCTAGACAAGGGTTTAACTTATGTTGATAACTTTATTGAAAGTATTATAATTGGCTTAGAAGAAAGAAATTTAACTAACATCATTAATTTAGTTGTTGTTTCTGATCATGGAATGGCAGAAGTTAATAACGATAGAGTATTTTTATTAGACGATTTAATCGATTTAGATAAAATTGAATTTATTGATGGTTGGCCATTAATAGGTTTAAGACCATATAAAAAACATAAAATTGATAAAATTTACAAAAAGTTAGTTAAGAATCATAAAAAGAAATTAAACAAAAACCCTCATATAAAAATCTATAAAAAAGAAGATATGCCAGTTGAATGGAATTTTGGTACAAGATTTGATTCTAAATTTTATGACAGAATTGCTCCAATTTGGATAGTGCCAGATGTTGGTTATATCATTGCCACAAAAAAAGAAATGAAGGAGAAAAATAATGATTATAGACCAAAGGGAATACATGGATATAATAACACGGAAGTTTTGATGAGAGCTCTCTTTTTGTCTAGCGGTCCATATTTTCAAAACATTTTAGAATCAAAAGATAATGAGTTCCATAAAGTAAAACCATTTAATAATATTGAAGTGTATAATATCTTATGTGATTCATTGAATTTAGTTCCTGCATCAAATAATGGTTCAAAACCTATAAATATTTTTAATAAAAAAACTGTTCTCTCATCAGATTGGAGAGATCCATTTGCATACCCCGGAGTTGATTATATGGTTGATGTTATTCCCGAAAACGCAACTTATGACTTGTTATTTAGAGAAGGATTAGAGAATCCATATTTGAATTTGACAACTTTAAAGAGTGACGATGAAGATTTTGATAATGGAAAAGATTTAAAGATTAATCCATCATCGTCACTATACATTGAAGAAGAAACATTGACTGCTATTGAGCCAGATGTGACGCCAGGATTAGATTATTTGGACAAAGACAGTAGCAAATCCATAAATGAGAAAAACACTCAGACATCTACTGACAAAGAAGCTGAAAAATCAGGTGAAAAATCATTATGGGACTATATCGATGATATAGTCGAAGATATTGAAGATACAGTAGATGATATTTTGGAAGAAGTCACTGATTATTTACATAACAATGACAAGGGTAAGAACAAAGACAAAGACAAAGACAAAGACAAAGACAAAGATGAAGATGATGAAGATGATGATAATGATGATGATGATGATGATGACAATGATGACAATGATGACAATGATGACGATGAAGAAAAAGAAGATGATGATAAAAAAGACAAACAGAAAAGCAAAAATAAAGACAAAGGCGACGACAACGACAACGATAATGATGATGATAATGATGATGATAATGATGATGATGATGATGATGATGATGATAATAATAATAATAATAATAATAATAAAACATAATGGATAAAAAAGATGGATTGATACCTTTTTCAGAAACACCAACTTCATCACTAGATATTGGTAGAACTCATTGTCAATCTATCATATATGTTTACTTATTTACTTTTACTTTTATTTATATTTAGTTTAATTTTTCATTTACTTTTATTTTTACTTGATAAACTACAATTAAAATAATCTTATTCGATAATAAATTTAATCACAACCGATGCAATTTATATTTAACAAAAATAAGGAAACAAACACCAAGATTCAAAAATAAATTGAGTATTTTTAATTTATTCAAGTTAATATAAGTTATCGCTGATATAATATACAAAATAGAAATAAGAGTAAGAGTAAAAAACAAAATTGGATAACATACCAATAAATAGGATAAATTGCAATAATTATCTACCACCTCTTCTTCCACCTCTTCCACCTCTGCCTCCTCTGGCACCTCTTTTGAATTTACTATCATTGGAAGATCTGATGGGTTTGGTTTTAGCACTATTAAATCTGTTTCTTGTTTTTTTAGGAACCTCGTCAATCAACAAAGTGTCTAAGTTCAAGGAATCAGGTAGAATTGCCAATCTGATATTGTTCCCCCTGATATTAATAAAGTTCAACAACACTGGATCTCTATCCTTCACAGTCATTTTGACATTTTTCAAAGAAATGTTCATTGAGGGAGAGACATTGAGAATTGTTCCAGACACTATTGTCCCATTTTTAAGCTCGATCTGGACAGTCTCCATGGAGAGCTTCATAAGAAATCTTGTCAACTTCATTGTGTGTGATATGATATAATAAGGCACTTGTCTAATCTGTCTAATCTGTCTCCTCGCAGTCTTCTTATCCAGTTTCTACCCAGTTCTTGCTCAAATCTCTCACCACCTTGGTGATTTTCTGGCGAATTTTGCATATATTCAAGCGTCAGGCCGGGTAAACGCTCTTCTGGTTCTGGAGGTGGTTCTCAGATCCAGAGCTGGGGATTGGAAGGGGCTGCTGGGACACCAAAAAGCTGTTAGTGTTGCCGTAGAAAGAGGCATTTAGTCTGAACTTGAGCTGGATCAGTGTCAGTTGCCATGGGCATTCTTTTGTCAACCAGACCTTTCTTTCGTCGAAATCGTTAAAAAGTGACATGCACATGTATAGTAATGCATAAATACGCACTAAAGCACAAAATTGGGGTTGGGGTTTAAAGTTAGGGGTCTGTAGTGGTAAACCCTTTTTTTAGGTTCTGGAAGCAGAACCATATAAGCTGCACTTTTGCTGTTTCTTCGTTGTTTTTTTTTATCAGCAGAAGATAATAGAGATAGACAAGCAATATATATTAGCAAATAGCCACAACTATCAACAATTACTGCAATTTTCTGAGATCAAGCTAGAAAAAGGTTTCGAGGCGACAAATTCAATTCACAAACAACAAACAACAGTAATCATTTTATCTTTGCCTTCCTATTTACAATTCAGCAACAGAACTCACTCAAGAAGTTTTAATGGATTCAAACCAATCTTACGCTTCCAATACATCAAATATAAACAGCGATAATGATCGAAATAGAATTAAGAAAACTCGTCACAGAATTCCAACAACCTGTGCTGTTTGCAGAAAACGTAAAATGAAAGTATGTGTATATCGAGTTCTGCCACCATTTCTATTTTTTTTCATCCTATCGATTTCTTTTTGACTAACAATTGTTTTTTTTCTGCATTTTATTCAGTGTGATAAATCTAGGCCTTTCTGTGGTGCTTGTATTCGAAATAACACAACTCAATATTGTATATATGAGGACCAGCCATGGGCTATTGCAAATGAGATTCAGAAATTAAAAAATGATTTGAACTCTGAAAAAAAGAAAAATCAGCAATTAAATCAACAGATTCAATCATTGAGGAAATCGGAATTGAATTTAATGGCAGCTTTATCTCATACAAGAAAACTGTCCGATTCAAATTCTTCTTCATCCATTTCTTTGAATAGCGGAACTACTACTGGCTCTTCAATATCAAATCCTCAAGAAGCTTTTATTTCTTTTGACATTTTCACTGCTCCCAAAGTCAACCAATCACATCATAATGATTTTGGTAATAGTAATGATCCTTTAGTTGAATTATCCAAAAAATTTGACATGTTGGTCATTAAAGAAAGTAAATTAATGCATTTTGGTCCTACAAGTTATATGGCAATGATAAATAATGACATGATTGTTACAAGAGTCTTTAATAAATACTTACAAGATCAACAAAAGAAATACTTTAATTTGAAAAAGTCTTTAGACCTTACTGGTGCAAATTTGAAAGATCCAAATGTAACCTTTTGTGCAAATTTAATACCCGAAGATGAGACAAATATTTTTGATCCTAATAAATCGCCATCGTACGATTTAGTAATTAAAGGTATCAATGACTTATTACCTCCAAAATCAGTTGTCGATGGCTTGTTGGATAGATTTTTTAATGTTTGTTATCAAACATTCCCAATCATTGATAAGAGCTTATTTTATGAATCTTTAGATCAAGTTCTTAAAATCGATTACACAAGACCCAATTCTTACATGTTTAAGGTTCCTGACAAGTCATATTTGTCCACTCTTTGTAATTTTTTAATAATGTTGAGAGTGGCTTTCTTGTCAACCAATTTAAAACCGACTGTATATTCTGATTTTTCAACAAATGATAACGTTCCCGCAGCTAAAATATCAAATTCAAATTCAAATGGAAATGGAAATGGAAATAGTGAAGAAATTGGAAATTATAATTATGATAAATTAACTTATGAGTTATCATTAAATAAAACTGTTGTTGGTCCTATTTATATTGAACATGCAAAAAATTGTATTGCTCAAGCTTCAACACTTAGAAAGACAACTTTTAGATCTGTCCAGGCTTTATTACTTTTAAGAATGTATAGATACTACAGTCCCGAAGATGGTGATGAAGGCGCCGACTCCACAGTTTTATTAGCAATGATTATTCAAATGGCTAAAATGGTTGGACTCCATCGTGATCCAAATCAATTTTCCTTAATTGAAGATGAAAGAGTGAAACATGTATGGAGAAAAATGTGGTTCAAATTACTAAGATTTGATGCATTTCATTCCTTCATGTTTGGTGTACCTTTGAGTATTAGCGATGATAATCAATGGGATACCGAGATCCCTTATTTGAAGGCCTCCAACATATTATCTTCTGATCCTTCTGAAACTTTTGTCATTAGATTTATGAATTTAGAATATGAGGTAACCACAGTCACTAAAAAAGTTATGGTTTTGTGTTCCAATTGCAAAACATCTCCAAAAAGGTCTGAAATCAACGAATGTAACAAATTAATTGATAATATATTAAATTATAAGATTCAATCATTTCAAGAATTGATTGATTCGGTTCCCAAGTTAGAATCTAATGACAGTTTTTCTAATAGAATCCATGAAATTTGTCATAAATGCCACGAATTTTGTTTAAGAGATCATCTTTTATCAGTGAAATATATATTAAATTATATATTATTCTTAACTTGTGAGTCTCATGAAACGGAACTCCAAGAGAAATATTTGGCAGCTTCAGTTGAATGTGCTTTAATAATGTTTAAAGTAGCTTATGATTATTCACACAATACATCTGAATTGTTTGGTGGAAGATTTGAGATGCTTTTAGCTCCATCAGTTTTTGTTTGTGCTCAACGAGCATTCCAATTAATTGGATCGTTTATTATAAGAATTCATACAAAATTAACGAATTTTGATGAACTAAAACTATATGAATTTAAATCAAAGGATTCTAAAGGCTTATATGAATGGTTAGTTAATGGCGATAAAAGAACACAACTTTCATCTATATCAGCCTCACAAGGTCGCTTAGACTTAAGTAAAAGGTTGTTCAAATATGTCGAAGAAATGTATTATTGTACACTAGATTTATCAAAAAGATATTTTGTTTCATGGAGGTTATCAAAATTAATTCAAATGTACATTTCTTACTTAATTGAGATACATCCTGAATTCAAGCTAATTTGTCGTAGTAAAAACTTAAAAGGTGACGACGAAGAAGTTGACAATAACCCCGTTAATCCCACTTCTCCAGAAAGTGAATTGGGAGATGAATTTCAAAAATTCCTCAATTCTATTAATCAAAGTGAGTTTGACCCGGACGATGATATAATGATGGATAATATTGACTCCAACTATTGGTCCAATTTAATGGATGAGGCAGGACAAATCAGGTTTGATTATTTGAATCCTGTAATAGATGGATATATCAGAGATCCATTTGTGTTGAACACATCTTTTCAAAATTTTGATGATTTGGCTTTTAAAAATAATATAAGCGATCTTAACAATGGAAATAATAACCACTTCAATTTTGAAAACGTTAACGTTAATGATCTTAATAATTTTGGTTATTTCAACGACATGAATAATATTGAGAATATTGCTGATATTACACATATGAATGATGTCAATAACATGAGTAATATCAACGACGTTAGAAATACAAACAATGTGAACAATATAAACATAAACATGGACACGAACAATATGAATGATTTGAATATAAACAACATAAACAATATGAATAGTAATTTAGGTGGTTTGGAAAATGTTCACAATTCCAGTGATAACTCAGCGATAATTCACAATGAATTGTTGAACTCTTCAAACAGCACCAATTCCAATAATTTGGACTCGATGATCAATACTTTGATACATGGGAACAGTTTAGAAGATACTCTGCCTGGCTTTTCAAGCCTCCCAGCTAACATGGATTTGAGAGACATTAGGCAAAACAGCACAGCACATTATCACAACGAAAAAAAACTGAAGACTTTCTCGAACTAGTTTCCATTAGCACTCGAGTTTTGTGTATATAGTGAACATAATTCACTGAATAAACATCACCTACTCTAGGTAGTTCCTTTTTGGGCAGTTCCTTTTTGAGCAGTTCCTTTTTGGGCACAGTTCATTTGTTTGTAAGCAGCAATTGTAAACAGAGCTCAGAGAACACATTCTTTGCATCACCAACAGCTCCACCAGCTCCACCAGAAGATTTGAGTATATATGCGCAACTTTCTCTTCTCAAAGAACTTGAACTACTCGTTGCTATTCAATTACAACAGGCTTCAAAACCACAACTTTGCACGCTACTTCCACTTCAACTCGACCGACGATATGGCACCTCAACTCTCTTTTCCTCCTCAACCTGCTCCATCCTGGATACATACTCCAGAGGAGATCTTGTCTTTGACTGACAGGTACATTGTGTCTGCGAAGGCTCTCGACGACAAGGTTGCTGCATTGAAAGATGTTTCGATCGACTCTGTTATCAAGCCATTAGCCTATTTCGAGAACGAAAATTACTCATTGGTTTACCAATTATCATTTTATGGGGCGGTTTCTCCATCAAAGGAGATCAGAGACGCTTCTACAAAATCAGAAGAAAAATTGGACAACTATTCTATTGAAGCAGGTTTAAGAGAGGATGTTTTCAAACAAATCGATAAAATTTATAAGGAAACCCAAAATAATGATGCTTTAGATGCCGAGTTGAAAAAATTGATTTGGAAACTCGATGTTACTTATAAGAGAAATGGTTTGGAATTACCAATTGAAGAAAGAAAGGAGGTCGAAAAGATTTCAAAGGAGCTAGCTAACTTGTCGTTACGTTATAACAAAAATTTAAATGAACAAACTGAGTACTTATTGTTTACTAAAGAAGAATTAGATGGTGTTCCTGAGGATACCTTTAATGGTTTTGAAAAACAGGTTATTGATGGTGTTGAAAAATATAAAATGACTTTTAAATATCCAGATATTTTTCCTGTATTAAAATACTGTAAAGTCTCTGAAACAAGAAAAAGAGCTTATATTGGCGATCAAAACAAATGTACTCCAGAAAACTCTGATATTTTAGCCGAAGTTGTTAAATTGAGATCGATTTTTGCTCAAAAGTTGGGTTATAAAAATTATTCTGAATTTACATTAGAACAAAGAATGGCCAAGACCTCCAAAGTTGTTTTAGATTTTTTAAATGATTTGAGGACTAAATTGCAACCATTGGCTAAAATCGAGTTGGAAAAGTTATTAAATTTGAAAAAAGAGGTAACAAATAATAAAAACGAAGAAAAATTATACATTTGGGACCAGAGATATTTCGATACTTTATTAATTGAAACGGAATATAAGATCAATCATCAAAAGATTGCAGAATATTTCCCAATGGAAAATACAGTAGCAAAAATGTTAGAAATATATGAAAAGTTATTCAATTTAAAATTTGTTGAAATTAACGGTCCAGATAAATCAGTTTGGCATGAAGAAGTTAAGCAGTTTGCGGTTTGGAAATTAGATAATGCTGAAGAACCAGAATTTTCTGGATATATTTATTTTGACTTATATCCAAGAGAGGGAAAATATGGACATGCAGCCAAATTTGGTATTGCACCAGGTTATTTTGATCCTAAAACTGGTAAACATGTTAGACCAGTTTGCGCTTTAGTTTGCAATTTTACTAAATCAACCAAAGAGAAACCATCATTATTAAAACATGACGAAGTTGAAACATTTTTCCATGAATTGGGACATGGTATTCATGATTTAATGGGGAAAACCCAATTTGCTAGATTTCATGGAACAGCAGTAGCAAGAGATTTTGTTGAAGCACCATCTCAAATGCTTGAATATTGGACATGGGATAAGAATATTTTAAGAAACTTGTCATCGCATTATCAAACAGGGAAACAAATTTCTGATGAATTGCTAGATGATTTAATCAAGACTAAACATGTTAATGGAGCCATTTTCAATTTACGTCAATTACATTTTGGATTATTTGATATGAAATTGCATACAGTTGAGTCCAGCGAAGTTGGTAAATTGGATATACTACACGAATGGAATCAAATGAGAGAAGATATTTCAATGATTAGCAATGGGGGAGAGTTAACCAAAGGGTATGGATCATTTGGACATCTTTTAGGTGGATATGCATCCGGATATTATGGATATTTGTATTCTCAGGTCTTTGCAGCGGATATTTATTATTCGATTTTCAAGAAGGATCCCATGGATCCTGCAGCAGGCAAAAGATACAGAGATATAATCTTAAAAAGAGGAGGAAGTAAAGACGAAATGAAGATTTTAGAGGAATTATTGGGTAGAAAGCCTAACAGTGAGGCATTTTTAAAAGAATTGGGAATTGTCTACAGTACATTATAAGAAAGAAAAAAAAAAGGTCTAGAAACAAGAGTCTAGAAAAAAAAAAGAACATGGCAAAAATCAAGTTCAAGTAAATAGTAAATAAATGAATAACAGGGATTTTTTTTTTTCATTTTTTTTTTAGTTTTTTTAGTTTTTTTAGTTTTTTTAAGATTGCTATTATGATAATATGGAAAAATAGGGATTTCGAAGAGAGTTGCTTTGAAAAGGGCGATCAGAAGCGGGCCGTGACCGGAGATAAGAGATGGGGAAGGAAGAACTTCCCCAGATTTTGAGGGTCGAAATAAAGCAAGGAAAGCGCGGGAATTGGCCAATTGGAGGCGAGAACGGAGGAGGGAATATCAGAAGGAAAAGAATGGATTCATGTGAAATGATAGTTGAATTAGTATTTAACAAGGAGGGAGGATTTTATTTTATTTTGTTTTCTATTTTCTGTTTTGATAAACATTATAGGTATATTGAATATGACATTTCCACCAAAAGTTGAGGATGTTCTTAGAGGAGTCGAAGTTAAAGCAGCCGTTAGTAAAGAAGGTAAAAAAGTGTTAAATGTTGAAACACAAGTGTTTTTGAGCTGTTTACATCGAAATTTCAATGAAAGACGATTAGAGTTATTGAAACAACGAGATGAGTTTGTAAAAAGGATTGATGAAGGAGAAGTGTTGCCTAATTTTCTAGCGGAGACCAAGTATATTCGCGAAGATAGAAATTGGCGTGGGCCATCATTGGGAAAGGGACTTGAAGAGAGAAAGGTTGAGATCACAGGACCGGTGCATGAAAAGAAGATGGTTATCAATGGATTGAATAGTAAGGTATCAGCATATATGGCTGATTTTGAGGATTCGTTGAGTCCCACATGGAACAATCTTATGAATGGGCAGGTTAATTTATACGAAGCAGTGCGTAAGAGCATTGAGATTAAAGGAGAAGAAGGGGGTAATAAAAAACAATACAAGTTGAATAATAAAGAGGAATTGCCCACGTTGATTGTTCGACCCAGGGGATTGCACTTGGATGAAAAACATGTTTTGGTTGATGGAAAGGCTATGAGCGGATCAATATTTGATTTTGGAGTTTATTTTTTCAACAATGGTAAGGAGACAATTAAGCAAGAAAGTGGGCCATATTTCTATTTGCCAAAGCTTGAGCATCATTTGGAAGCGAAATTGTGGAATGACATATTTAACTATTCCCAAGATTACATTGGGATGAAAAGAGGTAGCATTCGTGCAACGGTGTTGATTGAGACGTTGCCAGCTGTTTTCCAGATGGACGAGATTATTTATCAGTTGAGAGAACATTCATCTGGGTTGAATTGTGGACGATGGGACTATTTGTTTTCGTACATGAAGACGTTTAAGAACGACAAGCGATTTGTATTACCTAACAGGAGCCTTGTGAATATGAGTGTTGGATTTATGAGAAGTTATGTTGAGTTATTGATTGATACGTGCCACAAGAGAGGAGTGCATGCGATGGGAGGAATGGCAGCATTGATTCCTATCAAGAACGATAAAGAGATGAATGCCAAAGCGATGAAGAGCATTAAAGAGGATAAGTTGAGGGAGGTTTTGGCAGGACACGACGGGACGTGGATTGCACATCCAGGAATTGCCCCAATTGCCTACGAAGTGTTCAACAAGTATATCCCAGGGCCCAATCAAATGCAACACGAAAAGAAGAAGAAGAGAGAGATCAGCAACTTTGACTTACTCTCGCCATTTATCGATGAAGGAATCATCAGTGAAGAAGGTATTCGCTTGAACATTCGGGCCGGCATTATCTACTCGGAGAATTGGTTGAAAGGAGTCGGGTGTGTTGCGATCAATTACTTGATGGAAGATGCAGCAACAGCAGAGGTTTCGCGATTGCAACTCCACCAATGGGTGAAGTTCAATGTGAAGACAGACGAGAACAAGAGGGTGGACAAAGAGTATGTCGCAAGATTATTTGAAGAGGAAAGCAGAAAGTTGATCGAGAGCAACAGGGCCAACGAGGAGGTGATCAACAAGGCTGCGCAGTACTTCAAGGAGGGATGTGTTGGAGAAAAGTTCCACAAGTTTCTCACCACGATGCTCTACGACGAAATCACCACCGTTGGCAGAAGCTTTTCGGAAAGCAAATTGTAGCTCGGACCCAGAGCACCGTTGCGTTGGGTGGGTTAGAGCTTCCGGAATTGAGTTGCAGCGATAGCAGACCTACGTCAGAATACATGGGTGTGCATCTGTGTGCGTACGCGCATCAATTTTTCAACCCGGCAGCGAAAGCGAGCGAAAGAGGAGCAATGAGGGCTCGTTAGCGGGTGGTCGCTATGGTGGAAAATGCACCGCTGCTGATACTCCGGCGTATGAGCGGGAAACAAGATTCAATAAGACTCAATAACATTCAATAAGACTCAATAAGATCCAATACGATTCCATACCTCTCAACAACATTCGGAACAAGAGACAATTAGCTGACATTTGGTGACAGTAGGGTGATATTGGGGTGACGTTCAAGCAGATTCTGGGTCTGTGGTGTAGGCAAATTCCACGCCGACGCTGGAAATGATAATAACAGAGGCACGAGAAAGCGTACAAAGTTACTGTTTTCGCCCCGAGAGTGATCTCCACGTGAGACCAGCTGCTTCTGCTTCTGCTGCCTCTACTGCGTCCCGCTCGAAGCCTGGCGGAGTGCACGCCCGACCCCAGCGACTGTGGCGGTGCCGAACAGCAGAAGCAGCGCTCATGGGCCCAGTGCTGTCTATGCTTCCCGAAGTGCTCACAGTGGTGCTTCCTCTGGAACCAGCTGGCTGCCGAAAAGGAAAGGCGAGCGCTGGGCTGGCGAACAGAGCTGGCGAACCCACGGCGGCCAATGGCAGACCGCTGGCTGGCCGGTGCCTGACTCTGCTGCACGTGTTCGCGAACCGAGCGCTCGGCAAGGCCATGAATTTTATCTGCTTATGGTTTGGTTCTCTATAAGCTCTCTATATTAGCATTTATTTATATTTATTCACTTTACAGTCCTCTATGATTCCATTCGCTTCATCTCATTCTCTTCCTTCTTCTTTTGCTTCCTTTCTTTCTTCTCTTTCTCTTCTCTACCATTCCAGTCCCACGAAGCTCCTTCTCCAGAACCACCTCACTCACCAAATATCCCATCTATCTCCCATACTTTCATCTCTTTCTGCTTCACATAAATAGCCTTTCCAGTCATAATCTTAATCAATCTCTTTCCTGCTTCTGCTTGGGTTCAAAAAGAAACTGTTTCATTTCGTTTTATTGTTCTCTTTTTTTTATAATCCAAAAATATTTACCTAATTATTTATTCTAGTTATATTTATCTACTCTTGTTATTGTTTTTTTCATACTATCTATCTATTCTGCTTTTTAAAAGAAAAGTTCTCTTTATTCATCGTTTTTTTTATTTACATTCTCATCTTTTTTGTCCATTATTAATCATTTTCAAATCATTCATTTTTGTTTTAAATTTACCCAATTTAAACTTCATTTAATTTATCTCACATAAATTATCTCATTCAAATTTCATTTATTCACTTTATTATATCTATTCTTATTGTATCCATTCTTGTTATAACTTCAATAACCATATAATAATCCCACACAATAATATCCATCCACTTTTTCTTACTCTAATCAAATAATTCCTTTTCTGGGCTTCTTTATTAATCTTTAATCTTTAATTTTTTTCCATCAAAAAATATAAATAGAAATAAAAATAAAAACAATATTAAAAATAACAGCAAAAAAAAAAAAAATAATAATAATAATTTGAAATGACTTTACCATTTTATTCAATACTACTCCCCTCAAATAATCAAAATAATGTCCAAAATGATAACCAAATTGCTATGAATATTAGAATTCCAAAATCAATCCTAACGAACTTGAAAAACTCAAATAAAAAAGCAAAATTAATTGTAAAAAATGGTGAAATAGTACGTATATTTATCTTTACTAATTATAATGATATGATAATCAAAAATTAATAAAATAATGAAATGCAATTTCATTATTTTATTAATTTTTTTTATCCCATCACCCATCACTACAATACCTCATTACAATAATACTAACACACTCACTCTTTAGTCCTTGAAAATTATCGATTCTTCAAATCAAAAATACTCAATCTATAACACTTCGGTACTAGAAACCCAAAACACTGACTTATATTCCTCAAACAACTTAAATAATTCAAATACCTCCAATAATAACCAAACTCAGTTCTCTCAAATAGGGAAAGTGATATCAAAAGTAACTGTCTTCAATCTCCCTTCAAAATCTCTCTCCTCCTCCTCCTCATCTTCCTCCTCAACACCCATACCAAATCACAACTCAACATATAATCATCCCACAAACAACCTCACTCCCAATCACACCATCCCCATCCCCATTACAAACTCTTACAACTCCTACAACAAAAAACCCTCTCTTTCTCCAAGATCTTTATCAAATTCCCCTTCCCCAAACCCTCTTCCTTTCTCTTCCTCTTCCTCCTCCTCCTCCTCAACTCCTTTGCTATCCAAACTAAATTCCCTAAAATCCTCTACAAAAAACTTTAAAAATCTCAAATCTGAAGACTCTAGAATGCTCCATTTACTAGCTGTTGGCCCAATATCCGCTGAAATCATAAAGGAAAAATGTCATGTTTCTCACATCATCAACGTTCAAAACTTCCTCAACAAACACGCTTCAAAAGTAACCGCTTCCCTAAAATCTTACAACCAAGATACTTATGGCGACTACTCAAAATTGCCAAATGACTACACCATACCAATTGACGACTCCTCCTTTAATAATCAACCAGAAAATCTAAAGTTCTACGTCTTGAATGATCTAAGTTACCAATACCTAAGCATTTGGGATTTTCGCTATACCCCCTCAACAAGAGCCTCTATCTTGAAAAACATGGAAAATTCTTTCAACAGACTAAACTACTCACTATCAAATCCAATAAGAAACATGCTAATCAATCCCGAAATACTAAAAAAAAATGAAATCGAAAAAAATAAAAACACAGAAATGCTTAAAAACGCCTCCTTTAAAGAAAAACAAAAACTAATTCAACAGCAAAATGAAGAACTCTATCAAAAAAACCTTCTAAAACAAAAGGCTCTACAACAACAACAACAATCTTTAAACCAAAAAGATTTAAAAGAAAAATCAGAAATAGAAAGACTTCAAAAAGAAAAGGAAAAGGAAAAAGATTTCCAAGAAAAATTACGATTAAAAAAAGAAAAAGATCTTCAGGAAAGAATAGCGAGAGAAAATGAAGAAAAAGAAAAAGAAAAAGAAAAAGAAAGAATGAGAAAACAAAGAGAACTTGAACAAAAACAAAAACAAAAACAAATACAGCTACAGCTACAGCTACAAAAAGAGAAAGAAAGAGAATTAGAAAGAGAAAGGGAAAGGGAAAAGGAAAAGAAAAGATTGAGAAAAAAAAAGGAAGAACAAGAAAAATTAGAGAAATTAGAAAAAATTAGATTAGAAAAGGAAAAATTGGAAATAGATAGACTTGAAAAAATTGAACAAGAGGCTAAACAGTTGGAAATTTCTTCAAACAAGAAGAGAAAGGTGTTATCCAAAGAATTTGTCTCGTCTTCATCTGAAGATGATGAACATCTAGGTCCTTTAAGAGACAATGAAACTCAGCGCAAAAGATTCCGAACCACTTCCAGTTCCTCATCGGGTTCATTATCTTCTTCTTCCACTTCTTCAACATCATCGGTATTTTCCAAGTCCAATGGTTCTCCATCTGACTCTGCTCCTAATTATTCTACAAACTTGACATCGCCTGAAATGAATCCAAGACTTAAAAAGCAAAAAATTACAACCTCCTCTATTAATTCATCCAGTGCATTGTCCAATGGGTTTCCTTCAGTTCAACTTCAAGATTTATCTAGAAAATTTAAAAATACATACAAAGAATATCAAGAGTTGTATGAATCGATTCAAAAGAATAAATCTAAAGTGAAAAATAAAAATAGTTCATTAAGCAATAAACAAACCGGTGATTATGATTATAAAAGTTATAATGAGGATGTTAAAAAAGTCATTCAATTACACAATGAATTAACTCTTTGGAAGAAAAAGTTATGGTCATATTCAAATAGTAATAGTAATTTTAATAATAATAATAATAATAATAATAATAATAATAATAATAATAGAGACAATAGTTCCATTGGTCAGAGTAAAGAAAAAGAGAATAATCCAATAACAACAACTCCAATCAAAAAAGATGAAACTGTTAAACTTAAACTTTCTCTTAAATCGGATGTTAAAATCGAAAATAAAAGAGAAATCAGAACCGAAATTAGAAAGGAAATCAAAAGAGAAATCAAAAAAGAAATAATTCCGGAAATTAAAGAAGCCAAAAAGGACATCAAAATTAAAAGTAAAAGAGAACCAAAAGACATGCCTGTGATGCCTATGAAAAAGGGAACAATGTCTAAAAACGTAAGAATCGCAGAAAGAAAGGCGGTGTCCATGAAAAGAGATCCTTCTTACAGAAAAGATGGAATGCTGGTCAAAAGAGAACCATTGAGAGATGTTGGAAGAGATGTTAGCAGAGAAATCCATAGAGAAGCTAACAAAGATATAAATAGAGAGAGACAAATAGAAAGACAAAGGGAAAGACCTAGAATGAGAATGGAAAGAGGTTTTGAAAGAGAAATCGACAATGAACGCTCTATACCAGTTGAAAGAAAATTGAAATCAAGATCGAGATCACCCTTGCCTAGCTCAAGATCCCCATTACAAAGACCAAATACCTCCTCGCCTCGAATGAGGAACACCAGCTCCAATGTCAGCTCCAAGCTATCAAAGGTGCACAAACCACCAGTCTCGTCGAGCTCAAGGTCTGGAAACAGCAAAAGGTCGGGCGAAGAGGTGCAGTCTCGCATCCACCATTCGTCCAGCACAAGCAGCATATTCTCCCTTGAAAAGAGCTCTGGCATGAGACCTGGAGTGCGAAACAGAAGATAGTTTACAATACAGTAATGCCCCTACACAAACCGCTTAATACCGTGTTTTACTTTTAGTTCTTAGTTTTTTTTCTGGTTACATGTTAGTTTTATTTTTTTATTCAGTCATAAAGAAAGCATTCATTAATACAGTCATTCCCACTCGGTCAGTTTGAAGTTGTAGTTTCCGTAGGTGAATGTTGGAGCTTCGGTTTCTGGGCGAATGTTGCCCAAACTGGCGTGGAAAATGTTCAGTTACAGTTTGGGAGATTGTCCACTCAGCGGAGTTCTCTGTGCGATAAGAGCAGCTTCACACAAGCTGCAATTTTCAGCCATTTCTAGCTGCCATTTCTAGCTGCTGCTTTTTGTTTCTCGCTTGTTTGTTCACTCCATTGTGTGCTGCTCTTTTGTTGTTCTGTTGCTTCCTACCTGAGATTCTGTCTTCTTTCCTGCCATGGCTTTGAAATCCTATGCAAACGAGTTTGTTTCCTTTCTCAACGCGTCGACCTCGCCCTATTTGGCTGTCGAGTCGATCAAGAAGTTACTTCTCTCGTCCAACTTCACAGAGATCTCTGAAAGATCAAACTGGTCAACAAAGGTCAAGAAGGGCCAAAGTTATTTTGTTACCAGAAATGGCTCATCAATCATCGCTTTCACTGTGGGAGCAAATTGGAAGCCCGGTAATAGCTTTTCCATAGTTGGATGCCATACAGATTCTCCCACCTTAAGGATTAAACCAATATCCAGCAACTCATCCAATGGCTATATTCAAGTTGGCGTTGAATGCTATGGTGGCGGTATTTTCCATACTTTTTTTGATCGTTCCTATGGTATCAGCGGTAGAGTGATGATAAACAGCAATGATAAACTCATTCCCAAAATCATTCAAATCAACAAGCCAATTTTGAATATCCCTACTTTGGCTATCCATTTAGATAGGGCGGTAAACCAAAAATTCGAGTTTAACAAGGAAACACACTTGTTACCCATTGCTGGTTTAGAAAATAAAGCAGAAACACTCGATCAAACCAAAAACTCAAATAATAGCAAACAGGACGAAACATCACAGGGTGGTTGTTCAGACCACGAACAAGGCAAATTATCCGATGAAGAATTCCACTCGTTGCAAACCATGGTTCAAAGACACAATAAGCTGCTAATCGACCTTATCGCCAAAGAATGTGGTTGTGAGGTTTCTGCAATTGAAGATTTTGAATTGATTTTACACGACACAAATCCTTCTACCATCGGCGGAATCAACGATGAGTTCATATTCAGTGGCAGATTGGATAATTTGACTTCTTGCTTTTGCGGTTCCCAAGCATTGGTGCGTGCTTCAAAAAACATTGAAAATGAGTCTGGTATCAGATTGCTAGCCTGTTTTGACCATGAAGAAATTGGGTCTCAATCTGCCCAGGGCGCTGATTCCAATTTTATTCCCGCAGTTGTTGACAGACTTTCTTCTATTCTTGGTACTGGAGAGGAATCGATCATCAACAAGAACCATTTGTACCAATCTGCTGCAAAATCCTTTTTCTTGTCTTCGGACATGGCCCATGGTGTTCATCCCAACTACGCTCTAAACTACGAGAGCAAACACAAGCCAGGCCTTAACAAAGGACCAGTCATCAAGATCAATGCCAACCAAAGATATGCAACAAACTCCCCAGGAATATTGCTTGTTAAAAAGTGCGCTGAGTTGGTCAAGGTCCCCTTGCAATTGTTTGTCGTTCGAAACGACAGTCCCTGTGGCTCCACCATCGGGCCAATTGTCTGCTCGAAATTGGGCATTAGATGCTTGGACATTGGCAATCCCCAGCTCAGCATGCACAGCATCAGAGAAACCTGTGGAACAGACGATGTCGCCTCGTTGGTCTTGCTCTTCGAAAGCTTCTGGGAGAACTTCTCCAGACTTGAACCCACCATTTTGGTTGATGCTGTCGAGTGATGTCGGTGCCACGGCGGCGGGTCTGCCTTTTGTTGACATTTTTGAGGCGATTTCTAATCCTTCATCTCTTTAGTCATTTATAACCTGTAACTCAGCTATCTTTCAATCGATATACGTTTCGCACCTCATTTAATCCCACAAAGTGTTGCCATCAATTGATTCCTATAAACAGTTATTAAATGCAAAAAACAAACAAACATGGGCCAATCATCCTCAAGACAAGCCACATCCCCATCGAGTCATAAAATCGATATCACCAGCTTATCTAAAGAGAAACTATTCGAATTATTCTTAAAGGATTCACTGAACCAATTGTCTCATTTGGAGTTATATTCATTGAAGAAAAACTTGAAACTACATAAACTGCTCATTAGCACGGAACAAACTAATGATAACAATACACTCCACATTTCCGAAAAGCCCTCTTCCACCACTCCATTGACCAATATCACAAAACTAAATAATGAGCACGAGGATTTTTTATATTACGATAAGATAATCAATTTTGAAGAAATTAAATCATTAGTGTTTTGTGGGATTACCAATAAAGATATTAAAGAAGATCCCGAAGATGGTGTTTTGCAAATTTTTCCGATTTTATTTGACTTTTTGACAAAATTATCAATGTTCCCATTTATAAATTTTGAAAAAAGGGAAAATTTTGAACAGCTAGAATCTCAATTTCTGTTAAATTCTAATGGTATAAGTTTTAAAAATTTAATTAAAATTATTGTCCTTTTAAATAATAAAAAAAGGCATCGATTATTATCAAGAAAATTTGATATAATCAAACTATTATTCATTTGTTTTTCAAATTTTGATCTTAAAGAATATTATAATAATAATAATAATAATAATAATAATAATAATAATAATAATAATAATAATAATAATAATAATAATAATAATAATAATAATAATAAATATGATAATATCGGTAATGAAAAACAAGAAAAAATTAACAATATTATTGAGCAAAAAAGGGAAAAAGAAAAAGAAAAAGAAAAAGAAAAAGTTCAAAATCTAATTATGGATGAAAGACAAATTAAAATCCATTGGCATATAACACATTTAATCAGTTCGTTTGATGATATAGACATTAATAAACTATATATATCGGCATCGAATTTATTACATATTATAAATTTTCTATTAATAATAAGATATTGCCTAATATTATATTGTTCAATTAATAACGATCCAGAGAACACTAAAGATAATTTAAATGATAATGGAATTGCGACCGGAATCGAAGAAATGATTAATCCATTAAATTCTACGAGTTTTATACCATACTTGAAAACTTTTTTAAAAAAGGACTTTTACAATAAGTTTAAGAAAAACTCGTTTTCAATATTAAGAGCAATCAATCCCATAATAAGGAGTAATGATATTAAATATCTAAATGAAAAAAGATTTAATATAGATTATACTAAATTTCAAACAAGTTTAAATTTAACGATACCATTCTTGTTTGAGGATTCATTAAATTATTTATTAAATCCATTATTATATAATTTGGATGAAAACATCAAAATAAAGGAAAACATAAGTATAGTATGCGAAAGGATAAGCAATTTAAATAAAATGTTGGATGATCAAAATTTCAATATAATAACACCACAATTGTTGACACAATTATCTACATTTCTTAAACTCAATTTCAAATCAGGAAACGATAATGATAATTACAATAATAATAGTAATAGTAATCTTAATGTTAATGAAAAAATTAGCTTGAATAGTCTAAAGAGTTTGTATGTTGGATCAAGGTATGGATTTTCAATGAAATCATTAGAATATAGAGTATTCAATTGGAATTCTCCTACAATTTTATTAATATCAGGACGAAAAATATTAAATTTTAAAAAATTTAGCAATAAAAATAACAAATTTGAAAAATTTAATGAAAAATTTCCAAGATTAAATAATCATGATCATTACCATTACCATCGCCATTATAATAACAATGATATCAACGGCAAACATTATAATTACCACTATCAAGATGCTAAAGATGACGATAATAATAATAAAAAAATATATGGAGAAAAATTGATTTATGGTGTTTATATTAAAACACCTTGGAGAAAGACTAACAAAGATTATTTTGGTAATAAAGATAATACAATATTTCAATTGAGCAGTCAGCAAAACATTTTCAAATGTAATTTAATCTCAAGAGATAATAATAATAATAATTCTGGTTATGGTTATGATAATACTGCTAATGCGGATAGTAAATTGGGGTATTTCAATACACTTGGAGGAGGAATTGGGTTTGGAAACGAACAGCCCGTTATCAAGAACAACGATTTGGTCAAATATCGACCAGGAAGCGTTTCGCTAACAATTGACTCCAGTTTGGAGTTTTGTGTGTTTCGACATTTGAACCACTCAGAGGTGTACAAAACAGGATCTGTATATAAGAGCTTTGTGGACGATGCAAAGTCTGAGGAAAGCAAACTGGAGAGTTCCACCGAGATTCCTATGGATATTCCGGGGGAGATTCCGATCTACGAGGACCGGTTTGCAATTAGTGAAATGGAGGTCTGGGGAATTGGCGGCGAGGACGCGTTGAGAGAGCAGCAGAAGCAGTGGGCGTGGGAAGAAAACGAAAGCCGACGCAGAAGATCCGTTAACTTGAAAAACTTGGGAGAGGAAAGAGCTTTTTTGGAAATGGCGGGGCTTGTGGGAAGGTACAGCTCGTCAGGCGGGTCAATGTAGCCCATGCAAGCCTTTCTTATACGGACTAAGCATATCTATTTATTTATTAGTATTTATGAGTATTTATGTTATATTATATGAGATTTGATTAAAGCATGATAATTCATATTTCTTAATTGGATATGAGAAGCAAGATCTAAAGGCTAGAACAAGAGAAACAAGATTAAATTAGCATCAGTGATCAAAAGCTTAATTTATGGATAGGAAATAAAAAAAATAAGAAAAACAAGAAAAACGAAAAAAACCAAGAAATAAACAAAAAAAATAAGAAAAAGTTATTAAAATGTATTAAGTTATTAAACAGTATTAAAGATAACCATTCCAACAGGACCAAACAGGGAAAGAGCAGATTAAAATAGGAAGGAGAGAATTACTAAAAGAATAAAAGAACCATGTAATACAACAATAGCAATGTAATACTGTACAGCAGCGTCGTCACCAATTGATATTCATTCAGAGATAAAAGTGGCCTCGCTCCAACAAGAACCTTCTTCCTTTGAAACCTCGCCGTCATGCTCGATCTCAAAGTGGTAGGGATTGATCCATTGGTAGATGTAGGGCTTTGTGCCTGCAACAACTCCAGCAAGACTCTTAACAAACCCAGGGATTTCACCCATGACATCGACCCTGAGAACGAGAGTATCTAGCCTGCCCTTGAGTGAGGCCTTAACGACTTTGGCAGTCTTGTTCTGTATTGCCTCGTCTGTGGAGTCAGCAGTGTATCCGGCAAAATCATAGTCAATTTCCTTAGGAACTGGCCAGCCAACGTCCTTGTCAGGCTCAGAATCCTTGTGGATGGCGTTGTTGTCGACGGTAGCAGCAATTATTTTGTCGTCCTTGACCAAAATCCCAATGCTGACTTTGGTTTTGGCGTAGGAGTTGGGAGTGGTGAACTCCATTTGGACTGCAGAATAATGAGGGCCTTGGTAGTTCAAGAAGTTCCAGGTCGAAGCAGCATGGTGGGGTTTCATTCCTTGGAGGGCCATGACGTACATTGCTTTTCCCTCGATGTCAATTTCCTTTTCTCCCAACTTGATGGTGCCCTTGACGTCGTTTCTGGGCCAAAACACGTGCCTCATGCTTCCCCAGGGGTTTTTGGTGTCTGTGCCGTAGTAGGAGAAACCATTTTCACCAATGATTACACCAGGAGCCTCTTTGGTGACAGTTAAGTCGACGACAGATTCTGGATTGACAGCAGATTTGAAAGTATAGGAATTTCCATCTTCATTGAGTTCAATTGCAAAATTTTGAGCATAGAAATTGTTTCCCTTGATCATAAAATCTTCTAGATGAGTTGAAGTCCAAACGGCTTCATCTTTTTTCAATTTGTTAAAAATTCTGAAAGTAAACTGTGCAGTTGTATAAACGTTACCAACAACAACGGAGTGAATAACTTGAAAGAAGCCCAGATACCCTGATTTGTCACAAATAAAGTAAAATGTTTGAGTTTCAACATTAGTTGATGGAGGTTGTAACCATTCTAAATCTTTGGTGGTCGCCTCCCTAAATGGCTGCTTATCCTTGACAGTGTCTGTGATTGGGTGGAATGCTTCTCTACCATAAACTGGTTCTGCAACTATACCAGTATAGGTCGATAGTGTACCTTGAAGAAGTTTGAACATTTTTATTATATTAATTTAGAATAATTTGTGTTGATCTAGATTATCTCGTTTTATTGTACTGTGATTGATTTTAATTGCTGTAATTATTGTACTGAGGCTTGCTTTGTTGTATTAGAATGAATCAATTAATCTGAAAGGAATCTAAAAAATAAATTTAAGTATAAATATTGTTGATTAAATCAAATTTTAAAGAAAGAGAAGAAAAAATAAGAAATAAACTAAGAAACAGAACTTTGAATCTTTAATATATTCCCACAAAAAAAAAAGCGAAAGGGAGAAATAGTTTTCCGTAATTCAAATTGTCCCTTTATTAGAATTTAACTCAGAAATTAGAAATTGAATGATTTAGAGAGATCTCAAAGAGTGGTGAGCGGTGAGTCTAAAAAAGTGCGCAAATGAAAGAGAAAAACTGGTCGCAAACCTTCTCTCACAAGCGGATTGAACCACTGAAAAATGCCACCTGATGAAAAACCTGCTGGCGGTGCGTCATGTGATCCACACAGAGGTTTGGCTCTGGTTTTTCGGAAGCGGAAGGCGGGCGCAATGGCGACGGTAGCACCGTAGCATCATTTTACACGAGGTATTAACTATTATGTGATTTTGTAAGCAATTAGAAATTTTGGAAAAATAAGAATGTCAGACAGTGAAGAATGAACAACCAGAAAAACATAAAAAAAACAAACAATAAATAAACAATAAAAACCCAAAAAAAATTTAAAATTTAAATTAACTCAAAGTTTGTGGACGTCAACCTGGCACCATTTCAGTTTTAATCGAGAGCAGAAAAACAAAGCAATGCACCAATAGCAGCAAAACAACCGGCACAGCAACCAGCTGCTGCTCCACTGTCGGATTTTTCCTTTTGTTGCTCTTGAACAGCTATTGGTTGACCTTGGTATTGAGGTGATGCATATTGACCCGGTGGAGGTTGAGTTGGTGGGTATTGGTTTGGTGGGTATTGGTTTGGTGGGTATTGGTTTGGTGGATATTGATTTGGAAGATATTGATTTGGTGTAGGGTACTGGTTAGGTGGTGGGTACTGAGGTTGGTTTGGTGGTGAGAAACTATTGAATTGTCTATCCTTTTCATCGGCATAATTTGATGGTGAAGTTCCCGCTGGTGGACCTACTGGTTTTTCTGTAGAGCCTGCTGGAGGGCCTGCTGACTGTTCTGTTGGTGGGGGACCTGCTGGTGGCTCAATCTTAGATTGATTTTCAGTATTAATTTCCTTTTCATTAACAGGCTGAGCAACAATTGGCGCATCTGGAACAGATAAAGATGGATGATTAGCGCTTGTGTTTTCAGCTGGGGGTGGTTGGGTAGGTGGAGCAACATTTCCCTTGTAGAAACTTGATGCGGGATCTAACCTGGACAATCCTTGAGCAGATGAAGGCAGTGTGGGATTTGCCTCAGTTGGTTGAGGTGCAGGCACAACACCTAGTTCAATACCTGGCGCAGTATCTGGTGCATTTGGAGATACTGAAGGCTGGAATTCATTCAACTGATTTACGAATTGGTATTAGTAAGATATTCATGTGTTGTTGTATTGGTATTTCTATTTGCTGTAATCTATATTGACTAGCAATTGGTAAAATTGATCTTAGAATGACATACCTTTCCATCTCCACCAAAGCCTGGTGGTGGTGGATAGAGATTTCTTAAATGTTCTGGAGGAGGTCCAGGTGGGGGCTGAAAGAGCAGAAGTTAGTAAATCGAGCATTGTGATAAAGAGCACTAATTAAACAATAAGATGAGATGATACAGTAGCGTTTTTTTGCCTATATCACACTCGCGCAACAGAGGACCACAACATACAGCATACTCAGACATCTTCAGCGATTTTCTTTTTATTTCCTAAAGGACACAGACATCACCACAATCAAAGCAGCGAGAGCTGTATTTATAGTGCTTGTGAGAAATTGCACGTTTTTTTTGCATACTCAAGAAGTGCTCTGGTAGTGCTTCTAGAGACTCTCAGCATTCTTCAACTAAGCCATTGCTTCTGTGATGCGTGTACTGGCTGTGCTTCGTTTTCCACCAATCACATTCTTTGCCCACAACTTTGTGAGGCTCCACAGAACCTCCGCAATGGAAGCACTGTTTCCTCAACACTCTCCGGCAGCGTAATTTATGCTCATTGGTGATGCTGAAAGTGCTAGATAGATGTGCTACGGACGTTGTTCTGTGGACTCTGTTAGGAATTTGATGGTGTTGCTCAAATCTGCGGTGATTGAGCTGATCTCGTCCTTGGTGTACTTGTGCTGCTTGAACCTCCCTCGTATTTCTCTCAAGTACACACTAATGTCACTGGGGGAGCAGTCCAGGATGTTTGTGTAGCTCCTCCTGTGTATACTTTGACGTCTTCCCAGTGCCGTGGATCCTGCTGCAGCTGTCTTTCCTTTGCCTGCTGCTGCTTTCATGTTCAGCTCTTCTCCCGAATTGGTGGTTGAGAGAGAGTTGCTATTATAATTTTTTCCTATCGCCGAATATCTTGTAGCTGTGCTACTTTTCAAATCTCCAGTGGACCTCGACGACCCCAACTCCTTCATGCTTTTCGAATGGTTCAAATATTTTGCTGAACTTGTCCACGCAATTGATTTTTGTTTGGTTTCTTTTTCCTCAACATGATTTAAAATTGGTCTATTTTTCAGGTTTGTCGCAAACCCAGGTGTTCTTGGACTTTTGTTTGAACCAGTGCTTGAAATATTACTTGGGCTGATACTTAGATTTATATTTGAACTTAGACTTGGACTGGAACTTTGAGATGGTAATCTTTTGGAAACATTCACCCTTAAATTAACCGATGGTTTAGCTCTTAAACTACTCGATGAATTCACTGAATGAATTGTATGCGATCTCTTGATTTTTCTAGCTACTTTTTGAAATAATGGTGATCCCACACTATTTCTCAAGCTATCTTTATCTCTATCATCTTTTGAATTCATTAAATTACTATTCAAAGTAGTATTAATACCTCCTAATTTTAATTCCCAATGGAATAAACACCCATCATTGCTTATAGTCACAAATTTGACTGATTTTTCATTTTTATCCTTATCCCCATTTTCACCTCCATTTTCATTAAACTTGTTTTCAATCAATATCAAACCAGTTATACTTTCCGAATGACCCCAATTAACTGTTAATAATCTCCCACTTTTGTATGAATATGTTCGAATACTTTTATCAGCACATGTACAAATTATTATATTCAATTTTTTAATCACAACAAAATATTCAACTAATTCATATAACTTCAACGCCCTTAAAAGTTTCAAACTAATTATATCATATATTAATAATTGTTTATCATTTGTAGAAATTATTAGTTCATTAAAACTCTCATCTATGCTTCTTTCAATTGCACCAACCTTACTCCTTTGTCTAATATCACTAAGATATGATCTTCTTTTATTATTTTCTTTTCCATTTCCATTTCCATTTCCATTTCCATTTCTATTTCCATTCCCATTCTTATTATTCTTATTTTTCTTATTATTATCATTTCTTATATCACTAATGAATCTCATATTGATTGGTGAACTCTTAATATTAATGATCTTCTCTAAATAAATTTGAATCATATCTTCTTCTTCATCAACCTCAATTTGATGAATCGATATAGATCGATCAGCTGAACATACATAAATCTTATTTTCATAATTAATAACTTTTAGAACATTTCCCTTATGAATAGTTAAAGTTTGAAGTAAATTCCATTTATATATTTCTTTATCTTCAATTTCTTTTTCAGTATCATTCTCATTTTCATTCTCATTTTCATTCTCGTTTTCATTCTCTAGTTTATTCTCTAGTTTATTCTCTAGTTTATTCTCTAGTTTATTCTCTAGTTTGTTGTGGTATTCGATCTTATTTTCACTTTTATCATCTAAAGTTAATTTCTCAAATTGTTTAACAGTCTCCTCATCACCAGCACTAGTATTATCTGTATCTGTATTAATTCCATCATCTTCATTTTCACTATGAATATCAAGAAATATCATTTCAACTGGAGTTTCTGATGCCTCATAATCATCAAACAAATTACTTATTTCTTCATTTCTTTCTTTTTCTTTTTCTTTAACGTCTTTAACATCTTTAACGTCTTTAATTTCTTCAACCTCTTTAACATTTTGTTTAGATAAATTCTTTTTATAAAATATTTGAATAGTTCTATCTCTACTAACAGTTACAATAAAGCTGTAATTCTTAACATCAAAAAAACATAGATCATTAATAGTAGATTCGTGTGCCTTTATTTGATAGTTATATTCATTTTTATTTAGATCGTACACCATTAAAAACCCTAATCGATCTCCAAAGATTAATTTTTTATCATTTGTTAATTCGGCTACAATTATTTTATTCTCAATATAATCATTTGAAAACAATCTTATTTTACAAATAAATTCCATCGAACAAAATTTTTCATGATATTTTTTGAAAATCCCACTTTGTGACCAAATTAAAAATTTGAAAATTTTACAATTTTTAATTCCCTGAATATCTTTAACTAATGGTTCAATTAATTTTTCAATTTTATTATTAGAAATATTAAAAATATTAATTTCTTCTCTATCATTAACAAAAACTATTTCATTTTCATTAATTTGTTTTATAGATATTATTCCCGACCTATTTTTTATAGGCATATTGTTTGATGTTAAATTCGATAAACTTGAAGATAAATTATTATTAATATTACCAAGTTCATTAGATTGTGTCGAAAAACTAATAATTGATTTATTATCATTGAGTACTGATTGTGGGTTTGGTAAAGAAGGAGCAACTAAAAGATTTAATAACAAATCATTGAGAGGAATGAAATCAAAAGAATTTTCCTTTCCAAACCATAATCTTTGATTATGAACATCGATATGGATAACATTGATGTTTTCATTATCATTATCATTATCATTATCATCATTATTATTATTATTATTATTATTATTATTATTATGATTATGGTTATGATCATAACCATAATCATGATCCACCTTCTTCTGATCATTCATATTATTATGAATATTGTAAAAATAATTTAATTTTTCAATTAATTGAAGGGATGGAATTTCAGACGATAAATCTAAATAACAAAGTAATCCATTTTCAGATAAGATGAAAACAGTTGTTTTATTTAAAATTGATCCGGATATAAAATTTTCATTAATTAAAGAGCCTAATAATACGTTTTTACTTTTTAAGATTGTTGTTTTCTTAGTTTTAATATTAAGATTGTTATTTGAATTGCTATTTAATTTCCAAACTCTTATGTTTCTTAGACCTATGGTTATAACGATATTATTGATCCAAAACATATCACTTATCAAACAACTACATTTGTTGCTACCTTTTAAGATGATTGAAAATCTTTTTGAGATTGAATTAATTTTCCAAATGTTTAAGAATCCATCGTTTGCTACACCCAAAGATGCTAAATAGGTATCATCATCAGAGAATGCTAGATTATTTATAGCAAATTGATGTTCTAAAATGAATGCAAAGGGGTAATTGTTAGAATCATTTGCTAGAGAGTAAAAAAGAATCCTCGGTTGATAACCAGACTCGCCAACAACTAATATTTTACCATTGGAGGAGAGAGCAATACAATTTATTGATCGAATTCTATCTTTTAATTTCGATTTTGAGTTTATATTTATATTTGTGTTTGAGGATAGACTTGCAGTGGAGTTATTGTTAATACTTAAATTGGATAGATTATTATCATCTAAAGTAGAGATTATTGAAGAGGATGCTAGGGGATAATTTGAATTTGAATTTAGATTTGAAAACTGAATAGGATTATTAAGTTTGGGGAAACCGTAATTATCTTTTCTTGTATACTCAAAGTCGTTATTTGAAATAGTAATAGGACTGATATTTAGATTGGTGTTATTAATGTTAGAGTTGTTAATATTTGAGTTATTGATATTAAAATTATTTGCACAGAAAAACCTTTGGTTTTTAATTTTACCTTCAAGAATCTTGCAAACCACTACACCACCACTTGCGGTATAAGCAACTAAATCACTGCTGACAGCAAATGAAGACTGATGATGAACAGAAGTTCCAAATATTTTGTTGATGTATAATTGAGAAACTGAAGTATCAAAGCACATTTTAAGAAAACATTATATTAATTGTGTTTAATTGAAATTTTTCTGAAAAAAAAGGGATTATAAAAAAAGAGAAAGCAAATTGGATAGAAAATAGATTAAGAAATGCAACGAATATGATAAGTATAGGAATATGATTAATGAAAACAATGCAAATTCATGAAAAGCGATGAAAAAAAAATGCAAAAGAAGAATAGTGAAAAGGGAATAGGATCAAATAGAGGAAACGATACCTATTTATTTACCAATTAAAGAGATTTTAATCTTTTAATTTCATTGTTTTTGTTTACCCGCATAGTCTGTGCAACTCTGGTCCTGGAGCACTGAATTCTCGAGCAACAGAAAGGACAGCAAAATGGGCAGCATAGGCACCATGACAGCAAGTGTATCTGTTGTGCTGCCTCTACTTCTGTTTCTTCGCAGTGCATCTCAATCTCTTGCCATCTCTCATCTTCTTTCTCAGTGCTTCCACTCTCCTGCTTCTGCTGTGTCGCCCATAAACACCTTTTTGTCCTTGCTTTTCGTCTCGCTCAAACCGAAAAAACGCACACGCGCAGAAATCCACAGAATCCGCAGATCCACCTTCGTGGTAAAATGACGTCCATGCATACCAAACGCATAATATGCATTAATCACGTGAATTATTTCTCGTTAAGAATGGAAAAGTGTCAAAGAAACTGTTTGAGGTACCAGATCAAAACCACTTCTCTCGCTGCTTCTACTTCCTTTCACAATGGGTGCCTTGATACATGTTTTGCCTATTGTATGTGTGTTTTGCTGCTGACGATATTCTGTTTTTTTTGAGTCTAACACTTTGTATTTTTTTTTAGAAATTTTTAGGTATTTTGCCTCTATATATTGGTATGGAGATCATATTGGGAATTGCCATATTAAATAAGTTTTCTGGAGTTTATGGGATCTTGTCGATATTCACTGGCCATCCAATTAATTTCTTTCAATGGTTTTTGAATCTCTCCTCAATTATTATACTACCATTTTACATCAACGCTTTGAAATATGTTAAAAAGCCACACTTAGGTAAATTTTCCTTGGTTTGTTGCGTTTTCTTGTTTGATACTTTATTATCCATCTTATTCATTATTTATTTTGCATTATATTGGTTTGAAACTGAATCTTCAAAAACTGTACCTTTACCAGCTTCTGCAACTTCTACATCAGTACCTGATATCAATAAAATTGAAGATAAATTCGATAATGTTGAAATTGATATTGGAAATGATAATAAAATTAATGATAATAATAATATTGGTAATAAAGTACAAGCTAAAAAAAGAGATTATACCTCAATTTCAGCAACTATCTCTTTAAATAATATTTTAGCCACTCCTACTACTTCTCACGTTATTAACACGGCGATTGCAACAGCGGTATCAAAGATTGATGAAAACTTAGCATCTCAATCGGCTTCTCAAACTTATGAATTTGCAATTACTTTAATGACTTCAATTATAATCTCTGCTATAAGAATTTATTTCTCATTAATCGTGTTGAGTTTTACAAGAGCTTTGTTAAAATCCTCAAAATACGGCGTCAATTCGGATGATTATAATAATTACAGAAACAGAAATAATAATGATAATGATAATAATGCAAATGGTTCTGATAACCTTCATAGTAATCAAATTGGTGAAAACCAATATGATTCTTTATTATCGAACACCAATAATGATAATGCTAATAATACTAATAGCAATAACAATAATAGTAATATTCTATCAGGTAATGGCATTAAAGACACGGTATTGAACTATTCTAGTGCATTCATAACAAAATTAGAAGACAGAAGTGTTGATTTTATTGTTTGGTTATTTGATGAACAATAAATGAGAAAAAAAATATCAAGTACAAACTTTATTCATATGAACTCATTAATCAAAACCTTTAATAAACGGATACTTTTATTTTTTTATTTTTCCAAAATTACCATAAAACTTTAATTCTGATCCTTTCATAAGCGGAATACTATTAATCTTAATTATTTTCTTTTTCCTTTACTTGTCTTTTTTTTTCTTTTTTTTTTGCTGAATTAAAATTCATATTTAAATCTAAATTTGACTTTTATATAATTATATTATACTACAATCATTGTTTATTATCATTTATTATTTATTATTGTTAACTCATCTTAATATGCGCAAGTGAATGTAAATTAGAATATAAAATAATAGAAAGTGAAGATGAAAAAAATGAATAAATAAAAATAAAAATAAAAGTAAAAATATAAATATAAATATAGTGATATTAATGATGTGAAAATACGAATATAAAACAATACAAAATTCATTTACCAGTTAATTATATCTTCAGCTTCTCCAAATACACTATTATTATTACCATTTTTACCTAATATTGATTCATCAACAATCAAATCATTTTCGTCAACTACAGTCGCTCGCATGATATCTTTCAAGTTTTTGTTTAAGAATTTCAATATTATATCATCGATTATTTGGAATTCTAATAAAAATGCATCATGACCTTCGGCGCTTTCAATTTCGTAGAATTCAGAATTTGGTAAATAATCGGCTAATAGTTGCTGTTCGGATAAGGTGAATAAATTATCAGAGGATATTCCCACGACTAAGGAAGGTTGAGATAATGTGCTTAATTGGTCCTCGACTGAAATTTGTAAAGGAATCTTTTGGTTTTCTTCAGGTGATAAATTTGAGTTTGGATTTGGATTAGATATATCGTTGAAATCGGGATCGACATAGGTGTAATATTGAGGAAATGGGTAATAGCGATCTCTTGTTAGATCATGAGTATCTAGTTTTCTTGAGATTTGAATGTAGCAATTTGGATCAAATCTTTGGATAAATTTATTGCCTTGATATCTCAAGTAACTTTGAGCAGTGAAGAAAGTCTGGGGTCTTTTTTTCAAGTTTGAAGAGGAATTATTTTGGCTTCGATTTGAGGATAGAGAAGTGACTGAGGCGTTTGAAGAAGATCTTTGGAGAGAACCGATTGCAGTTTTATGGCCATCATTATGAATAACCCAATTTTCATCCTGGAAATTTTTTAAACTGGAGTTTGAATTTGAAGATGAGTGTGATATTTTATTGTCATTAGCTTCGTTGGAAGTTCCATTGGAAATTTTATTGGCTGTTCCATTAGCAGTTCCATTCGCTGTTCCATTGGAAATGTCTTTTGAATTACCGTTGATAGATGGCCTTGAGTTTGTATTGATAAAGATTTTTGATTTTGGGATGTTTTTTGCTTTATTTGGATCATTTCTACCAAACCTGCTTTCAAAAGAGTTTCTTGATCTGTAGGTTAATAGAGCGGACATTCTTGCGGCAGATAAACCAGTAACAGGACCATCAGCTAGTTGGTAGTAGCCATCATTATATTTCGGATCAGAGTAGATGCTTTGTCTTTGAGCTTCACCCCAAGAAATGCACCAAGCTGAGTGTCTGGCCGAGGTAGCTAGCGCTACAATTGATCTTATATAATTGGGACCAAAAATGCTTGGGTATTCTAGAACCAACATTCCACCCATTGAACCACCGATTACACAGGCAACTTGGGTGACGTTTAGATGGTCTAGGACTAGTTTGTGGATTTTAACGTCGTCTCTAATTGTGCATAGGGGGAATTCAGGGCCATAGTGATGGCCAGTTTGAGGATTTATAGTGACAGGAGAACATGAACCATATGGGGAACCTAAAGAGTTTAAACAAATGACAAAGAATTTTGTTGGATCAAAAGCCTTATCTTTGCCCAAGAGAGGGCCCCACCAATCAGCTACATCGGCAGAACCAGTAAAGGCATGACAGATTATCATGACGTTGTTTCTTTGAGCATTTAGTCTGCCCCATGTTTTATAAGCAACGGGAACATCATAAAGAACTTCACCAGATTCTAGTTCAAATGAGGGTATTATAAGGATTTTCTGATTGTTGACTAGTTTTGAGAAGGGGTTTTCAGGTTGAGAATCGATATAGTGATAATGAGTAGAGGAAGTCATTATTGGTATTGAAAAAAAAAAAAAAACAGAAATTAAAAGTTGATTGAAATTAAGATTGGGTTGATGTTTTCTGTTTTCGTTTTGTGAAATATGAAATGGCCTTTAGCAAAACAGTAAACGAATTAGAAGATAGTGAAAAAAACAAGGAGATATTAGTGTTTATTATATACAAATAAAACAAAAGATAGTGTACAAGGGATCCACAGTTAAGAATATGGCCTAGATGGAGTACAGTAGCAATAGAAAAAATATGGTTATTACAATAGTTGGACAGTTGGAAAAATATTGAATTGATGAAAATTGATTTGATCAACGAAGATAGTGTATGAAAAGTCCCTTGGAATGTTGGAGCAGGAGAATAAAATCGAACAATGCGAGGAGGCCTAACAGGATAAAAAAAAGACAACACAATAAAAGTGGACAGTGAAGACAAAGAGATGCCCATAACAGTCTTATTATAACAGCTCCATCCCATCCCAAGAGAGATTCACTTTACGATGTTCAGTCACTGGCTCGATACTGAAATTTTTTCCCACCTGTTCAGGCAATACGTGGCGCGCGCCGATGCGCACCAGCCAGAAACTGCCTGTATGGGACGCCGTGCCACCATAGTTATTCCATCAATTTTCCACAGAATTGCGAATTCTCACGCACGATTTCTTATCGTGGAAAGCAGAGCACCGCACTGCTGGCGTCAATCTCACACGTGCTACAAAGAGGCCGGTGGTACGGCTCCAAGCTTATCAGCTGCGGTTAACAGGCACGTGTCAGCGCTGGGGAAGAGCGCGACTGCGTGTTTTGGTTCTGCTGCCCGCACTTCCCTTCTCCCAGGTCTGCGGGTGATCTGCGGTGGCAGGACCTGGGGACCGCAGGCCACTGGATGGAGCCTGTGGCCAGAGGGAGTGTTCCCCAGTGCTTCTCCAACAGCAGCGGCAGCAGCGGCAGCAGACCCAGCTTCTTCCCCAGTGCTGCTGCTCGTGCGTCGGGCTTTTGGCGGGTCTGTGCCGACGAAAGCGGCAGCAGGGCTCGGCACGCTCCGGCGGGCTTCGGCTCAAGCGCTGCTTTTCTCCACACCGGTCGAGCTTCGATCGAAGTTTCAGTTGCTTCTGGAGCCCCTCTCCTTGCCAGCGAAACTCTATTTGCTGCGTTCGATCTTTGCTCGATGCTCAATTACTTCACTGACCTCCTGGATTATACTTTGGGGGTTTTCCAGCATCATCAAAATATAAAAGAAACACTTTGTCTTGATTTCCTTTCTTCTGCTGTTCTTCTGCTAGCAATTACACTCCATTTTCTCAGCTACCAACTACTTACCGCTTTCTGTCTCTTTTCAACCACTAACCACCTATTATTGGCTCCCACCAACTTGTCACACATCTATTGTTTACTGTTTTACAATGACAGCTTCTATCCCTGAACGTGTCCTTCCAAAGCTCACCATTCCACCCTTGGAACACTCGATCGAGGCTTTTTTAAGTGCTTTAAAACCTTTGCAATCCCCAGAAAACTATCTTTCCTCAGTTGAAACCTTATCCAATTTTAAAGAAAACGAAATCATCAACATTTTGCAACAACACTTGGAGAAATATTCTTCTGACCTAAACACCAAAAACTACTTGGATTTATTCAGTAACGTTAGAAATCATAATGCCACAAACATTTACTCTGAATATAGGGGAAAGATTTTACCAAGAAACCCTTACTTTATTCTTGAAGCCGATCCTAAATCTAAATTCTCAATTTTCCCTCCAACCCAAACTGAAAGAGCCTCTGTTCTTGTTTCAAGTGCTCTAAAATTTATCGTCTCCCTAAGAAAGGGCAAAATTCCAAATGACGTGACTCCCAAATCAGGTAACCCACTATCAACAAGATCTTACTACAACTTGTTTGGTACAACAAGATTCCCTTCAAACCGTGGTCATGGTATCAACATCAAACAAGATCAAAAGTCAAAACATCTAGTCATCTTGTCAAACACCCAGTTTTGGATCTTGCAAGTGTTAGATGATGACAATAACATCATCTTCAAGGAAAACGAATTGGAAATCTTTTTTCAAAAAATTGTCTACGATGCTCAAAATTTTAACACTTTGGATCCTACAAAGGTAGCTATTGCCTCAATTTCTTCAACCAACAGAACCTCTTGGGCAAGTGCAAGACGTTTATTAAACAACAATGAGACAAACTCAAAAAATCTAAACTCAATCGACACCGCTCTATTCGTCCTCAACTTGGACATGGATGAATCCTATCTAAAAGACGATAACTTTCCTTCTTCAATTGCTCATGGCTATTCAAAAATCTCTCAAGGCTTCCAAGTCGGCTCTGGCATCTCAAGATGGTATGACAAACTACAGATCATCGTTGCTAAAAACTCAAAGACTTGTGTAATGTGGGAACCAACTTCTTGTGATGGCACAACCGTCTTACGTTTTGTCTCCGACATTTATACTGACACGATCTTAAGATTAGCAATAAAAATTAACAACAACTCAAGATTCTCCCTATGGTTAGACGACATCAAATACGTCTCGAACGACTACAAAAAACCTGGCCTACTAAAATTAAAATGGGATTCCTCTGATATCCAATTATTAAAGGAAATCCACTTGTCTGAAACAAGATTGGGCGACATGTTGTGTCGTTATGAACACAAGTATAAAAATTTTACAAAACACGTTGGAAACAATTTATTTACCCAAAAATATAACCTAAACCCTGACTCTCTTGTTCAATTGGCTATCCAAATCGCCTTTTACGCTCTCTACGGTAAAACTCCCTCAACTTTTGAATCTGTTTCAACAAGGAGATTCGAAAATGGTAGATCCGAAATGTGCTCAATTCAAAATGACTTGATCCTAAACATCTCTCAAAATTTTATCAGTAACGTTTCCACGATCCAAAGATGGTCCTTAATTCAAAAGGGTATTGAAGAAATTAATAGACTAAAGTCAGCTTCCATGCATGGTAGAGGCTTTGAAAAACACTTTAAAGCTCTAAAATTGGCCTACATTATGAGAAATTATATAAATGATTTACACAAAGATGTTTCTAATTTACCTCAAATTCCAGAAATCGAAAATTTAAAGGACATTGAACAAAAAATCCCCCTCTTATTTAACGAAAAGGGTTTATACGAATTAATCTTTGAACCAGAAATCTTAGCTGTCAATTGTGGTAATCCTTCTCTAAAATTCTTTTCCGTCACTCCTGCCCATCCAAATGGTTTCGGTATTGGTTATATTATAAAAGAAGATTTAATCTCTCTAACCATCTGCTCCCAATTTAGACAAAATGAAAGATTCATTCATACTTTACAATGGGTATTTAATGAAATCTATTTCTTGTGGAAAAATGTTGGAAAATTAAAGAATCACGCCTCTTTAGTATCCGCCGAAGAAATGCTCAGAACTATCTCAATGGCCACCGGTGACTCAAATAATGATTCAACTTTTTCAATGAACAGATCTGAAAGTTTAGCTGTCAATAATGACCCTGAATATAGTCTTGGTGGTTATGGTTTCTTTGATGTTGATGATTTGCAATTTAGAAATCAAAGCACAGAGGCTTCAACCAAAATATCAAGAAATGCAAGTTACGCCCAAAATTTGACTTCTTTGCAAAACTCAAATCATTTTAATCATTTAAGAAAACAATTACACAGCCGTTTGAGTGATGGTTTTGAAAACAGATTAAGCGGTCTTAATCAAAATGACTTTTCGGAAAATGAACCTGTTGGTGAATTGCAAACTAAACAATTTGTTCTTGATAAACAACTCAAATTATCAATTGGTAATTCAATTGCTCTAAGAGAAGATTAAGCCGAAAATATATTATAATTAATTGATTAGCCTGGAGGGTTTCTGTTTCTTTATTTCCTTTTTTACAATATATACTTATATACACGTACACGAAATTTTAATAATATTCATTTCAACTATCCAACTATCACAATATATTTTATATCTCCATAATAGCTGAAACCAAATCATTAATTCAAACACTATTTTTTTCTGTAAATGAGAGACCACTTTTGCGGGTCATTGTTTATTTCAAATTTTTTTTTTTGTCCAAAATTTTTCACGTTTTCAGTTTTCAACTGATAATAAATAAACATAAAAATAATATATATATATATATTCAATTATAAATAAATATTTAACGAAAACGTGTGGATTGCAATGGGGAAAAATAATAAAAAGCAATCAAGGGGATTAAAAAATAAAAAAGATGAACTTGCAAAGAATCCTGAACCTATTATAACAGATGAAAGATTTTCACAGATATATAATGATCCAAAATATAGATTAATTAAATCGGATAACTTAAAGATTAAATTGGATGATAGATTTAAAAAAGAAGAATTTATCAATACAATTGATGGACATGTTACTAAGATTGATAAATATGGTAGAAAATTAAAAAGTGGATATAGCAAAAATCGAAACACACTTGATCAAGAATTCGATAAATTTTTTGAAAAAGAAGATGAAAAAGAAGATAATATGGGTGATGAAGACAATAGTGATTTTTCTTCTGATAGTGAAAGTGAAGAGGAGAAAAAAATTAAAAAAAATAAAATAAAAATCAAGAAAATACTGAAAACATTATTTGATGATAAAATTAGTGAAAGTAATAGTGAAAGCGATAGTGATAGTGATAGTGATACTTTAGTTGATCGTGCTTGTGGTGAAGAAAGAGGATCAAGTAGTAGTGAATCAGACTCAGATTCTGACTCAGATTCAGATTTGGATTCATTTGGTGAACTAGAGAGTGATGAGGAAATTGAAATTGAAGAGGAAAAACCTGAAGAAGGAGAACCATCATCAGTTTTAGCAGCAGTTAATTTAGATTGGGATAATATAAATTCAAAAGATTTAATGTTTACATTTCAAAGTTTTATAAAAAATAAACAATCAATAATATCAATTACTATTTACCCAAGTGAGTATGGAAAGGAAAAAATGGCTAAAGAAGACGTTGAGGGACCATCAAGAGAGTTTTTTAAAGATAATAAGAAAAAAAACAAGAAAGCTGATGATTTAGAATCCGATTCAGAATCTGATTCAGATTCAGATTCAGATTCAGATTTAGAGATAAATGATAAAAGAGATTTCGATCAAAATAAAGAAAAAATTATTAAAAAATTGTATGAGGAAGATGAAGGAGTCGATTATAATTCTAAAAAATTGCGAAAATATCAATTACAAAGATTAAGATATTATTATGCAATAATAAGATGCGATTCAATTGAGACAGCACAGGAGATATACAAGAATTGTGATGGATTGGAGTATGAATCTACGGCGAATTTTTTTGATTTGAGATATGTTCCAGAGGATATGGAATTTGACGATGATGAAAAAAGAGACTTTTGTGATAAATTGCCAAACAATTATAAGGCTAAAGTTGATTTCACTACATCAGCATTACAACATTCTAAAGTAAAATTGACATGGGATGAGACACCAGCTGAAAGATTAGAGATGGCTACCAAAGCATTTAATCAGAAGGAGATTGAAGATATGGATTTCAAGGCATATTTGGCTAGTGACAGTGAAGAAGAAGAAGAGATTGAAAAATTGAATGGTAAGAGTAGTAAGAAAAGAGCCAAGGAAATAAAAAATAAATACAAAGACTTAGTTAATAAGAGCATAATGATTGGAGATCAATCAATATTTGATGGATTTGAGGATAAGAGTAAAGATGTCGATATGGAAATTACGTTTACACCTGGAATAGCAGATGAGACAAATGAAAGTGAGAAAAATGGCGATGGGGAAAAAGAGGAAACTGAAACTACGCTTGATAAATATAAGCGTAAGGCATCAGAACGTCGTAAAGCTCGTATGGATAAGATCAAAGAAGAGAAGGAGAAAGAGAAAGAAGAGAAAAAGGCACTTAAAGAGAGTAGGCGAAACAAACACAGAAGGAAACATCAAGATGAAAGTGACGATGAGGCGAGCAGAGAGGACAAAGCCAAATCCAAAGCAGAGCTTGAGTTGTTACTTATGGATGAAGACAATGATAAGAAGCATTTCAATCTTAAGGAGATAATGAAGGCCGAGAAGCAGGAAATGAAGAACAAGAAGAACAAGAAGAGGCAAAGCGAGCCAGAGGAAGCAGAGGAAGGATTCCGTATCGATATGGACGACGATCGTTTCAGAGAGATTTTTGAGGACCACGACTACGCCATTGACCCCAACGAGCCCGAATTCCGGAAGACCAAGGCGATGATGAAGGTGCTTGATGAACGCAACAAACGACAGGACAGCAGCAGAAGAAGCAGAGGCAACACCGGCAAAGAGAGCCGGAAGAGAAAAGCCGGCGATGTGGAGAGTCTCGTTGAGAAGCTCAAGCGTAAGTACCGTAAATAGACACCAATACACAGACACGCTGAAGAAGAAGCAGCAGAAGCAGAAGCAAAGGAGAGCGTCGCCACGGGTGTGGGAGTCCTTTGCGGGCGAATTGCATCGCGCAGATTTTGCACCTGGAAAGCGAAGGAAAAGATGGTAAAAAAGATGGTAAAGAAGAAAGAGAAGCACCAGACTGTTGTGTTGCTGAGCAGTTGGTGAAGAATGTCGAGCAGCCTATTGGCCTTCAAGTCTTGTGTCTACTTTTCTCCAGTCTCCAAGTTCAGCGGTGTTGCTAATTCTTCCCTTGTACATAGTTCTCTAAAGTTAGCATTTTCCAACAACCAACGAAGCACTCACACTTTCAATGTCCAGCTCCATATACATCAATTGCATCTTTGTATCAGATGCTACTCGACCTCCAATGGTAACAACAGTAGAAAGGGGTATAAAAAAAACAACCATATAAACAATTTTATTAAAAAACCGAATAACAGTACTCAGTTTGATGCAAACATCGACAAAACAATAGACATTATAGATCAAAACATAAGTTCCAGTGCTCATGGAAATTTACACAGCATGAACAACAGAATAGATAAAGATATAGACCATATAAATCAGCATTCCAATAATAAAAACATACACAAAAATAATTTTCCCATAATACCTCTAGCCGTTGTCAATGAGAATTCAAATTCGACATCTTATTCTGATGAAAATTCCAATCAAAATAACATTGAAAACGATAAAAATAAAGATAAAGATAAAGATAGGAATAAAAATGATGACGATGTCCTAGATGATTTAAACGATCCAATAAACGATCTAATAAGACAAAAACAAGAGGAATTTAAAGAAATCGAAAGACAAAAACAAATTGAGGTTGAAAGAATAAAAAAATTACAGCAACAAGAAGAAGAAAAAGAAAGAAAAAGATTGCATAATGAAAAAATTAAAAATCAGCAATTAATAGAACAAAAAGAAAATCAAAAACTCGAAACTGAAAAATTGGCTCTACAAGATAAACCAAATGAATTACCAGATCTGAAAATTGAAAATCAAAATCAAAATCAAAATATTGTAAATAATGAAATTCCCAATAACGATGATAACCAGATAAATCCTTCTTCTCCTTCTCTTTCTTCGCCCTCTTTGTCTTCTGATTTCACTAAATCATATGAGGATATCAATTCTAACGATGATCAAAGACAATCGTTTGATTATCAAAAATTTAAATCAATATTCAACCAAAATTTAAATACTTATAAAAATTCCAATTCTTTACAACCCCAATTTAGTCTATTAAATTCAAATAAAAAAGATAAAGATAAAGATAAAGATAAAAATAAAAATAATGATATCAAAAATCAAAAACACACTACTACTACTAATGGTAATAATAATAATAATAATAATAAAAGTTTGAAATTTAGTTTTAAAAAATTTATTCCGAGTTTTCCTAAAATTCAAATTCCAAAGATTCCGATAAAATATATAAATTTCTTTAAACTAATTTTTTCAATAATTACAAATCCCAAACTTCATTTTACCCAATTTAAGAAAAACTTTATAATTCGAAAAAATAATAAAAAACAACAATTGAATCTCAAATTGGTTCAATTAGAGGAAAACTTTTATAAAAACTTGGACAAGTTGATAGTTTTTCTTAAAAATGCAATCAATGAAATAACCGATTATAAAAACATTGGCAAAATGAAAAATAAAATTGAAATTATTGAACAAAACTTGGCCGAATCAAGGGAAAAAGTTAAATTTCAAAAGGATATTTACCAAAATGCTATAAAATTACGAACTGATTCTCAAAGAGAGATTAACGAATTATTAACCAGAAAACACATGTGGACTCCAACTGATTTGGAAAATTTTACAAAACTATATAGATCGGACCATACAAATGAAAAAAATGTTAAAAACAGTAGTCAAGAGTTAGAAGAAGCAGAAATTGAATTGGATGCTAATCAAAAGAAGTTATCAAAGGAAATTTTAAAAAGATACCATGAAGAACAAATTTGGTCTGATAAAATCAGACGAGTTTCATCATATGGCACATTTTTATTAATGCTTTTAAACGTCATGTTATTTATAATGGTTCAAACGATTTTTGAACCATTGAAGAGAAATAAATTAATTAATAGATTTGAAGAACGGGTTAAATCTATTATTCAAAATATTCAAAATATGTACAATGAAAATAGAAGTACAGAAAAAATTATAACAATCAAAATCGATTCGATTAGTGATGAAAATGCAAGTTTAATGGCGAATAAAATATATGAATCATTGAGAGGTAATATTTCGAAAACTGAAGGTGTTAAAAAGGTTGATTTAGATGGAAAAGAAAAAGAAATGGGATCTCCAGATGACGAGATAATGGCAATTGAAACAATCGATGATGATAGTAGTCATAAGATCAATAAGATTGATAACGCTACAAGTAAATTTGATAAAAATGAAAGCGAAAGTATTAATGGAATTGAGAATAGAGATGAAGATGAAAACGAAGACGAAAACGAAAGTTACAATCCAGCAAGAACATTTATATTAACATTTAGATATCCAATTCAATTATCGATGAGTATAATTCCCAGTTTTTCGAATATAAGAGATTATTTCAATTCGATTTATAATGAATTGAAAGAACCAAATAAGTTGATAAAAGGATTGAATAAAAAAATCATAAGAACGTTTACATATACGAATATAAAGAGAAATTTCAGTAAGATGACGTTTCAAATTAAGAAAATGATGAATGATACACGGAACTTTTATTATTTGATCAATGATGTTAGATTGTCATGGATTGATAATGTCAATGTGTTGATTTATAATAACAGTAGTGTTAAATTTATCAAAGTGGAAAGAATTGAATTTTTGTACATGTTAGGTAGTATGATGAGTTTTGGAGTGTTTGTTGGCACGATAATTATGAAGTTGGTTTATTCTATTTAGTCTATAGGATAGTCTATAGGATAGTCTGTAGGATAGTCTATAGGATAATCTATAGGCTGTTCTATAGGTTGTTCTACAGATTTATCTACAGATCTGTCTATCATCAAATGATTACGAATGATAACGAATAAAATTATTACGCACAAGTCCGGATATTTTCCGAACGGATATTTTCCGGAGCAAGGAAAACCAAGGTTAGGCGATATAACGTGAACGTGGGTTTGTGAGCACTTTTTTTACATTTGAGTTACAATTTTTGTACGTTTTTTGTACGTTTGTTTGAGAAATGATCTAAATTGCTGCTGTGGGAGAAAGCGACCAATGAGAGGACGCAGCGAGAGAGGGAGAAGGATATAAATTGGGGTGAGGCAGAAGGAGGGAGTTGTTAGGCCTCCAAGTGTCAAGAGAGCGAGCTATTTTAGCGAGAAAGTACATGAGAAGCACAGTACCCAAGATGGTTGAATGGTTAGTAGTTGTTTTCGACAAGGCAGGATCAGATCGCAGCAAGTTCAGGCCCCAGCACTTAGCAGCAATTCCTCCAGCAGTTGAATCAGGGAAAGTTACCAATGTTGGAGCTATTTTCAGCGAGATTCCAGAATTGGGCAAACCGTTGAATTTTGCAGGAAGCACATACAACATCGAGGCTGATACGAGAGAGGAGGTGTTGGAGTTCATCAAGAAGGATGTTTTCGCCAAAGAAGGCATTTGGGATTTGGACAATATTTTAATCTACCCATATGGATGTGCAGCTAGAATTGCTAAGAAATAGCCAATGTGTGGAACGAGTGATGCAAAGTATGAACTCTATGAGGAATTGTGGACGAAATCATAGCAAAACTGATGGTTGCAACAACGAGAACCCAAATGAAAAAAGACTTTTGATTATGGTTATGTATAAGAAAAGTAAAGTAAAGTAAATTGAAATAAAAAAAATGATAAGTCTACGTTATATATTAAATAAACAGATAAACAGATAAATAAATAAGTAAATGTGTAAATCGATAAAATAACCAATCAATGGATAACTAGTATATGAGAAAAGCAAGAAGTTATTCAGTTGATTTTTGGGTAGGATAGCAAAGTTAAGATGAGGATTAAAATTAAGAGAGTGAAAAAAAAGAGATGGTGATAGTGATAGTGATGGTGACAGTGTAATGATATTGAAAGCAAGTGAGATTAATAACCAAGACTAATTAGATAATCAGCCAATTTTTCAACAAAAGTTGAGCATTGGTTTGGTTGGGTACCTTTAGTATAATGAGCAATCACAATAGATTGGTTTGTTCTAACACAAAAGATACCATCAACTTCATGTTTAGCGTGAATAGTTCTGTCGTCGGCTCTTAACAAGAAATATTTAGTGCCTTTATAGTGCAACCCATTGCTTTGCAAATGAGAAGGTTCATCAAAACCAGCTGCTATTTCGGCAATTTCCTGAGAATTGAAAATCAAGCCGTTGGATTCAGCCCACAAACCCTTGCCATCTCTGGAGTAAATGGCAGCACCATTGGAGAAGCCACTGTTGATAATGCTATCAGTGTAAGCTGTGATGGAGCAAATGAGTTAGTAGAATGAAAACTGGAGGTTGAAAATTAGGCAAAATTCAGCCAGGTATTAAAGACAGTGGAAGCAACTCACAATTCCAGGACATTTTAGCAAAAAGAGAAAAACGAGAATTAGTTTCAAAAAAACAGAATCAGCCACCAACAGACGAGCAGTCAATAGCAAAGTAGAGTTATATCAAGACGAGATATAAAACGAAGTTGCAAGTAGCAGTTGAACTGAGCAAAAGGGAGAATTTATAGGGAGAGTCTCTGGAGGTGAGCAGAGCCGACGAGGAAGAACCACGTCCCCGTGCAAAATGCGTTGTGAGTATGGGGTGGCCTGGTTACAGCCGCGGGACCGCAGCAAAGTCCCCCTAGAAACAGCACGTATGCACCAGAAGAGCATTGGAAAGGGGTTGCCCGAACAGCGGTGCGCTCTTTCCAGCACCGCCCAGCGCCAGCTCGTTTTGTTCGCTGGAGCTCTTCGAGGCCCTGGAAAAGCCCTGGAAAGCTGAAAAAAGCCGGAAAAATCCGGAAAAAGCATTTTCAGCGGTGCTTTACCGGGAATCGAACCCGCATCTCAGCCAGGCGTTTCGGGTTCGACTCCCGCTGCGGGCGTTCTTTGCGCGTCCCAAAATGGACGACGATATAATCAGGTCTTAAGCAGCTTTCGGGCTGGAGCTGGAACTGGAGGAGGAAATCACACAACCATGTCTTCCCAAAACACTGCTCCTCCCATGTTCGACGACAACAGCGAGCTTGCTGCCGAGCAGCTTGCGCTTGTGCTTTCTCAGTATACCTTTGACTCTTTTTCCATTCGAGCTACCCATAGCAGTGACTCCACCGATGCTGCTCCTGCGAGAAGAGACACTGGATCTGTCAGGGAGAGATTGCTATCGTACTATGGTGCAAACAAATTGTCCTTGGTCAATGTCGTTCAGATCAGGGAGATCTTCAAAAACTGCATTTTCAAGATCAATCTTCCTTCCATTGTGTATCTAATCAAGAGGAGAATCTTAGACAGCTATTTGAATTACACTTTTCCTACTCTCTATGAGTACCACACTCCCAACGAGAATTTTGATGGCAATCTCAGCGACAATCTCAATGAAGATATTGGTGTTGCTAACAGTGACTTGGAATTCTTAAGAAATCTCGTAACATCTCAAGTTAATGCTCAAGATAATACTGATGGGTTTGTTAAATTGGATAAATCTCAATTTACAAACCAAATCAACCTAACCAACAAAATAAAATTTTCAATTGATTATATCGACGATGATGATGAAAAATTTATAACTCTACTTGCTGATAAATCAATTCCTTTCAATCAAATCATCAATACAATCAATCCTCTTAATCCAGTAAACTTAAATCAAAGAAATGGCTTCATACTAAATTTCGGTGGAATTATTACTGATTTAATCTGGCTACAATTTTCTCTTAACAAAAAAAATATTAATAACAATATTCATGATAAAAATGATTTGTTCAATACTAATTTAAATAACTCGATTTCGAATTATCAATACCTTTTAATCTCTGGTATTCAATTTCATCGATCAAATCAATCTGAAAACTTATTAAACCCTTTTTTATCCATTTTTAATAATAATTTTAACTACAATTCAACCTTAAAGATTTACAAATTAGACATGTTTTCAAATCATCTATCTCTTTTTCATTCATACCTTTTTAAAAACTGGGGTCATATTACCTCAATTAAAATTTGCCCAATTGATTTCAATAAAAATAATTATCTGCCCACTATTATTCATAATGATAACTCGATCTCTTTGATAAGTTGTCTATTTTCTGATGGTAAAATTAGATTATTTAAAATCTTTGATGATCAATTTTATAATCAATATAATAATGATAATAATAACAACAACGACAACAACAACGACAACAACAACAACAATAATAATAATAATAATAATAATAATGGTGATAATGACACAAATTCAAACGATACTCAACACTATCAACAAATGATTAAACCAATATTAGAAATATCTCTACCATACCCTTATAAGATAACTTGCTATGATTGGCTTGACTCCACTTCAATAATTGTCGGCACAAATAATGGTTACTTGTCTCAATTTAAAATCATCGACAATCATTACCCAGTTCCAATTTTTTTAATTAAAAAACATGACAGCTACCTTTCAAATTTAATAATACAAAAAAGTTATCCAAATTATAATAATACTATCATTGTAACTACAGGTACTGATGGCTATACAATCCAATCCGATTTAAATGACTTGATCAATTCATACAATTTGTCCTCAAGATCCAAATCAATGAGCTTTTTAATCGATTTCTCTCCAATTTTATTAGCATATATAACGTCTGATTTAAAAGAATCGAAAATCTCCTCACAAAAGATTTTAAATCAATTGTCCCCCCTAACAAAACATGATGGCACAATTTCTTCATTAAATGTGTCAAATTTGCATCCAATGATATTAACAGGAGGTTCGGATGGAAATGTCTTTTTAGGAAACATGTTGAGAAGATTTTTAAATTCTAAAAAGGGATCAACGCCAAATTATAAAGTTATAAAATTATGGAGAGTTCAATATAATAGTTTTACCAAGATTTATAATATACTATCAAATTATGAAATTTCAAAATTATTACCGACTGGGGTGGTGAATGAAAATGGGAAAAATGGAAAAATAAAGAATAATAAGGATAAAGACAATGATGTGGATGAGGATAATGAGGATAATGATGATGATGATAAAATTTATCCTCCAGAAATGTCCGTTAATTGTTTAAAATGGAATAAAAATGTCAATTGTTTTAACTGGTATGCAGTAGGAACGACATGTGGATTAGTTATTATTGAAAATTCACTGACGGATGATTATGGATTTTAAGATGATGTATAATTTGGTTTACTCTATTTAAATCTAGTATAAATGTAATTTAATTTAATTTAATTTGAATTTAATTTGAATTTTTTCTTTTTTTATTTTTATTATTTAATAATCTAATAGTTTTGTTTTTCCTTTGAATAAAAATAAGGCAAAAAGAAACAAAAAAAACAAAAAAAACAAAAAATAAAAATAAAACAATACAATGCCCAAAAATAGGAAAAAAATAATGTTTTGAAAGATAATAATACATTAAGATAAAATTAGAAGGAAAAAAAAAAGGTAAGTAAAGAGTGAGTGAAAGAATGAATAGATAGATAATTAGATAGGTAGAATAGAAAAGAAAGGAAATTATTGATAAAAAAAAAAAAAATTGAAACAACAGAGAAATTTAGATTGATATTCTTAGTTTGAATATTGAAATTTTTTGAAAATAGTAAGATTAAACAATTTTTTGTTTTACGAAAAATGATTTGAGGTGTTTTAATTGAAAATAACCAACAATGATCAATACAGCTAATTGGATGATTGACCATTTGACTACTCTTGAATTTGTACTTTCACTTTGATCTCTAAAGAGAGCTTCTCTTTCTCTTATAAGTTGTTGTTCTCTTTGAATTTCTTCCACTTTACCATTCAAATCGTGGATTCTACTAGTTAACCAATTGACATCGTCAGTTTTCTTTGAATCAACAGCAGCAGAGTAACCGATTGCCATATCTAATAAGATTCTAATTCTTTGGTCTTTTTTAGGGTATTGAGGAGTCAAACAAAACTTGTGCTCGCCAGAATCTGTAGAGGTGAAGGTAAATTCGGAATCAGATTTTGATTTTTGAGAGACAACTCTGTGATTGTTATCAAAAGTTTCATCGACAGTGAGAGCTAAAACCAAGTTGTCAGGGTGATCAAAAGACTTTGTTTCGTCGTTATAAATTGCAGCATCAAATTTGGTTACTACTAAAGTATCAGCAGGTAGCTCTTCAAAGAAGCACTTCTTTTGGCCAGGGGTTGAGTAGTAATGCAAGGCATCTGATAAATTGAAACAAGAGAGTAGTATGAGCACAAAAGATAGAGAGTATGGAAAGGAGAGAAACATCTTGAAGGAGCTTTGGTGGGCGAGAGTGAGCTGAATCTGCTGGCGATGGAGGATTATCTGCTGGTATATAACACGAGTATCAACACGATCGAAAAAACAGTTGTTAAGTATTGCCGGGCAGAAGCCGGCGGAAGAGCGCCGCGCGTGCGCGGGCAGGGAAAATGCCGCCGGGTGTTTGTGGCAGCAGAGGAAGAAGAGAGATAAGAGGAAGAGAAAGCACAGAAAGAGGAAGCACAGGAAGAAGATATAAAGAGAGGTTTTCTCCTGGATGAGTTATGATCTGGTTGGACTCCATCGCCAGATCCCTTGCTAAGCAGTATCACAGCTCACCAGACAGACTACAACAAAAGAACCCGTCGCAATGACAGTAACAGCAGCTATCAACTCAATTAGAGAAAGAGTAAACTCCAGTCAATTGTTGAGTTCAGACCCCGTTCGTAAGAATGAGCCCAAAATTGTTGAATTGACCTCAGCAGAAGTCAGAAAGATCGAGAAAGTCGACCGAAATAAAGTTGAAACATCAACTGCAATAAAAGCCGCTGAAGGTGACGATGCAAAGCAGGAACTCAATAGTATCACCAATGTTGATGCCCATGATGCTGCAAGTGCAATGGAAAGAATGGGACCAAACAACAGTTTCCCTGAAAAGATGCTCAGACCAGCAAAGGCTGTTGTTGCAACAGCTCGAGAACAACTCAACTCAAGAGTGTATGATAGTCATGGAAAGGCAATTATTCGAAGCAACTTGGATCCAATCTTGAAACCAATCAACGACAACTTGAACGATAACATCAAGAAGTTAAACATCGACATTGAGCCTGTTCCAAAAAAAGGGTACTCTAACGAGCTTTCCAGAACCACAAGACTTATTTCAAGATCAACATCTTCTTCCATCAACCAGCTTTTAAGCAAAAATCCCAACCAAATGAGAAAGGACTTGTTGCAAGTGTACTACAAGGCCTACGACGAAGACGAGAAGAAAGACGCAAACATCTTGTCCAAACACTGGAACGCTGCCAATGCTTCTCTCAAGGCTGTTTCAGCTGTAGTTGGAGCCTCCAAAAAGCAGATCTAGCGTCTTTGCTGGATGATCTCTTTTGCACTCTATAGTTGCTTCTAATTCCCTGTAGTTCCTTATAATTCCTTATAACTCTTCACAAAACGCTCGCTTACCTAATCACAACTCTAGCTTACCTAACGCCTGACTAACAACAGTACTTAAGCGCGGGCAGAGCGGCCGAAGGCGGGGTGTGTTTTTGTGGCCGTCGGCGTTCGTTTTTCCAATCATAGATTGTGGCACACGGGTCTCGGTGTGCGAACAGCCAATCAACGCAGCGCACGCGCCATAAGGCTTCTTTTGAACGTTTTCCAGCCGAATTTTTGCAGACCATCATCAAACCCATCTAGAATTACCTGATCAATATTCTCAGTTACACTCTATAAATATTAATTCTTTTGGCTCTGGTTTTGCATTTTCCTTTGTCTTTAGAATCAATCTCTCTCTGTTCTTTACAGTATTCAAAAAACACTCTCTGAAATTCCCCTGAACACTCTTGTCCCTAATGATGGATGGAAAGCAAGTCAGAATTGTATCTTTATTGATACTAGATACAATCTTCTTCTTACTAGAAGTCATAATTGGTTATGCAGTTAACTCCCTAGCTTTAATTGCTGATTCCTTCCATATGTTGAACGATATCCTCTCTCTTTTTGTTGCCTTATGGGCTGTCAAACAAAAGAAGAAGGAGGCCACTGCTGATTATACTTATGGCTGGCAAAGAGCTGAAATACTTGGTGCTTTGATCAACGCCGTTTTCCTATTGGCCTTGTGTTTTTCGATCCTTATTGAAGCTATCCAGAGATTGATTTCTCCCCAGATTATCACCAATCCAAAGCTAATTCTCTATGTTGGTTGTGCAGGTTTAATCTCCAATTTCGTTGGTTTGGTATTGTTCAATGAACATGGCCATTCGCACTCTCATTCCTCATCCTCGAGTAAACATTCTCACTCTCACGCCAATGCTAATAACTCATCTTCAGTCAGTCATTCCTCCTCGGAAAACATCAATGAAATGTTACCAGAGACTGTTGTTGGAAGAATCGACGATGAAAGAACCTCTTTGTTACACTCCAAAAATACCCAAGCTCAAGCTCACTCCCACAACCATGCTCACACTAAGAAACACTATCATGATAATCCACATGAACATACCGACCATGATCACTCTGATCATTCGGATCATGAAGACCTTGAAACTCAATTGGTACAGCAAAAACCTAAAAAATCACTTAATATGAAAGGTGTCTTTCTTCATGTTCTTGGTGATGCTTTAGGTAACGTTGGTGTCATATTAACTGCTTTATTCATTTGGAAAACAAACTACTCCTGGAAATACTATTTCGATCCTATCATCTCCTTAGTTATCACTGCCATTATTTTCTCTTCAGCTCTACCTCTTTGTAAAACCTCTTCAAAGATTTTGTTGCAAGCAACTCCAAATGACATTTCTGCTGATGACGTTCAATATGATATCCTAAATTTATCCTATGTCAAATCGGTCCATGATTTCCATATTTGGAATCTCACTGAAGATATCTTAATTGCTTCTTTACATGTCGAATTAGATGCCTCTCCTGAAAAATTCTTTGATATCTGTGTTCAAATTAAAAAAATCCTACATAAATATGGTATCCATTCTGCAACTATTCAACCAGAATTCAAATCCTTGGATTTTAATACTATCAACTCTATAAACCCCATTAGTAAATCATCAACCATTAAATCAACATCATTAAAGAAATCTCAATCAAAATTACACTCCCAACCTCAACCTCAATCTCAATCTCAATCTCAATCTCAACCCCAAACTCAAACTCAAACTCAAACCCAATCCTCAAATGTATCTCCAAATGCAACTTTAATTGCAAAATCAGCTCCTTTAGATCATTCCTTAAGTTATGGGTCTGTTAATAATGGTTCCCAACAATGTCTTGTTGATGAAGAAACCGGTTGTAATTCCTCTGATTGTTTACATTAATTATTATAGCATCAATTAAAACTTTTACAAAATTCAATTCAATTTTCTCATTTATTTTTTTTTTCACTACTCCTTTGATTTTTATTTTTTTATTCATTTTTATATCCATTATTTCAATTTTTCACTCACTCACTTATTTTTTTTTCTTTTTTCTTTTCTCTTGCTAGTTGTAATTAGTTGTTCAATCACTAATTTATTAATTTTTTATAGTATAATATAATTGTACATTTATTTTTATTAACCTAAATCTAAATAAAAATCTTATTCCGAACTTTATTTCAAATTCTATTTATAATTTGAATTTTATTTTCTTCCAATTTTGATTTCGTTTCCGGTTTTATTTTCTCTTTTATTTCTTCTCTTACTTACAGCTTAATTTTACTAGTTCTTGAAAATACTCTGGAAAAATAAATTAAATTACTTTATAAAAAATATATTGAAAAATTTTTTGTATCTTGGTATTTTATTTATAGATATATACTACAACACCCTTATTTTAAAACCTTACCATCGCTGATTTCAATTGACTTACCACCAATAACAACAGGTTTATCCCAAGCCCACATATTATTAACAAAATCTTTAGTTTCAGCCGAGCTTGCATCCAATTTCTCATATTCATACGATTCCCAATCAGGTGCAACCTCAAATGCTGGTTTGAAATCTTGTCCTCTGACTAGAAGAGCACCAATAATACCATTGTTATTATTAACTCCATAAACAACCAAACAACCAAATAAATATTTAGTTGATGCTGATAACCTGTTGAAAAAGCCTCCAACCAAATTATTTGACATAAAAGTCAACGTTAATTCGTCATTATATTTATAACCAACTTTCCATAAGGACCATTCTTCGGGGTTAAAAAACTTATCCCAAAAGTATGGTAAAGCAGTTTCTCTAGTTTCCTCATTAGAATAAACACGTTTCCATTCATCTAATGGAATTGTAGATTTACCTAAGGCTTCTAATGGGTGTTTTTGTTTCTTTTTAACAAGTTGTTCATCTTCTTGATCATCTTCTTTGGGTTTTTGTTTCTTTTCTTGTTTTTTAGGTTGTTGTTTCTTCTCCTTTTTTGGTGGAACAAATTCAACAGGTTTTTCTCTAAATTTGTAATCTTTGTAAATTGGATATAAAATTGGATGGCTAATAACAGTCTTGTACCATCTAACAAAGTTTGGAAATTTGGCTCTCCATTCATCACCCCACAAATGATCAAAACCTCTTGTAGCCAATGTAGCAGAGAATAAATCAGCCAAAGAGATTCTTTCCCCAACTAAGTAAGTAAAATTAGTCAATCTCTTCTCAAAGACATCAACAATCTTATCAATTTCAACCAATGCATTTTCAACTTGTTTTTTGTTGTAAGGAGAAGCACCAGTTAAAGGCTTAAAAGCTAATGGCAATTGATACAATAATTCCGAATTAGCAAAGGATAACCATTTGATAATTTGACAGTAATCCTTAATAAGAATTTTTTCATTAGTTGAAGAACCTAGCAATTTTAAAGTATTCTTGGGATCTGAGGATTTTAACAAATACAAATTGATTGCAATACATTCATGCAACTTATAACTTTCAGCATCAATAAAAGTTGGAACCTTTTTCAAAGGAAAATTTCTTGTATAGTTCTCAGCATCTGATTCTGGTGTTTTGACAGCAACATCTAACTTAAAATAGTCAATGAAGGCTTTGGGCAAAACACCACGAATGGAAGCAGTAGTATATAAAGTAGCTTGGGACATTGCAATGGGAAATCAGCTAATTAACAAAGATAGTCAATTTTATCAAACAGTTCAAAACCAATTAAGAGTAATTGAGTTGTCAACTTATAATGAAAAAAAACAGCGAAGAAAAAAGGAAAGAACTAAAAAAATTAGTAATTCAAGGGAACAAATTAGAATTTTTGACAAAGACTTGGAAAAAACACGGATGTGGCACGGAATGTTGAACCACCGTATGAAATATGCAACTGTGTGCGGATATCTGCACCGGAAATTATTTACCACCAACTCGGTAAACTTTTCTCACCCATAATAATGGCAACTGCACCAAAGTCATGCAGTAACCGCAGTTACGGTAGTACATGTGCTTTACCTGTTAAACTGCTTCTGTATCACGTGACATGTAAACTTAAAAGTTCTGAAAAATTCAGTGAAGAACAAAAGCTGTTGAATGAATTGACTTTTATTTATTGTTGTTTAGATATTCTCTGTTTCTCTGTTGCATCAATTCTGGTTTATCTGTTGCTTAGTTGGTTTGTTTATTTGACATGGCTAGAATATCTGTGCTAAACTCCAGCAATGACACCAAATCCAGCGAGTCCACCTCTGCTGAAACTGCTTCCACTGTGTTGAATTCAGACTACAAGATATCTCTCAAGAAAAAACCATTCTTCTATGAAAACATATTTATCGAAGTATTGAATGCCAGATTTCAGTTCCTATCAAGGTTTTTGTTGTTTATTTCTGCTGTGGTTGCTTTTGTTTCGAATTCAATACATTACCCAGTGCTCTTCAACTCCAATGCAACCTCAACTAATTTTCTAAAACAACAATCCCCAATATTGAACTTCAGTCTATATTTTACTCCTAACTCAATTGTATTAAAATTCTTATTGCTTTCAGCTCAATTTTTAATAAGTTTTGCAATATTCAAACAAATAATCAACTATAAGAAAACATTCATCTTAATGGGCAAATCAAATACTTTCACTCCCTTTTTCAAAAATTACTTTAATCAATTTTATAATCAATTTTTAATTTTAAAAAATTTCAGAGTTTTTCTCTTTGAAATTTTTCCTTTAGTTTATTCATTAAGTTTATTGTTTTTTCTGCTTCCACTAATATCCCAGTTCAATTTGTTATTAATACCTAAGATTCACCAGTATCCCCAAATTAATGATATTTTGATTTACATTCTCTTTTTGATATTTTATTATTCAATTATAATTTCCTCAGTTTATCATTTCCTTAACCTAAATCATTTTCCAATATTGAAGTTTAATCAGTTTCACAATAAAATTGACTTTGGAAATATCTTTTCATTTTTGTCATTAAATCATTTTAAATTATTGATCTATTTAAATTTATTCATCAATTTATCAGCTTCTTTTATTTACTACATTTTGAATTTGAAAAGCTTCATCTATAATTATTTGATTTTTACTTGGTTACCTTTAGTTATTAACATTAACACAGATATTCCATTAAGTAACTCAAATTTTTCTATTTTCTATTTTTTTTCCTTTTTCAATCAATTTTTAAAATTATCTTTGATTTCACTAAATCTCTCTATTTTTTACTTGATTATTCATAATGCTTTCAAAATTTATATTCTACAAATCGGTTGTTTACATTATAATCAACCTTTATCATCAATTGCAAATGACTCAAAGACCCAAATAGATTCAATCATTTCAGGCTTGTTATCTAATAAAGTGTTGATCAAAACAACTGCCTATCAGGATTTGGCTTATTTGTCAATTAATGATCAATCTTTCAGAAAGAATTTATACACAAATTTATCAAACATCACTGTTCCTGATAACAAAACCATTTCTTTTAATAACAATGACAATACTAATACTAATACCAATAAAAATGATACAAATAGTAAAAAAAATAACTTCAATAATAAAAATTATAAGAATGATTTCAAAAAAAACAATTTTAATGATAATAAAAAGAATAATAACTATAATAACAATAGCAACTATAAAAACAACAACTACAAGAATAATAACTACCAAAATAACAACCAAAAAAACATTAAAACAATTGAAATTTATTCCTGGTTCATTATTCTTCATCAAATTGAATCGTTAATTAATAATTCAATTAAGAACATAAATAAAGTTTTGGTTCAAAAACCCAAATTAGCTTTAAATATAAATACTAAACCAAGTAAAGATGAAATAAAAATTAAAGGAGATATTTCCGATAAACTATTTGGCAACATAATTCTTAATTCAAACTCAAATAATAAAAATAATTTAACTGATGAAGATTCCAATCAAAAAATTAATTTGACTCCAATTAAATTCAAAAATTCTAGAATATTTTCAAATGTTTATGGCTTATTGCAAGATCCAGATGCAAAACAATCAAATTTAATTATATCAAATATTCAAAACTATGCAAATCTTATAAAGAACAATTATCCAATTTATTTAAAGAAATTTTTGGATTATCTTTTAAATAATTACAAAGTTTTATCTTTCTTATTCAACTCAAATTTCAAAAATGACTCACAAATCATTTTGAATGAAAATTCAACAAATCTAGGTAATTCAATCATAATTATATCAAACTTGCTTTTGTTTTCAATTGATGAATCATCTATAGGTTTAAACTCAAATATTGTTTTTACTACCATTATCAAAATTTTGGATTTGTTAGACAATTTAATTTCAACCACTGCTGTGTTTAAGAAAAAATTTTCAACTGAAATAAAAGATAAAAAAGAAATTGATATTATTTCAGAGATTCACGATTTAGCAATGCTGTATTTTTTCAAAATATCAGTCAAATATAAACATCTAATTAATGATTTACCCTTATCAAAACCTGTTTATAAGCTTGCTAAATGGTCAATTAACCAATCTTTAAAATCAAACAATGAGGAAAACAATTCAATATCCGATTTGAATATGAAGACTTTTGACAATTTGAAATCAAAATTAAATTTAAAAATGAAAGACTCAAACCTTTCTTTTTTAGAGCATGAATCCTCAAATCAGTTTCAAAATCAAACATCCACATCCACTGACACTTCGATGATGTATGATAATTTCAAACAAGAAGATGATGTTACCACATTTGATGTCAGTATATTATATTGATTATACTTTTTGTTAAATTGAAAATAAAACAAAAACTTGTCTCATAATTTTTTTTCATTATCACATTTTTATTTATTGCTTCATATATTATTTTTTTTTTGTTTCATAATGAATCCATTTAAGTTTTTTTATTCTATACTTATGTACAAGGAAGTTTTTAAAACTATAAACACCTAGCTTAAGGATATAATCAGAAATAATTACCCCATTGCAAACAAAAAAAAAAGCATTTTTTCCTCAAGCTTTATAAATTTTATATGAAAATTAAAATGTTTAATACAAAAAAATCTATTCTACATAATGATAAAGTTCGTCTTCTAAAAGATCACTTTTACTTATTAAATCCATTGAATCCTTGTTACCACTTTTTAATTTAGGATCATTCAAACAATCTGAAATTAATACCCATGGATCTTTTGAGCCTCCCCATTTCAAAACCGAATTTTTAAATATATGGCCATTGTTAGTATTAAAGGGGTTTTGATAAAATAATTCATTATAAATTTTAGCGGCAATGGCCCTATCTAATGTGTATGTGTAATAAGTTGAACCATATGTTAAAAGATGACTCCAACCACCTATCCATTTTGATTCATCATCAGCAAATATTTGCAATTTTTTTTCTGTATCCCAATAAATTTCCTTTGCAAAATTAGTTATAGACTGAACTAAATCTTCTACGTTATTTAAATTTATCAAATTTGTATTTTTAAGTGTAATTTCACTTTTAATTCCATCCTTATAAAAAATTGGATTTGGAGTATTGAGATGCAACTGTTGGTCAATATAGGCCAATTTTATTTGAGAATACAATTCGCAATATTTCAAAACATCATTTTCTGATTGATTTAGATAAATTGATTCATGCAATTCTTCATGAGGCCCTATATTAAAATCTTTCAGTATTTTGGAATCATAATGTTCACCGATAAATTCTAGAACACGGATATCTTTTGCAAAAGTTTCCATTAAAGTTGAGGGCAATTCCACAAAATCTGTTAAACACCTTGTACCAGAGACATTGTGTAAATTTGTTCTTCCAAACATTGAATGTAAAGAGTGACCAACTTCATGAAATAAAGTTTGCAAATCAGATAATGAGAGAAAAGCCATTTTTTGAGTCAAGTTTGAATTTAAGAGGACCTTTGACTGCTGTTTGAAGTTACAATTTAAAGCAATTATAGGTAATTGGTAAACATCACCGTTCAAATCTCTAGCACACTGAATAAAACCTTGAGATGAGTTTTTGTTTTGAGGAACTTTGTCATCATTTAATATTTCACATTCATTCAATTCTTGAGGGTTTGTTATCTTTCTTGAACAAACAATAGTGTAGTGAGCAGGATTTGGGGATTTGTCATTTCTTTCAAATAGATCAAAATATATTATTCCAATAATATCATTTTCATCTTTTGAATCAACAAGTAACACTTTTCTAACATCTTTATGCCAAGTTTCTCCCTTTATAGGATTTATGGGTAAGAATTTTACTCCATAAATAATTGATAAAAATTTTGATAATTTTTCCATTACGTTACCGAGTGAAAAATATTCAGAAATTGGTCTATTAAGAATTTGTGGAACATTTACACCATTTCCATGGTTGTATAAATTTATTCTTTTTTGCTGAATTAACTTTGCAGCTAGATAATCTCTGTCCCATGGTCTAATAAAAGATATTAATTGGCTATCATCTAATTGATCAACAGAAGATTTTTTGATAAATGAGTTATGAAATATTTCTAAGCTTGGATCGTTTACTTTTATGGAACTATTTCTATAATTTTGCAAGTCTAGCCATTTGATTTCCGCTAAAGTTTTCAATTCTTCTATACATTTTGGTTTAACTTTATCTATTAATTTATCTAGAAAAAACAAAACGTTTTCGGGAGATTTTGACATTTTATCCTTTAATTGAATGTGATTAAAAGTATTGTATTTTAATTTTAGAGATAGGATTTTTCTTGAGAGTAAAATTTTTTCTAAGATTTTTATTTGAGAGTCATGATGAGAATAAAGGCTTAGATAGATTTTTTTTCTTATATCTTCATTATTTGATGCCATTAAAACTTTATATGATATGGAACTCATTGTGGGGATTCTGATTTTATTTTTGAAGGTAAAATGTGAAAAAATATTCAAAAGATTATTTTCATTTATAAAATCTTCTGGTAAGGACGATATTAAATCTTTATAGTTGAAAACCAAATTTGAGGAATTTTTAAAATTTGAATCTCTTGAATTTGAAATGAATTCGTATTCTAAATGAGAAATTTTATTTGATAATTCAATATAAATTGTTTTAGATTCCTCGCTTAAATTGATCCCAGAATCTTCAAAGTCTTTAAGTAAAATTTTGCCCACAAGAATTTCCTCATTTGATAGAGAGTCTTTAATATGAGCTTTTAAGGGGTTATTTAGTATATCATTTAAATTTGTGTATAAATCAAACGAGGTATTTAATCTTATCATCAATTCGTTCATTTTTTGATGTGAAAGATTAGAGTATTTTAAAAAGTCTTTATTTGGATGGGAAACCCTTAAAAATGAACACAAGTCAATAACTTTGCATAACAAATCACTTAAATAATCTAGGTCTTTGATGTAATTTCTCAAAATATCATCATCGGGATTCTTCACAATTAGTTTTTGTAATAATTTCTCAATCTTTGTGACCATTATATCTGAAAATTTTTCTAAATCTTCAGGTTTTTTCAAGTATGGATTCATAAACAACCCAGTTCGCAGCTCATTGCCAAAAATACTCAAATTCGGTATGTTTGCTAGTCCACTCAAGTAGTCCTTGTTTTTGGAAAAGGACAGCCAGCATTGTTCATTATCAAAGATATTTTTCAATAGTTTGTAGGAACCATCTTTCTCAATGTCCTTCTGCACAGTTTTGTCAAAAGCCACAGCAGTTTTCAGAGGGTCTTTCGAGGCCAATTTGTAGTAGGGCCTCCAGAAGTCAGTTCCCAAGACGTTTCTATCATTTTTGCTTCCAAGTCTTTGTACCAAAGAGCTTCCCCAGCATTGAGTAAAGCTGAAGAAGGGTCGCGACACAGTCGACAATGACCTGGCCTGGCTGGAGATTCTCACCAAGCTGGCGATGGGGGAGCCCACAACATCAAAGCTTCTCACAGACAAAGCAGTTAGTCTCATTGTGGCAGCAAAATCACAGCAGCACTCGTCTCTTTCCCAACTGCTGCTCAACTTCTGCTCTTCTCCAGGCCTTCTCCTCTCCAGCACAAACAGCTCTGGCTTCAGATCTACCACGACAGCTGGATGTTGGATGAGAAGCTTATGCTTACGTCAGCACATCCAGCATTACATCAGCAGCTCCGGTTTCTCTGGGTTTGGAGCTGAAAAATTGAAGAGTGCTTTGAAGGACAAGAGCAAGAGCTCAAGAACCATCAAACACTCAAACCCTCGACATATCTTTGATCACTAAGCTGGTACTGGCTGGTACGATATTTATTTGCTGTTCTGGTTGGTCTGCTATCTCTTTGCAATTGTTGGAACATGGCTGCTTGTTTTGCTTCTGCTGTAAGGTCTTCCATCGTCCCTAGAGCCACTTCTCGGGGTTTTAATTCGAGCATACACAACTACAGATTTGCCAACAATATTGTGAGAAATAACCCACAGGTTCGTAATATTGCGAGTTTTTTCAGAAATGCTTTGGGCTTGGATCCTCCTGCTTCTCCTGACGACCCAACTACCGAAAATCGTTTCCATCCCTGGGACTCCTCACCTTCTGCCGAACTTAGAACCAGAGCTGCCACAATCAAGGCTAATGCTAAGTGCCCTGTGAGCCATAAGGATATTCAATACACTTGCCCAATCTCTGGTATTCCAACCCATCATTCGAAAGAAGACTGGGAAAATGATCTCGAATACCATCAATCCAAAAGATACGAACTTCTCAAAAAAGTTAACATTTATGAACATGACTTGAGGTCTGGTCGTCCATTCCCTGAATTCGAGTTTCCTGAAGAACAAGAATCCGATATGTTGGTCAATTTCCTAAACTGGGATACTTTTTTTTATACAAGATTATTCTATTCCATGGATACTGAATTCAATTTGGCTGCTGCAACAAAAATTCTAAGTTATCCCATAACAATTGCATCAGTTTTGCACGAATATTCTCCTTATTTCTTGAAACCAAAGGGTCCACTCACTTTAGAAGGTTTAAAATCAATAGCCGCATTAAGATATACTTTATATCCAGACGAAACATCAACTTTCAGAGACAGACCTTTAAGAATTTTTGTCTTGGGTGCAAGAGCAGAATCACAATTACCTGCTCATATTTGGAAACAATTAAGTTACTTGTTCCCATATGTACCATTGGAATTACATTTTGTTGGTCCTGAATGTTTATTTGATCCGGAAAAGAATCTTTATATTCAATCCGATACACCTGTTGTTAAAAGAGTTGATGAAGATTTTGCTTTAGTTCATCATACTAATTTTTTTCATGTCTATCACAAATCTCAAGATTTCTTGCCTTACGATCCTTATTTAGACGTCTTTTTCCTTTTCCATCCTGGTTTAGGAGCCCCAGAGACTAATGGCCAATGGGATGAAACAATAAAGGGTTTATTAGAATCAAAATGTGCCATATTTACAACTGGTTATAATGAGTTTGATACAAATAGAGATATAAATTGGCTATTAAGCAATTATAACAAAGATTTAGATATCTTATTCGAAAAGACCAATAACATTTTTGGTTCAACTAAATGGGAACTTAATGATTCAAATCCCCATGAACTTTATCAGTTTAACCAACAATTATTTGGTTTCAGAGGTAAACGTTATCATGCAATCAAAAAATAATAATTCTTTAAAATTTAAAGTAAAATCAATTAGGAATAACTTTTAATAAAATTACAATTTAATTTAATTTGTTCAATTTTTTTTTAACTCTTATTTTTTTTTTCTTAATTTTATTTTGTATTTTTTTTGTTTTTTTTTGTTTTGTTTTGATTTCAATTATTACACACATTATTTTTTCTTTTTCTTTTCAATTTCCATTTTACTTTTTATTTTTTTAATACTTCTATAAGTCTGTTACCTTCATGAGTTGAGTTTTGCTTTATTAATTTTGTTTTTCTTAATTGGTATACTAATTGGCATAAAGATAGAAAACAACAAGAAGAAAAAATGGCAAGAGAAAGATATATCTATTATTAATCTGTTCATAAAAACGTTAAACTATAAATCTTGCGGCAAAGCATAAATATTTCAAAATTTTGTACATATTTACAATATATCATTCTAATAAATATTTTGTTATTAACCGATAAAACAAATCCGAAAATAGATTTATATAAAATTGTAATACCAAGTATCAATTAAATTTAGTTTAATTTAATCACTTATTCTTATTCTTATTCTTATTCTTATTCTTATTTTCAAATAAAATAAAATTATTGCTTAGATTCAAAAAATTCTTTGATATTATTAATCATATCATTTTTTTTGGTTGCTGGTTCAATAAAGCCTCTATTCTTCATTATAAATTTTCGAAGCTGCAGGACTTTAAAATCACTAAGTCTATTTTGTTGCCATGCAGCCATTACATCTTTATTCGTTAAATCATATTCAACTGCGATTTTAGCAGATTTAATTGGCTTTTCAATGTTTTCTTTCATGTCATTAACTGCTGCAAAACCATTAATTCTTGTATTCCATATTTGAATTAATAAAGCTACATTGCTCTCAATATCTTCATCAGTCATTTGTTTCATTTCATCTTGACTTGGAATCGATGAAACAATGAGTTCCCTAATCTTACTAACTCTTTCTAACGTTTTATCAAAATTACTTAATAAGTTTTTCCGTTTTTCATAGTCCTCAATTTCCCAAGCTTTAGATACATCACTATCAGGATCAATTTCAGTTTGTAACACTTCATCTCTTAAAACCTTATAATGCCATAAAAGTGAAGGATTACTAAAATCATTTGGTTTATATGCATTCCACAATTCAAACCGACCCAATATACCTTTTGTTAATGCCAATAAATTCTCATCAACTTCAACTGACATGACATGTTCTGGAATCCTTCGAATGCAATCTTTAAATGGCAAAGGCATTAAAAATAATCCTTCGGGAAAATATAGACCTTCTTTTCTTTTCACTTGTTTGTTTCTTTTGTTCAAACGAATCTTTTCAAATTCATAATTCTTCGAAGGAATCAAAGCAAATAAAGCGGGTGAGGAATTTTTCTTCAAATAACCCCAGATAATTGCAGCTCTTTTGGTTTTTATCATTGATTGATAAAGTGAACTAAAAGCTCTAAATGAATTGGTGAAACTACCTTCTGGGTTAGGCGCAATAAAAGATGATTTTCCAAAATTGTATTGTGGATTAAATGCATCTTGTATTTTTTTAAATCCAATAATTCTTAACCATGGTTTGGAATATTTTATATGGTTTTCATCATTGCTGTCACCTTTATTATTTTTATTATTTTTATTATTTTCATTACTTTCATTTTCAAAATTTTCAAAATTATTTATTTTTTCCAATTGATTTTTATTTAAGATTATTAATTCCTCGCCAAATTTATAACATTTCACAATACAACTTGTTTTATTTATTTCTTTACCACTTATTTGATCGATATACTTGAAGGAATTATTAACTTTTTTCAAAATTTGGCTTTTTGAATAAAAATTTTCAGGCTTTTTTGGGGCTTCACGACTGTACAACCCAAAACCCTTCACTGAAATTATTAGATTTGGACCAATTTCAAGTGGACATTGAAAAAGAACTCTTTTAACTTCTTTTTTCCTCAAAACTTTGGATTTAATATCATTTGAAGCAGTGTGCTTTGTATTGGGAGCATCGAATATAAAATTATTAAATCTCTTTGATTCATCTTTTTTCTTTGAAATAGAAAAGGGATCTTTAGTATGTTTGATAAATAAAATTTCATTATATAAGTTTGGGTTAAATGCTTTTTCTTTGCTTCCAATAAAAAAGTTAACAATATTGATATATTCACTATTTAAATCCAATTTAATTGTTCTTATTTTTCTTTTTAAACTTTGGCCATTTTCGGAATTTGGATCAAAAGGTTTATCGTTATCAGTGAAGAAAAATATTTTTTTATTATTATATTTTCTACTTTTAGTATTCATAAATTCGGAATTCATTTGAGCAAACACTTCATTTAATCCAGTTTTTTTGGATTCAAATTCTTTCTCATTAGAGTATTTTATTAATGGAAATAGTTTATACAATGGGTCATTTAAAAGGTCGGGATTTTCCAGATCAAAAATATTATCGTCACCATTATTATTGGATTGAATTGGGGTATCTTCTAGAATATCGTGAAGTTTTTTTATATTTTTTACTGATAAATCACTCAACGAAAATAAAGAGTAAATACCATTTCTCTTATTATCGCTGGTTTTAGAGCAGTTGAAAAAGTAGCAACCAACACCAGTTCCTTTCATAGTAATGGCTAAGTTTTCCATTAAGATATCCAATGCTTCTAAAATTTCACGTAGCTGAGACTTTCCATTGAGTTCTTTTCTACTTGTATACATTGATTGTGATAATTCAATGCAGAATATTATTCCTTCACGAATTTCATATTGCTAGAGGATGAGAAAAATAGTTAGTGAAAGTAGATGAGCGCAAACAACACACACAACACTCACATTTCTGAAAACAACAGCATTGTCATTAGCATTTGTTTGGGTAGACATCGTTAGTCCTGAGACTGGTTGATACAAAATCTCAGAGCTGATAAGAAATCATTTATTCAAGTGATTTTTGTGCTTTGAAAAGGAACGTCGATTTGGTTTCGCTTTAAAGTTTGTAGCCGCAGAAGAAGGCGTGGAACCGCAGAAGAAGGCGTGGAACCGCAGAAGCAGCAGAAGAAGCAGATAAAACACTAAAACATAACTCCAGATTGCGAATATAATTATCAATTAGAAAATAGAAATACAAAAACACATCCTATAGAATATTGCATAAAACTGTGCGACAAAAAAAAATATAGTCAAGTTAACTTTCACCAAAACTGATTATCTTTGGGAGGAAAATTCATCATATTGTTGTAGAATCGTCTGGTGTTTTCTCCAGGTGTAAAACTATTCTGGGGAGGAATATTTGGCTGCGATAGTATTGGAGTACCATTAGGCGTGAGATCCAAGGGTGTCATGTTAATTGCATTTGGAAAACTCATATTGTTCGTGCTTGCTCCACCTGAATTGAAATTTTCCACGTTATTATTCAAATTATTGTTGAAATTATTCATATTGCGGTTGAAATTGTTGGTCATATTACTCCCATTATTAATCAAGTTAGTATTATCAAATCCACCAGCATTGCTTAGTTGGTTCACATGTTGAAATCCGTTATTATTAGAAATGTTATAACCCAAATTGCTGTTTGTGTTATTAAAATTATTATCGTTGATATTGCTATTGTTATCATCGAGACCCGTAAAATTTGCGTATGAATTATTAAAGCTTAATGCTCTGCGTGAATTTATGTCTCTTTCTCTAAAATCAGAGGTGGATTCAAAGTTCTCAGAGTACTGTTCATCATTGTTTCTCGGTGTTCCACTAGAACTGTTGGTTTTCATTGGCACTGGACTAAAATCAAACACTTCTTCCCAATGAGACTGTACTTGTTTATAGATTGGCTGGCCTCCAAATGGATTATTAACATCATTGCTATTTTGAAATAAACCACTAATAGAAGATGGGCTTAATGCTTCCCCATTGTTACCTCCATTATTAGCCCCAGTATTTCCATCATTCATTAATTGTTGGAAGTACTTATCATCAAAATCAACGTTTGATAAGGTAACATTAAAGAAATCGTCCATTTGATTTTCCATAAAAATATCTTTTAACATGTTGTCAAAATTTTCAATTGAATTTCTGTGCTGAGCAGGTTCAAAAATAGGAACCCTTTGATTGGTTTGTCTAATGTTATTAGAAATGTTTTCATTTAAAAAACTCCTTTGTCCATTAATTTGATTAGGATTTTTTGCATGCTGTTTATCAAACAAAGATTTTACAACAGGAGTTTCCAATTGAGGATTAGGATTCATCTCATTACTCTTAGCTATACTGTTATTTTCCTCATTAAAATCGCTAGCAAATAAGCTATTACCGGAATTGAAATCTTTAGAATTATTGGAATCTATAGTTTTTAAACCAGAAATTGGATTGCTATATGGTGAATTATCAATTGTTAATGAATTTTGAGAAGATGCTAAAGAAATAGTTGTGACAGGACTAATAAAATTTAATGGATCAACCAACTTTTGTGTATTAGATAAAGTTAAAGAAAAGTTATCCTTTGAATTACTATTTTTAATATCCACAAAATTTGGTTTTAAACTTTCAACGGCTTTTTCCTTTCCCAACTCCTTCAAAAGTATAACCAAAGAATTATTAGTAACAGTCGTTGTGATAGAATCAGACTGGTTGTTAACATCAAGAAAATTATTTAAAGAACTGTAATCACACATGCTCATAAAATTGTTATCTGAGATAATTTTTAACCAAGACTTAATTTTTATCAAAATTAAGAAAAATTTATTAAAAATGATTGAAGTTTGAGAATATTGCTTATATTTATAATAAAAACTGTTAAATGTTTCAATTAAATTAAAATCAATCTTTTTAATCTGTTTGATATTATCAGTATTATTATGTGCATGTGAATGTTGTATAATCAATTGTATTAAAACTTTTGCTTTTAACAAACAAATAAAAGCATTCATTGGTCTGTAATTAAAAAACGTAGGAATATGTAATGTTTGCTGGCAAGTAACTAAAAATAAAGAGATTAAATTTTTGCTTGAATTTATTAATTTTTTCAATATCAAAAGATAAAAATCATAAATTTTCAAATATTCATGACTTTCTAAATTAGTACGAGAACTATCACCAACATCATTAATATCGTTATCTGTATTATCATTAAAAAATAATGTTGAGGTTAAGATTTTGCAAATAATATGGTCATACATTGTCATAAGAATATAATTATAAGTAATACCAACCAAATAACTTTCCTTTGCAGTTGAAGAATTATCAGTTAATCTATAATCATACATCAACCGTAGTAATTTATTTTCAAAGCCTGATACAACAATCTTGAGATCAGTTTGAGTAATTTGATCAGATTTATTGTTAAAAGATTTAGAAAATTTTTCAAAATGTTCATCAATTTGTTTGTCATTTACTTTCTTATTATTAGGTTCATTATTTGTAGTATAATATTGATCAATATTTTTATTATCCTTTGAATCATTTTTAAAAAAAAGGGAGTAGCTATTTGAAAAAAATAATTGCATTTCTTGACCGATTGATAATAATCTAGATAAATAACTTAAATAAATATCAGATCTCTGAGTGTCTTTTGGATCATTATTTTGGTTATTCAAATCACTTATCAAGGCTAAAGAGCAATTTTCGTGAATTATGCTCCATGAAACCAATTTAAATTTGGGTAAAGCTAATTCTAAAGAAGCACCGCAGCAATAAGTAGCAAGAAAGGATCTTATTAATTTTTTTTCATCATTTGATAAAGGGATATTTCTTGATAAGCTATTATTAACAAACTCGCCAGATTTTGTTTTCAAGTCCAAGACTAAAGATAAACTAAAGCCTAATAGTAAATCTAGTTGGTGTTTAAAAGAGCCCCATTTTTTAGGAGGAGAATTCCAAATACAAAGAATTAAATAGCAAGATATTATATCAATTAAAATATCACCAGTTATACAAACTCTTTGAGACAAATTTTTTTCCAAGTAATATGATAATTTATCGTGTAGCTCCACATCATTTTTATTTAAACAAGTTGCAATGATACATGCCAATAGTAAGAGAGGTTTATTTTTTATCATGTAATCAAAAGAATAATGTAGGGGGATTTTAAGTATAGGCCAATAAGGTAATAAGTTCGATTTAAAAAAATTAAATTTTGATATTGCGGTTTGATAAGTTAAGAATTTTAGTCTAATTAATTCTTCTAATAAATTTCTTTCATAGGGAATTGGAGGCAATTTGGATATAATATGAACTGGACCTTCTTTTAAACTTGAATAGGATGATGATCTGTTTAAGTATTGGGAAGAAATTGATTGTGTGGGATTAATGTTTAGATTTGAGGGATTTGAGGTTGATAATGAGTATTTTTGGTTATAAAGAGCTGTTTTTTCTTCAATTATATTTGATAAAGTTAACTGTAATTCTAACAATTGGTTTTGAGATGCATATAGTTTATCAATGTCATTTTTAATTGAGTTTAAAGATTGTCTATTGTCTTTGTTAATAGAATTAGTGGTATCAGTGTTATTATTATCATTATTATTATTAGTATTATTCGTTTTATCATTATTTGTAATGGAAGAAGAAGAATTAGTTGAAGAGGTTGTTTTTTTCAAGTAGTCAACGGATTGGAATAATTGTTCTATTGCATCGTCAATTGACATTATTGGGTTTATATTAGAAGAATTTGCAGATAATTTTTTGCTTTTCAAATTAGTTTTTTGTTTTTTTCTTGGTCTCGTTGTTTTGAATTTTGAGGTTGGATCATGATACAAAGAGCACTCAACACCAGCAGAAAAACATCTTTTGCATGAAGTATAACTTGGGTCATCATAAGCACATCTCATTTTTAATCGGTGGCACCTTGCACAGGCTCTAACCTGTCTCCATTTGTTAGCAAAGTCCGTAGTATTTAAGGAAGCTTGTTTTGTTGCTGGTTTAGTAGGATCATTATTATTATTACTATTATTATTACTATTATTATTATTATCATTATTTTCATCTTTACTGGAGATGATTTGAGTTTGAGTTTGAGGTTTTTGAGGTTGGTGTGTATCGTTTTCCTTTGAATTCACCATTATAGAAGGAGAGTTATCAGGATTTATATCTAAATTTGAGCTCATTTTATTGAGTGCTGAGATATAAAAGAATTAGGAATGATCTATTTGGGTTTTAAATTTTGATTGAAAATGATAATATAATATAATATATTGTAAAATAAACCCAATAAATAACTAAATGAATGATATAAATTTTATTTTTTGGTTTGAGTTATGATAACTTTAATAGGATTCTTTTTTTTTTTTGTATTGAATCCCTCTCTGTCTGAAGATTGTTGCAGGTCAGTTCAGTTGAGATGATTAACTACGATATAATCATTCTCTAATTGAAAACGAGCAAGGTAAAACAGTGAAAAAGAGTTTTATTGATACTTCGATAGAGATAAAAGTGAATAAAACAGACAGATTAAAATTTCAGACAAGATATAAACTGATTTTGTCCTTGTGAGCTTGCAGCTTTTGATTTGTTGATTTGGCTGTTTTCATGGGTACTGATAATGCATGACAGGGTATGTGTATGCACACAGCGGTGGTTTCTGCATGCATTTATTTCGCCGTTATGGTGGATTTGATGGATTTGGTGGATTTGGTGGATTTGGGCGATGCGAGGAGGTGGTTGTGATGTAGAAGAGTGATGGTAGAATGGCATAGTTGCTGTTGAAGGCTGAGAAGCACGACGCAAAATATCAGAACAATAGGTGCGATTTGGCGAGATTGAAGCAGAACTGTGGAAAAATGCAAAAGAAGTCAAATATCAGTGGGCATGATAAACCTGCTCGAATCGCTTCTGAGATGAGATGGGAAAGGAAATGTGAGATAACCAACGAGCATTTGTTCAATGGCTTCTTTGGATACAATTATCGAAGTGCATCTGTATGTCGATGAGGAATTGATTGTGGTGGCAGATGATAGAGATTAGGAAGCATATTGTGCTGAAAAACCATCGGCAATTGGCCAATCAGAAATGAGGAGTTTATAATAAAGAATATGCCATTAGTTCGTGGTTTTTCGTATTGAGGAATTAGTGAGCAGTAAGTGGGTAAGTGGGTAAGATGATAGTCTACAAAGATTTATTGAAAATATATAGTAGGTTTATAGATTATAAATTAGAGAAACAGGGGAGGTAAAGTCAAAAATCAAAAAAACAGGTTCATAGATTGCAATTACATTATACGATCGTATTTATTTAGTTAGCTTTGTTGAAATATTCTTTGGAGTCAGCAACGTCTGGTTTGATGGTTAATTCACCTGGGGTCCAGTTAGCTGGACAGACTTCACCGTATTTTTCAGTGAATTGGAAAGCTTCCAATAATCTTAAAGATTCATCAACATTTCTACCAACTGGTAAGTCATTGATAGTGATTTGTCTTAAGATACCTCTTGGGTCAATTAAGAAAATACCTCTTAAAGCAACACCTTCTTCTGGAATCAAAACACCGTAATCTTTGGATAAGGAGTGATTGGTGTCAGCAACTAATGGAATGTTGATTGGACCTAAACCACCATCTTTTCTGGCAACATTAGTCCAGGCTAATAAAGAGTATTCAGAATCAGTGGAAGCAAATAAAACCTGGCAGTCTTTTTCAGAAAACTTCTTAACAGCTTCAGAGTAAGCAATGATTTCAGTTGGACAAACAAAAGTGAAGGCCAATGGGATGAAAGCCAATAAAACCCATTTACCTTTGTATTGATCTAAAGAAACAGTTTCAAATAAACCGTCAACAACAGCGGTTTTAGAGAAAGTTGGAGCTGGTTTTTGGACGTAAGCAGACATGTTGATAAGAAGTAATTAAAATGGTTAGAGATTAGGATAACTGAAGAAGAATTGATGAGGACAATTGGATGAGGAATAAAAACATCAGACGAAAAATCAGAGCAACTTCCCCGGCTTATATACTTGCACAGAACTTCAAGGATGATTCCAGCAGACGGGTAACGACTCCCCTCTAGATCTCGGCCTCTTACTAATGAGCGGTCTATTATTAATACCGGAGCCAGGCCGTTCTGCGATCCACACTCCTTGCTCATCACGCTCCTCGTTTCTTGCCCCACGTCTCTCCTGCGTTTTCTTTCAAGAGCTTTGCGCGGGTCTAACGCGCTACACGCGTGTAAATGCTTAGCATCACTGCCTGGGCTGCAGGAGGAAAATTTCTTCTTTTGGCAACACTGTTTTCTACCATTGCTTCACTAAATGTTCAAGAAACAAATAGCAGCTCCTTGTCATTTATGTTTAAGAGTAAGTCAGTTTTACTTCTTTGATTTTGTTTTTGTTACGTGAAAGTTTATGCTGTTTTTTGATTAAATGTAATGCTTTAATATGCCAAACTTTTTACTTTATAATTGATAGAAGGTCTTGTTTATTATTATTTACTAATCAATAATTATTTTAAATGCAATAAATATGTTGTTTTTTTTAGTTTTTATTTAATTTTTTTTGGTTCTTTTTGAATAACATAACCTGTTTTACTTTTCCTTTGAATTACGGCTTTTTTTTTTGATCGTTTTCCGGTTCGGACCAGTCCGGGATCTACTTTTGTTTTTCAGACGTAATCACTCAATGAAATTGAATTCAAAAGAAATAGCGATAAATCTACTCTTCAGGTATTCATCGAATTTTATTGTTCATTAGGAAAATAAACTAAATTAGAGAGGATGAAAAGAATGACAAACAAAGGAATAGTTTATTTTTCCAAGTTTCCAGTCACTTCTCAAGTGTTTTATAGATCAAATTACTCTTTTGCTTTGGTTAACTTGAAGCCAATAGTTCCTGGCCATGTTTTAGTTTGTCCATTAAGAGTGGTTGCAAGATTAAAAGAGTTGACTAGTGAAGAATCCGTTGATTTCATATTAACTGTCCAAAAAATTCACGAATTCATTGAAAAGATGTATAAAGCTGATGCGTTGAATATATCAATTCAAGATGGTCCTTCTGCTGGTCAAAGCGTTCCTCATTTACATGCCCATATAATTCCTAGATATAAAAAAGACGAATATGGTGATGGAATTTATGATAAATTAGACCAGTTTAATTTCGAATTATCTGATATACTAATTGAACACCAAAAAATAAAAATAGCAAAAGAAAAAAATTATGATCCAAACGAATATAAAAGAAAACAAATGGTAGTGTCCCCAGATATCGAAAGGAAACCAAGATCAATGGAAGTAATGGAAAATGAAGCCAAATGGTTAGAAAACGAATTGAGGAAATTCAAACTGGTTCAGGTAAACTTATAAATTAATAAATTAAATATACCACTTAAATATCATAGTATTTAGAATATAAATATAGAATTTAATTAATTAACAAAAATTAACAAAAATTAAAAATAATCAAATATATACTATAAATTTCCAAGTCACCATATTTTTGTTTTGTTTTTTATTCTTTTTTTTCTATTTTTATTTTTATTTTTATTTTTTATTTACAAGTTTTATTCAATTTAAAAAACAAACTTTTAAAACTTTACAATTTTAAGCTGACGTATTCATGCTTTCTTCGTATTTTTTTCTCAATTCAGCTCTCTTTTGATTCTTCAATCTACCTTCATGCTCTCTTCTGTTTCTCTCGCCACCATTCTTCTTTTTGCCTAATTTCAAATTCGCCAATTTAACCTTTCCCTTTGAAGAAATGAATTTATATCTCCAGTTTATAATGTATCTTCTAATATCGGTCTCAACACCTTTTTCTTTCATTTCTTCTGCAGACATTCTAAAAAACTCGTTCCACGATTCAAACGCCTCTTCGTTTTCAACAGTATTTCTACCAATCTTTTCCAAAAAAGTTTTCACATCTGGTATTTCTTTAGTAGGTTTGGGAATTGGATATATAAATCGCCCAACTGCTGTCAACGGATTGCTTTCGTCAAGAGCTGGTAGTCTTCGCAAGGCAGGACCTGTCGATACAAACAACCTTGCCTGGTTAATTATTCTCAACTTGTTCATTGTTCTACAGACTGTTGTTTTCCACTCTTCTGAGCTGCTTCAAACCACTCTTCAATTGATTGGCTTCACAAACACCAAAAAAACAGCGCGGTTACCCGTTTCAGACTCCACGATATAATCGACCACAAAAAGACGAAATGAAAGGAAGTCATCGTCCATCGATGGTAGTTAGAGATATTGAACCATAGCAGATGGGCGACAAACTAGTATTGGATGAGTTGCAGTGGAGGAACCCTGAGTGGATTCAGATGTTTGGCATCAACACAGACAATGTGCTTGACTACTTTTCTCAGTCTCCATTCTATGACAGAACTTCCAACAACCAAGTATTGAAGATGCAGGCTCAATTTTCAGAAAACTTTTACAACAGGAATTTGTTATCTGAATTGAAAAAAATGACTGGAACTGAATTCATTGTTGCTCATGTCAAAGAGCCCGATTTTTGGATCATCAGAAAGCAAAATCGCTTGTCGATCAACGAAACTGTTCCAATTGCTGATTACTTTATAATTGGTGTCAATATTTACATGGCCCCTACAATCCATTCAATTGTCCAATCAAGACTATTGAATACTTGTTTGGCTTTGAGGAATTCCCTAGATTCAATAAGAAATTTGGCTTATTTCTCTCCCTCGCAGGGCCATGGATACATTGTTGATCCTAATATGGATTCCATAAATGAAAGCAATAACGCTACCAATGCTACCAACAATAACGCATCTCAAACCTCAACAATTCCCATTAATGATAGTTCTGTGAATTTGAGTCAGACACAAAAATCTAACACAGAGTCTCAATCTGCTATCGATGAATCTGTAATACAGGCCCAGCCCTCAGTAATATTTGATCAACTTATAAAAGTAACTTACAAAAATCAAAAACCATATTAAAACTACCAAAGAATTTCACCCAAAAAAAACTACATATTAAACTATTTTTTTCATTTATTTGTCATATATAGGGTATCAATATAACTAATTATAATATACCATCAAAACTCAAAACTCAAACTAACAACAAAATTTTACTTGATAAAAAAAAACTAAAAAACTAAAAAAACTAAAAAAAACTAAAAAAAAATTAAAACAAAAACTGTAACAATTACTAAACTTAAGTCTCCAAAAAAATATAAACAAGTATCAATCCACTAAAGTTCAAATAAAATCTCATAAGACTTAAAAAAAAAACATCTTAAAAAAATAACATATAATAGTTTATAACACATCTTTTATATTAATCAGTACGTGTGAATTTAAATTTGAAAACGTTCATATCATATCCACTATCATCCATTTTATGCTTGGTTTCAACACACCATCTCATAAACAAATGGAAAAGATAGAATAATGATCCTAATGCCCTGAATGCTGCCAATGCTGCAACAGACCAAAGAATGAATGCCAAATAGTTGTTACCACCATTAGTTCCAACTTGAAATACCTGTGTGATAATCATAACTAAGATCATATTACTAATTAACCAAAATAAGACTACCCTAGTTCTAATGTCTCTATAATAATCGGTTTCAGAAACCTGTTTTTCTTGAATTGTCTTAATTCCCCTAGGAGTTTGTCTTCTAGCTCTTAAGTTAAACAACGTTTCTTCATACCCAGTGTCAATATCTCCTCCAGTTCGGATATCTACTTCAACAATTTCTTGTCCAGACTCATCAACTTTAATAATAGCCGTACCTAAATCAGTAGCAACTTGATTATCACCTTTGGTACCCCACGAAACATCATGGGTATTGCAAAATGCATAGATTTGTAATGTGCAAGTGTAAAATGGTAACATGAGAAAGTATTGGAAAAACGAATTGAAAATGTGCCATGGGTCCAAATAAATAAATGACATTATTGCATAAAGCCCATATGTGGATAATAATGAAACAACAATATTAAGAGAAGCCTCTTTGTCTACATCATCTGAAGATCCTAAAGTGCTGAATATAAAATAGAAACCACAACCTGTTGCATACAATGCACATATAGTCAATAATATCATACTAAAAAGATAAAGATGTTTTGCACCTTGAGGTCTATTTCCCATTGATATAATGAATATGGCAGTCAAATCACAAATGCAAAAATACTTGAAAATGGTGAATAGCCAGTAACCACCATTGTTGGGAATAATATCACTATTAACCATAGAACCAGCCAAAAAGTAAAATGCAATATAAAAGTTTCCAAGAGAAAATAATGAAAAAATCAATTGGACAAATTGATAGAAAAATTCAATGTGAAGGAAAGTCTTTCTTAAAAACGAATGATCTGTTTGCCAAATTTGTCTGAAATGAATTTGAGAATAAAGAGCTGCAAATAAAGCACCATTAAGCCATCTTCTTCTTTGAGAAATAAATTCTGGAATATTATCCGGAACATCAGTTTCACCTTTTGCTTGTTTAACATATTTCAAAACCCATTTTTCGTTTTTTTTAGCAACTAATTCCCAACATAAAATACGATCTTCAGCCAAATACATGTTAGCAGAGAAAACGTCTCTACTTGATCCAGCTAAAGTTTCACCTTTAAAGTAAGAATATAAAGGACCAGTTCCATCATCATGATTTTTCAAAGCACAGTACCTATATGCTGACAATGCACCAGGTAAAACAGAAATATATCCAAACACAGATTCCAAGGGTTTATCCAAAATATTAGACATTTTATATTCAAAATTTTGTGAAGCAACAAGTGGATTTAACAAATTTAACCCACCTTTTTCCTTCATTGCAATAATTTCTCCTGCAGCACCGGCAACATTAGAATCATTATCAAAGGCTTTCCACAAATGATAAATTGCTGGAGCTTCAGGTCTTGTTCCAACATCCAACAAAACACACACATTTGGATCCAATAATGGACAGAATGCATTAAACAACCATCTATGAGAATTAATTTTCTTCTTGTTGTTTTCCTTAAGACAAAATAAAATTTGAACAGGAACTATACCTTTTTCAGCACCTTGGAATTTTAAATCTGTATCCATTGATACTTGGGTTGTGTACTCAAAGATATGGGCTTCTACGGCATCATTATTGATATGATCTTTGGCAATACCATCTTGATAGACACCAAGACCACCAAGAACTTCAAGCACCCCTGGGTGAATTTTGGCTCTTCCATCTGCAACAATAATAACTTGGACTTTTTTCCAACCATCTTCACCCCAAACTCTTGATCTATTTCTTTTACATAAATGAGCAATGTTTTTTAGAACAGCATGCATAGTTCTGGTAAATGCAATTTCATCTTCATTATAAAGAGTTATACAAATAGCGACCTGGGTTTCTCTACCTGCCTGTGATGCTCTTAAAGTAAAACCACTTTTAACAAAATCATCTGGATCAGTTGTGCATGCAGTGTATCTAACAAATAGAAATTCTTTATCGTCTCTTTTAGGCAAGAATGAGGCTAATTTTGTTGGAATTGGATTTTCAAGAACAAAAGTACCATTTTTCATTGGGATTTGTTTTCTGATTCTTGATTTTTTTCTTCTTGGTTGTTGTTGAAGAGGAATTGAGTGCATCATATTTTTATCAAGATTATTAGTTTCACCTGAATTTATAGATTGGACTCCATCAGTGCCAACGGTGTTATAATCATAGTCTCTTTGTTGATTTTGGTTTTGATTTCCAAAAGAGACTTCTGTCATGGCATCATAATCATTGTAGGGACTTTGGGCACCTTTTTCATAAAAGAAGTTTTTTTCACTTGAGTTTGGATGATTATAGGTATTATTTGAGTAGTTGGATTCACTTTTATCAAAAGAAAATCTATCACTAGAACCATGTGGAGTATGAGCAGAATTCAAATAATTTATCTTTTCACTAAATTGATTTTCATTTTCGCTAAAGGAATCTTGACTAAGTCTCTGGTTCATGTTTAAGTTTGGAACAGTTGAATCTTTTAGAGATCTAAAATTTTGTTGATCTTGGTTAGCTTTAACGAAAGTCGATGCTGAAAAGATTGGTTTTGGTGGAGGAAGAACTTTACTATTGGATAATCTTGAATATTGGGACCCAGTTCTACCCAAAGATTTCGTTGGAGAATCCAATTGGATCATATCATCATATTTTTCATCAAATTTATCATCTCCATCAAGATCAATGATAAAGGGTTTTTCTTTGGTTCCATTTGATTTTTTAAAACCGTTAAAAATTGATTGATTTTCATCTTCCTCAATAATAACACTTGCTTGTCTGGTTCTTTTTGGTGATTCTAATCTTGTCCATTGAGATCTAGGAGTTGTGGACAGTAAACTGTCGGAGTTTAAATTATTAAGACCAATTGTATCACTAAAATTTGAGTTGGCAGTTGATGCACCAAATATGCTTGGAGAAGATTGTAGAATGCTTTTATTCTCAAGATTTTGTTTTGAACGTCTGTTGAAAGATACTGAAGGAGAGAATTTTTTAGTTGGGGAAGGTGGTCCACTAGTGCTTTCCCTTGGGAAAGCATTAAATGACATATCATCAGACATGACACTTTCATTGTTTTTCTTTGGAGAGGTATTGATGACTGATCGTTCTGGTTTTCTAATCAATGGGGATACTGAGTATTTGTTTGAAGAACGAAAAGGACTTATGGAATTATCATCATCAAAAGGATTTGACATTTCTAAAAAGTTGCGAGATCAGTTTTCATCAATTGTTTATAAAAAAACTTAAGTAGATTTTTGTTTAGTAGAAAGTAAGATAAGCGAGATCGAAGGATATTGAACAATAATAAATGCTCGTGAATGATATCAAAAAGATTAAGCAATAAAAAAAGGATGTGACTAGATTTAAAAGAATCAAAAAAAGAAATGTAAATGCTTTTTAGGTCTCAAAAAAAGAACAATTAAAGGAACTAGCAGTTAGTTTTATATCAATTCTAGTTTATTGGAAAGATCTAGCAAGAGATTCAAAAATATTTCAAATTTCCCAAAAAGGCAAAAGGTAAATAACCAATTTGGGATCATCGCACCATTTCGACCTGGAAAGTGAATCAAACTCCACCTCGAAAACGGGCCTGTACTGGGAAGAGTGTTCGGGTTTTGAAGGGAAGTTAAACACAAACTCTTTTTGGTTCTGCAGATATACCATTTAAAGAAGGGGTAGTGATCAGGTGAACCCGCAAATTGCAGCACTTCTCTACCATCAACTTGTGGAAATATTTTAAAGGCGATTTGGTCAGAAATCAAATGTATGGAGCTCTGGAAAAGATGGATGTGAGTTGTGAAAAAGGGCTTAAAGGTAACCATAGATTTGACCAATTTTATCACAATTAACCAGTTTTGTCGTTATTGGCTATTTGGTAGATACACTAGCAAACCTTAAAGTGCTGTATTTTATTTCGAGAAATAGTTTTTGTAGTGGGCATTTTCTGGATAACAGTCAAAATCGCTGGAAAGCCAGTGGAAAGGGTCTCATGCAACACATTATTTGTTTGAGACACGCATATAGATGCAAATATACTGCATTTATCACGTGAGTCAGGGTAATAACAACACGTGAACTGCTAAGCATTTTTTGTTGCATGTGGCTGTGCATTGTGGTTGATGACCTTCATCCACGTGCAATAATAGAATCAATTCCTTTTGAATAATAACGGTCGAAAAGAAATACTTCAAAAAGTATTTAAGCTTCCTTTCATCACATCAAAAAATGATTTTTTACATCTATAAGTTTATTGGAAACAATTCATAGTAGATTTATATCTTTCACGTTTGGGAGTGAAAAAACCGAGTTTTTTTATCAATCTGAACCTGAAAAATCTGATTTACGCAGTTCGAAATGGCTACCAACATAACATGGCATGGAAACATCACTCATGAAGAGAGAAAAGTTTTGGCAAAACAGAGTGGTTTAACTATTTGGTTGACTGGTCTTAGTGGTTCGGGGAAAAGTTCCATTGCTTGTCTTCTTGAGGAACACCTTTTAAAGAGAGGTTACAACAGTTATAGATTGGATGGTGACAATATTAGGTTTGGTCTTAACAGTGATTTAGGTTTCAGTGATGATGATAGAAATGAAAATATTCGCAGAATTTCCTATGTTTCAAAGTTATTCAACGATTCTTGCACTTTTATTATAGTTTCATTTATATCACCATTTAAAAAGGAAAGAGAAAATGCCAGAAAAATCCATGAAGCTGACAATTTGCCATTTATTGAAGCCTATGTTGACGCTCCTTTAGAAGTTGTTGAGGCTAGAGATCCAAAAGGATTATACAAAAAAGCCAGACAAGGTATTATAAAAGAATTCACCGGTATATCTTCACCTTATGAAGCTCCAGAAGACCCGGAAATTCATTTAAAAAACTATGATTCTCCAATTGAAAAATCTGTTGAACAAATAGTCAAGTACCTTGAAGAAAATAACTATATTAAATAGAAGTGGTTGATATGTGTTTTTTTGTTTTTTTCTTGCTTTTAATTTTTCATTATTTTTCTATAAATTTCATGAACTCGTAACTTGTTTTTTTATTTTATTTCATTTCATTTCATCTTATTTTGTTTTATTTTTAATATTAAGCTGATAATTCAGGAATATTTTATTTTATTTTATTTTATTATTATACTTAATATAACATAAATGTAACTGTTGGATGATAATAAAAGGAACAACTCCAATATGATTTTCTAATCTTATTATCTGATGATTTGTCATTTAAAAATTTTAAAGTCTCTTCTGGAATTTTTATTGTATCAAACTTGATTTCCAATCCGTAGTTGTTTAAATCAAGTTCAACCACTTTCTTGTAAACATCATAGCATACTTCTCTATCTGCACCCAATCCATTAAAAAACGAAAAATTTCCCTCTGGCTTTAATAAACCAACAATTAAATCAAATAGTTCCAACATATCCTCATAATGCTCCGAATATGTATCATAATAAATTCCATTGAAAAATACGTTTTGAGATAATAATTTTGGCAATTCAGTTTGCCATCTCCCCTTTAATATTTTGATATTGGAAATTTGGTCTAATTTTCGATTTTCAATTTCCTTTAAAACATCAGGATGTGCTTCACATATAAAATGAGTGAATTTAAAACCTTTGGGTAATGATTTTCCTTTTTTTTCAATAATAGAGTCAATAATACCCATACCATAGCCAATGTTTAAAACATTAATTTCTTTGGTTTCATCTTCCTGGTAATTTTGAAATAAGGAATCACATCCTGCTTGCATTAAATTTTCTTCCCATCTCATCATAACACCATCATTTCCTTCTTTGGTTAATAGAGAGTTATCTTTGTATTCGAGTTTGGATTTTAAAAAGGCCTCTTGATTATAAGATGGATCGGCTTTATCGTCTTCAATAAGATCTTCATTTGTTTTTAAAATTTTGATATTTTTCTCAACTATTTGTGGATTATTATCTGTTTTTTCATCTTCAATGGAATCAACTCTGTTCTCTATTATTTCGCTTTCTGCTGGTTCATTTTCCTTAACCAGTTCATCCGTTTTATCTTCAACAAACTCAAAATCAGAAGCGTCTTCGATTTTTCTCAATAATATTTCTGCTCTCACTCCAGCATCCACAATCTTTGAATAGAATTCAGAATCTTTAAGCCCTCTACTCACCAATATACATCCAGGAGTTTGGTTATTCCTATCGGTTAAACACCAACCAGCACCCCAAAATAACAATTCGTCAATCATTTCCAAAACCACATTTCTTTCAGATTCAGAAACATCTTTTGGTATATTTGAGCAAATCAAATGCAATGGAGTGGTTGCAGAGGTCACTTCAGCGTTTTCAATATTCTTCTCATAGTTGGCAACATCTTCCAAGGTATACGTCGCTGGAATTCCAGACTTCAAATAATGCTTGAGTGGTGAAAGATATATATCTCTAGTAACTGGTCTCTCTTCGAAATAACATAGTTCATGTAAATCTGACATTTTTGCCCACTTTCTTTACTGGTAATAACATTTCTTTATCAATAGCAAGAATATTTCTTCATCAAAAACCTGGTTGAAAAAAAAAAAGAAAAACCAGCTGTGTGGGACCAAGTGCTCAGCTTCTACTCAGCCCAACGTTTAAACCAAAACTGCTTTCAAAATCTCGATAATTCGAGTGTTACTGGATTATTTGCTTGAATTCAATCCCACTGACGTAATATCCATTTCTCTGAACAAAACTTGAGGTGTAACTTACCAGTTTGTGTGAATTAAATTAATCGCTTTTGAAGCCCGCAAAGCTGGATTTTGAAATTTTTAAGCTTTGAAATTTTCAAGAAAAAAAACCTGAATCAGAAAAAAATCAGAAAATAATCAGAACATAATCATTAAAAGGAAAGCATTTCTACTGCACGAAGCTCGGTATCTTTAAGTTTTATTTTATCATGGCTAGGCCACAGAAGAACGGAAAGAAAAATTTTGTAACACAATCATTAGACAGCAAGATATCAAAGTTGGTCCATGATCTATTGAACGAAAGACCTGGAAGGTCAGTGAGAGATATCACAGTCTTTGAAACCTTGAAGTATGTTCAATCTCACGATCTCTCCTTGCAAAGAATGAAGAAAATTTTGTTGGAAAAATCAATTCAAAAAGCTTTGGTGCTAATCGAAGCTGATGAAATTGAAAATGGTTATGCTTCAAACAATAGTGTCGTGGAGATTCAAAACCGTACTGATTTGGTTGAGGTAGAAGATAGTAATGCAATGAATAACACTGTTGTGAATCTTTGGAATATTAAACCTGCTTCAAAAGCTGCTACTGCAAATGAGTCACTGAATTCAGTAACAGAATCACCTAAAAAGAAGTACAGCACTGTTGCACAAGAGGCAGTGATAAAAAACGAAGCAAAAGAAAACAAAGAAAGAACAAGAAAAAGAACTAAAGAACCTTCAATCTCGGGTCTAAATAAAAGACAAAAAGGTATGTTTTTATTTTTTCTACTGTGTTATTATTTGTGCAATTAGCTAACTAAAATCTAAAGTAGACAAAGACAGGTCTCCTCCAAATGCCTCATTATCTCAGTTAGGTGGAATGGATGAGATAATCACAGATTTATTGGAAGTAATTGGTATACCCATATTGCATCCAGAAATTTATTTATCAACAGGCGTTGAGCCCCCAAGGGGAGTTTTGCTTCATGGGCCTCCAGGTTGTGGTAAGACAACCATTGCCAACTGTCTAGCTGGGGATTTAAAAGTCCCATTTTTATCTGTGTCTGCTCCTTCTATAGTTAGTGGGATGTCAGGAGAAAGTGAAAAGAAAATAAGAGAATTGTTCGAAGAGGCTAGATCGTTAGCTCCCTGCTTGATATTTTTAGACGAAATTGATTCAATCACCCCCAAAAGAGATGGTGCTCAAAGAGAAATGGAGAAGAGAATAGTGGCTCAGTTGTTGACCTGTATTGATGAGCTATCTATGGAGAAAACAAATAATAAGCCTGTTATAATAATTGCTGCTACCAATCGTCCTGACGCTATCGATCCAGCACTAAGGCGAGCAGGTAGATTTGATAGAGAAATTTGTTTAAACGTTCCTAGTGAAGAGTCTCGGGGTTATATATTAAAATCTATAACTAAAAACTTGAAAATAAGTGGTGATTTTGATTACAAAAAACTCGCCAAAATGACTCCAGGATATGTTGGTGCAGATTTAAAAGCATTAGCTACTGCTGCCGGTTTAGCTGCTATCAAAAGGATTTTTTGTTCTTTAAGTGCAGCACAAAATGAAACAGAATCTAAAATTGAAGATGTTGAAATCATGGATATAGATGATATAAATGAGCAAAAGGAGAATAACGAAAGAAATGAAAATAAAGATCAAAATCATTTAGAAACTCAAAATATTCTAAAAGAAACCAAGAAAAAATCTTTAGATGACACTACTCAATTATCCAATATTCAGAATTTTCTACTAAAATACTCAAAGCCTCTAAAAGCACACGAATTACAAGGTCTATCTGTGGAGTTTGACGATTTTCTCACTGCATTACCAACAATTCAGCCAACAGCAAAGAGAGAAGGATTTGCTACAGTGCCTGATGTTACTTGGTCAAGTGTGGGTGCGTTATCAAAAGTACGGATTGAATTACACATGTCTATTGTACAGCCAATAAAAAGACCAGAACTATATGAAAGAGTTGGTATAACAGTACCTGGAGGTGTGCTATTATGGGGCCCACCAGGTTGTGGTAAAACATTATTAGCAAAAGCAGTTGCAAATGAGTCTCATGCCAATTTTATCTCTATAAAGGGGCCTGAGTTATTGAATAAATATGTTGGAGAATCTGAAAAGGCAGTTAGACAGGTTTTTACAAGAGCAAGAGCTTCTGTTCCTTGCATAATATTCTTTGACGAGCTAGATGCTTTGATCCCAAAAAGAGACGCTTCATTATCAGAATCGTCATCAAGAGTGGTAAACACTTTACTAACTGAATTGGATGGTTTAAACGATAGAAAAGGGATATATGTGATTGGTGCTACAAATAGACCAGATATGATTGATCCAGCAATGTTAAGACCCGGAAGATTAGATAAAACACTTTTTATTGAATTACCAAATTCTGTTGAAAGGTTTGATATTCTTAAAGCAGTAATTAGAACACATAATACTCCATTATCCAAAGATGTTGATTTGGAAAGAATTGCAAATGACGAAAGATGTAAAAATTTTTCTGGTGCAGATATTGCTGCATTGGTAAGAGAAGCAGGTATTATGACATTGAAGAAAAAATTTTACACAAATATTTCTAAAGGAGACGAAAGCATTGAAAAAGAATTATCGGATGAAGAAAATGAAATTGAGGTTACTGCCATTGATTTTGATAATGCTCTTAAAAATGTCAAGCCTTCAGTTACTGAATCAGATCGTATGAAATACAAAGAACTATCTCAGACTTTAGATAATTAAGCCAAATTATAATTATAATTAAAATTTTTTTTTCTTTTTTTTTTTCGTTTTAATGTACAATATGAACTTTTCAAAACCAGTTGAAAAATTATTTCCAAGTTTATAATTTTTCTTGGTTTAATTTATTTTAAATTTGTTTTTGTTTTTTGTCTTTTCTTGCTTCATTTTTCATATCATCCAAATATCGTTGAATGAATAGAATCAATATTCTAGTATCAACATTAATGTTGATATAAGTTAGCTCAATTTGGTTTTTGATAGGTAAAAATAATACCTCTAAAATTGTATTGATATCCAATTGGTCACTTATTTTATTAATAAATTCATTAATAGGTTTTTTTTTAGAAAGAATCTTTTCATCAAGATCATCTTTTTCAACAATAGGATTAGACAGTGGGTTTACGCATTTATTCATTACTCTCAAATAAGTTAAAATATCATCTTCAGGATGAATTGGACTAATTGTTTCAGATAACTGGTTATCAGGGGGTCGTTTGGGTTATTAATCAGCTCATTTTGGTTTAATTCAATGTTTTGTTGAGCTTTGGAATGGCTTGATGGACTGGTTAAACATACATTGGTTTTTGCTAGGATAGGCATTTTTTGATTTCTCACTTTTGTTATCTTGTAATTGTTTACATTTATAATGTTTAAAGAATTGATGGTTGATGATTTTGGATAATGTTCTTGATTGGAAATTACTGAAGACGAAACTAAAGCTTGACTATTGCCGGTCGTAAAACTGCCATCATTAGCTAAATCACTATTTCGGGGGAATCAACGTAGTTTTATTGATATTGCTATCAGCTTCAATTCTCATGATCTCACCATGCTTAATTCTTATGTTCTCGCCAGTCTCAATTGTCGTATTCTTCTTATCTGGAAAATAGTGCAAGTTAACTCTTTTCAAGCCATCTATGCCCAGAATACCACCCATTGATACCATCAGAACGATGGTATCATTATCAGAAAAATAAGGCAATAGACGAACCAACCAATTGCAATCTCCCTTTATATGTAAAATACAGGCAGTCAATATTAGAAGACTTTTTGCAAGGGAGCTTCGCTTTCTTGAGCTTCTCGTCCCAAGTTGCATCAGGATCACATACAGCCTTGATGTAGTTGAATAGAATGGTTCTGAGCTTCCCTTTCACTATCGCAACCCGAGTGATTGTAACTGGAGGAGTTGTGTTGCAGTTGTCGTTGATGTACTCAGCGATTTTCGCAGCGTCAGTTCGCTTCAAGATATACTCGTGGGTGTCCTCTACATGCTGGGCCAATCAGTCAGCAAATAAGTTCAATCTGTCTGTCGTCCACACCTGCTTTTTCTTGCGAAGACCCACCACCAGCACACTGTCTTCAGCCATGTTGAGATGAAGAAACTGCGATGGAGAGAAAAAGCTCCTCTTCTTTTCCCAAAGCGGCAGTTTTCGCTGACTCATCGAGTCGAAAAGACATAAAAAGTCGATCTGAGCTCGACCTGAGCTCGATTTGCTGTTTCTTGAGAGCCATTGTGAAGAAGTGCTTGACAATGACAGGCTTCAACTTGGAGAGATTGGTCAGACCAAACATTTGGGCTCTTGAGCCCTATCGCTGTGCCAGAGAGTAAGTGCTTGTGCCGGTGGAACTTCAGCAGAGGCAGTACTAACACACTCTTCTAGTGATTTCAAAGAAGGTATTCTTTTAGATGCCAACGAAAATGCTTATGGTCCTTCGATCGAGAACCTCAGCATTCTATCCTCCAGTTTCTCTGAGGCTGGTTACGATGTCGACATCAGCGAGTTAAACAGATACCCAGATCCTCACCAGATTTCTCTCAAGACAAAACTCTGCCAGTTCAGAAACTACGAAGGTTCGTTGCCAAACTCCTCGTTGAAATTGGAGAAGGCAGAGTACAACTCACTAAAATTGACTGCCAGCAACTTGTGTCTAGGTGTTGGTTCTGACGAAAGTATTGATGCATTGATTAGAACCATTTGCCAGCCAACTGTTAATAAACTATTGATCTGCCCTCCAACTTATGGTATGTACCACATCTGTGCCCAAGTTAATGATGTTGAAATTGTGAAAGTCCCATTGGATTTCACAACCTTCCAAATCCAGCCCGAAAGAATCATTGAAGTCATTTCAAAAGATCCTTCCATCAACATGATTTACATTACTTCGCCAGGCAACCCAACTGCTGCTTTGGTTGATTTTGATTTGGTCAAAGTACTCTTAGAATACGACGGTTGGAATGGTTTGGTTGTTCTCGATGAAGCCTATGTTGATTTTTCTAAAGTTGGATCTTCTTCCTCAATTTTGGTTAATAAATATCCAAACTTAGTAGTCTTGCAAACTTTATCTAAATCCTTTGGTTTGGCTGCTATAAGATTGGGCATAACTTTTGCTTCAAAAGAATTGGCCGGTATTTTAAATGCACTTAAAGCTCCTTATAATATCTCAACATTAACTTCAACTATTGCAAACAAGGCTTTATCTCCTGAAAGCATTAAATTAATGAGATCAAATGCTGAAATCTTAGAAAAACAAAAATACAGAGTATTGGGTGAATTGAAAAAAATCAAGGGTATTGGAAAAAATCTTGGTGGTTTAGATTCTAATTTCATATTAGTCCAAGTAATTGACAAAGATGGAAATCCAAATTCTGACCTTGCTAAACAAATCTATGAAAAATTGGCCATTGAAAATGGCGTGGTTATTAGATATCGAGGTAACGAACCAGGTTGCCCAGGTGCTTTAAGAATTACCATTGGTACTGAAGACGAAAATACTTCTCTTCTTGAAAAATTGAAAAAAGTTTTTTCTGAACTTTTATAGCTAATTTGCTTTGAATATTAATAGATCCATATCAATTTTTTTTTTTTTTGCACTTAAAATTATCATTTTAAAAATAGATTACTAGAATTCACTAAATAAAAAAAATTATTCAATTATAGTTTATTATAAATTAATTATAGTGTGGAAAAATGTAAGAAAGTTGAAAAAAAAAAAGATATGAAAAAGTGGATATTATGATAAATATGTGTGTGCAACCGTAAGATGAATAAACCAGTATTGTCGTTAATTGACTTCCTTAATAAAAAAACACCAATGAAAAACCAAATTCTGTAAGTCGAATTTAAAGTAAAAAAATAAAATAATAAAAAATGAAATATAAAGTGTTAAACTGAAATAAAAGCCAGTTATAATGTTACTGGAATATCAATCCCTTCAATTATATCACCAGTAAAACTAACAACATCAACTCTGACGTTAATTTTATTCTTATTCTTCAAAATATCTTCAGACCCAGATATAAACCAAGAATTAGTAAATGCAATACCCACAAATACGCTATCTATAAACACATTCCAGTGAGAAATTAATGGTGCACAATCTACAGTTTCTTCCCATTTAATAATATATTTATGGTAGTTCTTAGTACCATGTCCTAAACCACCACCGGCTCCAGATAGTGACATGAATGATGTGGCTAAATTAGTAATTGGTTTAATTGTCGACAAAACAGATTTTGGCACTGAATATTTATTAACTTCCAATAAATTGCTAATTGGCTTGATAAGTTTAGTTTGAGGATCATTCTCTATATCTAAAGTTTGAATTGATATATCACCTATTAACAATTCAACATAGTTATTTGGATCTGTGTTTTTGGGAATAATAACCCATTCATCAAGACTATTACTATCGGAATTGTTCAATGAAGGGAGATTGAAAAGAACATTATTATTATTGTTGTTGTTATTATTATTTGCTCCTAATAATGCAGTTGATTCGTTAACATTTACATTATTATTATTATTATTATTATTATTATTACTATCGTTATTAATCATATTATTTTTAATTATATTATTGTCAATATTGCTATTAATTTCTGATGATGTAGGTTCAACCAGATAAACATTTGAAAATAATTTTGGAAAATTTTTTTGTTCCAGTTTTAATCTTAATTGATCATTTGTAATCCAATTAATATTAATTTTTTCTAAAACACAGTACTCATTTTTATATCTTGAGGGAGTTTTGATAACTTTTTCAATAGTATGCCAGCCATTTATATCACTGTCCAAAAACTTCTTTGAGGGAACATCTAAAGAAATGGCGATTATTCCCTGAAAGACTTTGGTTTTATTTTTTCTTCTTCTTTCAATATAGTAATTTATTTCTAACTGGAAAAACCCATCCATTTCATCGAAATCCTCGTCCGAGTTATCATCAGTGAAACTTATAACAGATTCATCTAGAAGTTTTTCACCTTCGATCATTGAAATTTTTTTGATATTACTATTATTTTTAAAATCATCATTTGGATCCTTTTTAATATTGTTTAATTTGTAATTAATTTTGAATTTAATATTTTTATTTAAACAATCATTGTTAAAATTAAATAAATTTTTCTTATAATAGTTTGAATCATTTTGGTCTAATAATAAAGAATTGTTTTTAACGATTTTTAAACATGAACCACCATTAAAAGAATCTAAATAGTTTAAAGAGATTTTTAGAAAATCATAATCTGGGATTTTATTTGTATAATTATTTTGATAGGATACAATTAAGGGAATTTCAAATTGATAACTATTGTTAACCCAAAAGTCATTAAAATGTGATTTACCATTAATATTGAAAAAATTTCCCTGACCATTAGAAAAATTCGTATAGAAGATAAAGTCGCTTTTGTTATTGATACCTTTGAGGTTTTCATGAAGCGTATTGTTTAAGGAGTAGTCATGATAAAAGGGATAATAGCAAGTAGAAGTATAAGATGAGATAAAAGTTGATATTGTATCAACATTCAAACCATTATCGATCCAGAATTTTCTATCATTTTGTATGAAATTTTCATGGCCCAAATATTCATAAACCCAAGCTGGAGCAAATAAAGCAACATTTGATTCATAAGCAGTACAATAGTTGATTGCCTTTGGGGTGTCATAGCCACCATCAGATAATTGGGAACCTCTGCCCCAGACATCGATACCGACATAGAGAGAGTTATTAATACCATATAACCCAGCTATCGCTATGTTTTTTTTCAAATTATCTTCATTCCACCAATAATTAGTGAAAAAGAAATCTGAATTTTTAAATAATTCATAATTATCAACGGATAAACCATTTTCATATTTGACTTTATTAATTGAAGGAACAAGGGAATCGTACCAAATGATTTTTGAATTTTTAATGTTTAAATGTAGATTTGATTTTAATGCTTCAATAAAGGATATTAAGTTATTCGATAAATCAAAATTTGAAAAATGGGTTTCAATGTTCAATAAAAAGCCATCAAAACTATAATATTTGCATAAATCAGTAAGAATATCGACAAAGATGAATTTATTATTAGTTGGGTTAATAGATAATAAAGAGTCTAATTTCTTTATGACTTCTATAGAATTTCCTTCGAATATTATCGTACCTAAACAGGGGATACCAAATTTATGACAGTTATTGATCCAAGATACCGGAGGAATTGTAATTAAATTATGAGAAAAATAAGTGAACATTTCAACAAGTTGTGGAAACTGTAAGAAAAAATGAGTGCCATTTAAATGAGGAAAATAACCTTGTGGGTTCATGTCTTCGTAATTTTGATAATTACCGTTAAAATCATGACAAACCAAAAGATTAATCTTTGAAGAATTTGATATGTTTTTGAATCTTTTAAAAGAATGATGAGTTTTGAATTTAGGAATTCTAAATGAATCAAATGATTGATGGATATTTAAATTCGGAGGAGACGAAAATGAGGAGGAAGAGTTTTTATGGGTTTGGTTCCACCACAGTTTCAATTGGTCGAGAGAAGTAAAATATAAACTATTTAGTGAATTGTTGTGCAAATAAGGATTTGAAGAGGAGTTAGTCAAAGTGTAATTGTTATATTGAATACCATTTTTAGATGATGTATGAAACGATTTGTAGTAGTCTTTGTATTTTACTAGTTCGTTATTGGTGATATTATTGGTGATGGGGTTGTTATTGTTAGGATTACTATTGTTAGGATTATTATTGTTAGGATTATTGTTGTTAGTAGCCTTATCAGTGCTGTTGTTGGTAATTTCTAGGCCAGAAAGAGACTCATTTATGGTATAGATATCAGCTTTGTTGGCAGCAAAATCAGCAGCGGTGGAAGGGTCTTTATTGGCAGCAGAATCAAGAGGGCTGTTGGTGGCAAGCGAGTGAAGGGACTCGTTAGACAAGATTGACTCGTTGGAGGACCTGTTCTTTTTTGTCCTTGAACGCTTTCTGTTGAGATGAGCATAAGATTTATAGCCTAGCATGGGGATAGTACTGGTGGGAGATTGGAAGCACAAGCATCTGTTGGAGCAGCTTCAGCTTCTTCCTTTGATTCTTATCTCGTTCCGATAAGCATTTAAAAGAACCAGAGAAACGGATCTTCACGTGATTATGATTATGTGCACGTTGGAGACCACCGAAACGGATTTGCTTCGAAGATAAGACGGCTGGATCGAGACAGCCGGATCGGAGTTTTCTTGGAGAGAAAAAGAGAAAATCTATAGTAAAATAGTGAGAAACAGTGAAATAAATTGTGTTCTAGTTATTCAGTCTGCATTCTATGCTTTCTATGAAATTGTGGTTGAGTGGCATTGATTTTAGGCTTGCACATTGACACCGATATCCAACCGAGGTGGAGAATCGATTTTAATCACTTCTTCTGGTTGTGTATTATCAGCTCCAGCTGCAGCTCCAGCTTCAGTTCTACCTCCAGTGCTGGCTCCAGTATCAGGCTTTCCTACTGCCTGAACTGGATCAACTTGTGTCTGTCCTTCAGCATTGGGCTGTCCTTCAATATGCACTTCTTCAATGACAGACTCGCTGATTCTATTGAAATAATTGAATTTATGTGATTTTAATCTTTGTTTTGTTGGTCCATTGGGTTTCTCCAAACCATTCAATTCAAAATATAATGGGATACAACTAATTTGGCTCCAGTTGTAATCTCGTTTACCATCACAATCACATCTTCTTTTAAGTCTCTCTTCAAATGATCTTGGACATTGCCCATTTGGTGGGTGATAGTAGCCAAAATTATCAAAATAATGCAACTTATCTTTGTTTAAAAAAATAGATACAGCCATTGAATGAATGGGTGCATCTCCCCATCTTTCATAAAAGAAGCCTCCGGATTTATCTATAAATTCAAAAAATTTCGAGTAGGCTTCTTCCCTATAAAAATCCATATCAGCAATCTCAAAATTTGACCAAAAATGGCACATATTAAACGTTTCTCCATTATCATCTGTTAAAAACTCAAAATTATTGTTATCGGCCACATATTCAGGATATTGACTTGTAAAATTCAAAACTGTTGACCATAAATTTCGCACTGTTGTATGCAACTCATACGGGGCCATTGTGAAGCCATATGTTTTATTATTATCATTCATATATTTAAATGGATCATAATTGATATCACATCTAAAATTAACATCTGGCTCCACTCTCCAGTAATATTTATAGTTTAATAATTCTGGCAATCTATAAAAAAACCCAGAATTAAATCTACACATATGACGATAACTTTCAAGGTGTCCATATTTAATCTTTAGTTTTTTCATTTTGGCTCGAACTTTTCTAGCCTTTAACTGGTCAATCCATTCAGGATAAGACCAGTATTCATTTGGAATTTTAATAAATTTGGAGTTGCCACTGACAAGATTTGAAACTTTTATTTTAAAATCATTCGAAAATTCTTGATTGTTTGCAAAAATCCAGTCATAATGATAGTTTTTATTGAATCTATCTTCAACATTCCGAATCGCAGTTAAAATACCATATAAATCTTCGTCTCGTACTAATGTGAATAATGTAGCATTTTGTTTTTTATAATTGGAAATACGAGACCTTACGTCAAAATCATAACTATTAATGGGATTTAAAACATCAATATTAACAATATTTTTTCCAAAGTTTTCAGTATCATCAGCCACTTGAAATTTATTGTCAATATTACCAGTATTACCAGTATTTTCTGAATTATAAGCATTTGGTTGAATACCTGAATTTTGTGAATTTCTCAAAAACTCAAAATCCACTTCATCGTTTGGACTGTTATCATCAGAAATGATAGAGTTGTTGTTTAGATTAACACCATTTTGTGAAGTTGTATTCAAAGACGAGTACAACATAAAAGAGAGAAACGTTATGAGTAGTATGAAAACCACCCGACGATAGTTCTTTAGCAACTTGAAGCCTAGGGATCTGTGATGATAGTAATTTCTGTTCTGTATCATCTTAAACAGCCAGTATCATGAACCCATTCATCAAACCATGGAGGAAAAGTAATAGAAAGATCTAAAGACTTGATCGGATTAAGCCCAAAAGTGCCAAATTTACACTAAATTTATACTGGGCTTAAGCAGTTTATGGCATGAGCCTGCATGATATTGCAGCTACAAAGAGCCCTAAAGAGAAGCCCTAAAGAGAAGTCTTGAAGAGCCTTAAAGAAGATAACAAGAATTGTGAAAGTTATGGGAGTTACAAGCTGTGGAAGTTATGAAGGGCTGTGAAATTAATTTTAAATTATAGAATAAAACAGAAATAAAGTTAGGAAAAAAAAAGAAATGTAAGTATCGATGAGCATCAACGTCCCCCAAGCGAAAAAAACACTCCGAAAAAAATAGGATAGAATAAGACAAGACAATAAAAGAAATAAAGAAGATAAAATGACAAAGTGAAATAAAAGAAGAGAAAAGAAAAGAAAAGAAAAAAAAAGAAAAAGAAATTTAGAGAATTACAAAGATGAAAGAAATTTATAAATAAAAAAAACTAAATTATAATAGCCACAGTAAAATCACTATAATACATAGATGATATTATAATTACCATTCGAGCTTTTCAGCCCATTGAACTTTTTTCTTGCTATTAATTGACGACGCAAAACTAGTGATACTAAAATTGTCATTATAGTTATAATATGTTGATGAAGAGCCAATTGAATTGCTTTGACTATTCATTGGTTGGCTTTGAACCATTTCCAAATGTTTTTTTAAAGCACCTGCAGAATAGACTCCCATTAATTTTTCTTCTGTATTTAAACTAATGTCGCTAATAAAACTCGAGGTTGATATGTTGTTATCTAAATTGAATTCAATATTACTGTTAGAACTTAGTTCATTATCAATTGAGTTTTGTGAAATATTTTCATTGATTGGTAATTTAACTTCATAAGCTTTGATGACAGCAGCTTTTTCTTTTCTTTTATGGGAAGTTCCTCTTTTCTTTTTTTTATGTCTTTTGTTATTTTTTTTTCGTCTTGAAGAAGAGGAGGAGGAATCACCAGCAGGGATGGTGACGATTTCTTCAGTTGAGTCAGGTAGGGGGATTCCCTCGCAATTTTTTGAGTTTAGTTCCGTTGCATATTTTGTGGCTAAAGCCAAACCGCCATTTTTAGCGGAAACGACTAAATTTAAAATTTTTTCATCAATAATTTTTTTGCTTTTGATTGATGGTTTAATTGGTTTAGCAGCGAATTTATGAGGAGAAAAGATCCTGCCCGGGGATTTGATTAGATCATCATTAAAGGATGTGTTGTTATTTATTTGATCATTATTGTTGTCAATGAAGTGATAATTATGATTAAAATCGTTATAATCGCTGTCGTAACCGTTATCAGGATCTGGATGGTTGATTAGAGACAAGTTGTCACTTGAAGTGTTGTCCATTGAGTAGACAAATTGGTAATTTTGGAGACTATTAGTTCTTTGTAGTTTTGAGTAGGAAGAAAGGCTAGCCAAGGGAGATTCGTCTATATTGTCGTACTTTTGATCATACTTTTGATCGTACTTGTCATCATAATTATCATAGTTATGATTATGGTTATGATTATTTGATGAGGAAAGAACTTCTTCTTCTATGTCATTGTAAGATAAAGTTTCAAATTCGTCATCAAAATCCAAGTTGAATTCATTATCGATATCAGTATCAGTATCAGTATCAGTATCAGTATCAGAATCGTAGTAGGAATCAGAATCAGAGTCTGAGTATGAGTTTAAGTTTTGATTTGGTTCTAGATTTGCATTTTGATTCAAGTTGAAATCTTTGTTAAAGTCGAAATCGTTGTTTGAGTATTTGAAACCATATTTGTAATCAAAAATTTCGTTATCGTTGTTATTATCTTTATTAATGTTATCTTTATTAATGTTATCCTTAGTAGTAGTAGTGGTAGTAATAGTATTGATATTGTTAATATTTTTTTTTGAAGAAATATCTTTCTTATAGTTTAAATTTGTAGAGTAATTGAAGTTTTGGATTAAATCGTCAATTTGATCAATAGTTTGACTATTTTGTCTTGAATGAGAGCGGATGATTCTTCTTTTATTGTTTGAGATATTGTTTGGGTTATTTGAAGGAGAAACAAGATTGAAATTGGAAAAGGGGGAAGGAGAAGGAGACGATGAGAAAGAGGAGGAAGAGAAGGAGAGTGCAGGAGAAGGGGAAAGAGAAGAGGATGGAGAGAGTGATTTTGGATTGGAATTGGGATTGGGCGAGCTTGAAGATATTGATGGTGAGGATTTATGAGATTGAATATTTTTCAATACTGAATCTTGATTGAAAGTTATAATGTAATCGTTGTAATAAGGGTTATTTTCAAAGGGCTTGAATTCTTTGAAGTTGTTTTCCAAGGTTAAAGTTTCATCAAAATCGCTTTCATTATTAAGATTTTGATTAATTTGGCCATGGTTATAAGTGTGTTTGTGATTATGGGGAGAGTGGTGGTTTATGGGAGGGAGGAGAGATGAGATTTTGTCATCATTAGAATGGGAAGAGTCATTTGGGTTGTAGTTTAGTTTTAGACTTAGGTGATCGTTTGAAGTGTTATCATGGATGTGGTTATGGGTATGATTATGAATTGAGGTGTAGTTGATGTTGAAATTGAGTTTTTTGTTATCGCTAGTAGGATCAGGATTATCAAGGTTAGTTAGAATGGAAGTGGAGGTTGAGGACATTTGTTAGTAAGATAAATTTCAGGAAAGAGTGAATTAAAAAAGATAGAATAAGTTAAATTAAAGAATGAATGGCTGAATAGGGAGTAAAAGTTAAATAAGTAAACCAGAGTGAAAAAACCAGTATTTCCAAATAATGTAGTTTGAGTAAGTTTTTATTTCCTTAGTAAAAAAAATAATTTTTTTAATCGTTTTGATTTTTTTAGATTTTTTTAGATTTTTTTGGGGTTAGAAATTCTGCCGTAAAGATTTAGAAGAATCCTGAATAGAAATCAGATACAATAGGTGATTCTGATGAGATGAGTAGAATATTGAATTAAAAGAGTCCAAATAAACCAGAATAATCCAAAGATAAAAAAACAAAAGAATGAAAGAAAACTGAGGTGCTGAAATGAATGAAGTGAAATAAGGTGAATGAGCGAATGGATGCCAACGAAAGATTGGTGGTTTTTGTATCTCTGTTCTCAGAAGCTGTTTCTTCTGGTGCTGTTTCTGATGCTGTTTCTGCTGCGTCTGCCTCTTCCCCCTTCCTTTCTTATACCGCCGCGCTGTTCCTCCGTCCAGCTCAAAAGCGCGCCCCACCATTGGATGCCGCTCTGTTTGTTTATTGCCTAAAACGCGTGCCGGGCACTTCAGTCCCGGTCCCCTGGCTCGTGCAAGACCCTGCATAATAGTGTGCAGTTGTGTTATATGATGTAGAGTTAAGCTTTTCAGCATGTGCAGCCAAAACAACCAGCTGACTCAGCGCTGACCAAACGATTAGATAATCTGCGTCCGCGCGAAGAGCTTGCCGCCGCGGTGGTTTAGCAACGCTCGATGGCGATGCGACACCTGCTGGAGCCGGCGCCACGCCTCCTCGATGTGCCCGGGCTGCAACGCCTGCGCGGCCTCTTCAGGCCCATCAAAAAGGTACCGCCTTCGCTTGCGTCCGCCCGCGCTGGCCTCCGTGCGCTGCTGGTCTTTGCGCAACGACTCTTCGTGGCTCTTCACCTCCAACGCCTCTTCCGTCAACGAGCACACGATCTCAAACGTCAAAAACCCCAAGATGTCGATTACATCGTCCGATGGCTTCGTCTCCAAAATGTAGCTCGTTCCGCACCAGTCCTTAAACCGCTTCGCCTTTCGGAATGTGAACGACGCCTGCCGGCACTCCGACCAGTGCACGTACTCGTCCTTCGTCATGCCCTTCGTCCTCTCGTCTGCCTGCTTCAACCTCTTCAACGACGCAATGATCGCCTTCTTCTCGTCGTCGTCCACCAAATCATCGTCTTCGTTGTTCTCCAAGGGCTGCTCGCTGAACATGAAGGGCAACTCCCATGGCAACCGGATTTTCGACTTCTTTAACTTCATGATGTTTCCTCCATTGTTTGCACCAACACTGCTGCCGTTGCTGCCACCATTGAGTAGCATTCCACCCTTGGTGCCTCCTCCTGGGCCTCCTCCATGCTCGTCGATCAAATCTGCGCTGGGATCCACACCTCCATTTTCCTGATCTTTGGCGTTTTTTCGCACGTCCTTCCATGACAAATACGTTCGTAGTCGATTCACCTTTGCCTTGTCGTGGCGAATCAAAAAGATAACATCCTCTGGCGCAATGCTCTTTGTGTTTCTAGCATACGCTGTTCTGCTTGCCTGTAGCAATATCTCAACAACCTGTCCTCGCACAATGTCCTCAATGATCGATGTAGTCTCTATCGGCGGCTCGTTGGTTTCTCCACTCACAAACATCATTTGCTGGATTTCTATTTTATACTTGTATTTATCCGCCATTTTCAGTCTTTATAGTATTCTTCTCTTGTCTATTTTCTATTGTTTCTTATTATTTCCTATTGTTTCTTGTTCTTTTATATCAATTTTGTCATTCTTCGATCTCACAGTTATAGCAATAAGTACCACTGATTCATTTTCCTGTCACTAATCTCTGCTTCCATCCATCGCTCCCTTACAAAACAATACTTTTCATTAAATTTCCATCAATCACCTATACTAATCTCCCCGTATAATCGCAACTCACTCAAAGCTCACTTCAAACCTACTCTAAATTGTGCTACAAAATCAATTTCAATTTCAATTTCAATTTCAATTTCAATTCATTATCCATAGAATAAATCAAACTATTTATCACTAATAATTAAATAAAACTTTGTAATTCAATGCTCGACTTCCTAGTAAATCCCAATCTCTTCGATTAATCCACAACTCTTGAACTATCTTTAACCTAGCCAAAACACTCGCGCCTTTCCAACTCAACACCTCTGGTCTACTAACTGATATAACATCAACTCCCATATTGCTTCCTCCAACATTATTATCAATTAGTTTATCTAAATTATCATAAATCACATCTTTTAATAACTTTTCAATCTCTTCAATTGTTAGATTACTATCTTCATCATTATTATGTCCATTCCAATTATCACTATTGCTTTCACTGTTTTTTTTCTTCCTTCTTTTATCAATAACCTCTTGCTGTTTTCTCTCAAATTCCCTATTAATAGCCAACAATATCCCATTCAAATTACTTAATGACAACGTAATAGGCCTGCAAATATTGATTCGATCCTTCAAAATAAAATCCAACGCTGGAATCTTAGATCCTCCTCCAACAATTAACAAACTCTCATAGAAATTCTTGGCTTTATTGAAATCAGTCTTGATGGCATTAGTTATACTCTCAATTATAGCCAAATCCAATTCCATATCATTAATAACCTCTTCTTCCCCAAAATTTAATATAAAATTGGGATTGTTTAAATTATTAGAATTAATTTCATCGTCCTTCAACATTATCAATCTCTTGATAATATCATAATCATTATATTTGGTAATTATATCCTCATTAACTAAATTCTTTTGTGACAACGAACTGGGGTTGTTATTCACCCCATTATACGTATCCTTGGATTTAGTTAATAGCCTGCCATCAAACTTGTGAATATCTCTTTTTTCAACATTCTTAATCTGAAATAACTTGGGGAAAAATAGCCCCATTGGTGCTAGCATAACTTCATCAAATACTCGGAAATTAAACTCCTCAGTCACTTTATTAGGCGACCTCCTAATAAATTTGTACAATTGAATAGCAATATCTGCATCCTGAAATGTTATAAATTTCTCTTTCAACTCATTTGCAAACTTCCATTCATAATGATTGTTCAAATTAATATCTTGAATTGGTATCTTGCTTTGTAATAACAATTTAATAAAGGCTTTGGTTATATCGTCTCCTCCATAATCCAACTTAATCCTCGAATCATTTATTATCATTCCCTCGTCAACACACGAAATTTTAATACTCTGTGCTCCAATATCAACAACACATGCTGATGAAACTCCTGCTCCAAAGGTGGCCGCAATAGATTCTTGCGTGATAGCAACAGCAATAAAATCTAATTGTAAAATTATTTCAATCCATCGTTCAACATACGCTTTATCATATAAATCTGGTATAATTAATACAACATTGTATTGTTTTAACTGACTTCTACCAATATCAAATTCTTTTTCTAAAAATTTGGTTATAATAACTTGTAAATCACCAATAATCTCTTGTGGACTCTTATAATCTTTAGGATTTTCATTAAATTTCCCATTCATTATAGGCTTTCTTAATTTATATTTAAATTCATTTGCTAATTTAAATGCTTCCTCTCCAATTATATACCTTTCATTTCTAGCTTCCAACTCTTTAAACAATTCACTGTCCTCATGAACCCAATCAATTTTATGTGGATCATTAATATCAAGAATTTTTTCACTTTGAGATTTTTTATTAAAATTGACAACTGTCTCATGCGAATTTGGTATGATTTTTCTTTTATAATACTTCATTCTTTCTTTAAAATTTTTAAATATAATCTTTTTGGCATCATTAAATTCGCTATTAAAGAAAACTTCTTCGTTATCGTTATTCGAATTATTGGTCTTAATTGTTTCTCTTTGTGGCGAAATATTTTCCTTTAAATAATCTTTAGTCTCCTCAGGTGAAAAATTTGGTACAGCAATCACATTTGGAATTGATTTAGGGAAAACATCTGTAGCCAATCCAATTTTAATAGATGATGAACCAGGATGAATTACAATGGTTTTTGAACCTGCAGGAAAATTATCTGCTTGATCCTCATCCTCATTATTTTCATCCTCCTCATTATTTATAGTCTCTGCTATCTTTTCTTTTTCCTTTTCAAGTTGTAATAACTTCTCCTTATCAGCCTTTGATTTTCTGCCTCTTTTAATCGTATACAACTCTTTTCTATCCCTTAAAAACGTAATTTGATCGTCCTTTTTCAAATAATCTGTATAATAGTTTTTCTGATTTAAGACATTAATCTGTTGAAATAAAGAAAATTTAAGATTATTCTCAACTCTTTCAATTCCAGACTGTTTGATAATATTAGCCATTGATTCAGCTGCTTTAATTCTACCTTGCTTTCTTCTTTCTAAAATCTCCTCGGAAACCTTTTTCCCAGCTAAGGGATTCTTCTTCACTTTTTTTTTAGTGTCTGTATTTGTATCAGTTTCATTGTCAGATCTTACTCTCGTAGCCCTGCCACTGCTATTAGCACTGATGTTTGTCATCTTGGAGGGGGTGGGAGTGGATTGTTTAGAACTATTTTCAGTATCATTAGCAGCAAAGGGTGTTGATTGCTTTGGTATTTTTAGTTTGATTTTTTGAACAGAGCCATCCAATGCAAGAGGTAAAGGCAACGTTTCTTTATTTTGTTCAGCATCAGACAATGAATCAGCCATAGTGAAATTCTAATTGAAATATTAAAAAATAAATATTGTGGGATATCTTTACAGATTTTTTTTGTTTTCCTATATTGTTGTCAAAATTCTTTGAGAAAGTTTTAAATTCTTACTATTATATCTTAGAATCTACCTTGATTTGATAAAGCAACATATTAAAATTTTAATAATTTTTCTGAGTTTCTTTCCATGATTCAATCTTCAACTCATTCTCGCTTTGATATTAAAAAAATTACTATCTTAGAAAAAGATGAAATTCTAAATGAAAAATCAGAACTTTCCCAAATATGTTCGGCTTCCACAGGGCTTGAGCATACTGAAGAAACCGATTATGAATTAGTCAATACAATAAGAATCTCGTAAATACAGGTGCAATGCGTGACCTTGGAGAAAAACAGATCAGCTGTGGTTTCTGTGGGAGAGCAAAAGAAACACATTTGAGGTGGAATTCAGCAAGAGCAGTTGATGTTGAGAGAAACAGTTGTTGGAAAGAGCCATCAATTAGTCGAGTGTTGTGAAGAGAGCGTTGGAAATGGCAGAGGAGTCTGATTTGGCAGCTTTGTATCCACCACCACCACCATACTACAAGTTTTTCACGGCTGAGAACATTGATAAGGCCAAAATATGGTTGAAGGAGAATGAAGATAGTTACAATGATGATAATGATGAAACAAATTACCCCAAGGAAGAATTCAGGTTCTTGATACCTCCAAAGAAACCTACGGGACCACACTATCGATGTTTCGGTAATATATGGCCATTTGATGACAAGATACCCACTTTGAAAGAGCAAAATATCCCCCAGCTATATCAGGACATAACTTCATCACAGCATGGTCAAGTTAATGGATCCAACGATTCTAATGATTTGGAAGCTGAGAAGAAAAAAAGGGTACATGAAGATAAAAACAATGCTAATACACATGGCGAAATTGATAGAGCTAATGATAGCCCCAATAAGAGTTTGAAAAGTGGAAAGGATCCCACGCAAGTTGAATTGGAAAAATTGACCAAATCATTGTTAGTTGTGTTTCTTGAGATAATTGGTATAATTTCAATAAATCCCAATGTTTACCAAGAGAATCTTGAGAGATTACGGATAATATTAATAAATATACACCATTTATTAAACGAATATAGGCCTCATCAATCTCGAGATACGTTAAAATTATTATTGGAAAAACAAATTGATATTAAGAATAGAGAGATCATGAAGATTGACAATGATTGTAAAGTGGTAAAAGATAAAATATTCAAAATTGTTGAAAATATCAATAATCTTAATAAAAATCAAGATAGTAATACTAATAATATTAATAATGATAATGATATTGAAAAGGAAATCCAAATAAAGGAAAGTAAATTATCAAACGAATCAATAATAAAGGATATATTAAAAGATCTAGAAAATTCTTGATAATATATATATAAAAGAAGAAATATATAATATAATATAAATATTTGATAGTTACGGATAATTATGAATAACTGTGGATGAATAGTCATAAAAATGATAAAAATGATAAGAAATCACAATGATAATTTTTAAACTTTACCAGTAAAAGTTAAAAATTTATCAACTTCATCCTTACTACCTAACCAAATTCCACTTCTCTCATGGATTTCTTTTGGAGATAAATCTAATATTCGTTTACCTTCATCGTTAACAGCCTTACCGCCGGCTTGTTCTAATAATAAAGCCATTGGGAAACATTCATATAGCACTCTTAGTTTACCGGATTTGCCCTTTACGGGATAAGCAAATAAACCACCATATAATAGCGTTCTGTGAACATCAGCAACCATTGAACCAATATAACGAGCAGAGTATGGTTTACCAGTTTCCTTTTGAGTTTGTTTTAAAGAATCAATAAATTTTTTAATTATAGGTGGCCAATAGGCAGCATTACCTTCATTGATGGAATATATTGTTCTTGATGAAGGTATTTTCAAGTTGGCGTGGGTCAAGATAAACTCACCCAATTGAGTATCTAAAGTGAAGCCATTAACGCCATTACCAGTGGTTAACATCAAATGAGCAGAAGCACCATACATTGTATAGCCGGCAGCAACCATTTCAGTACCAGGTCTGAGAACATCTTTAATTGAGCCCTTTGAACCAGGCAACAATTTATAGACACCGAAAATGGTACCGACGGAGACACCTGCGTCAATGTTAGAAGACCCATCAATAGGATCACAGCAAACAGCATAATTTCCTGGACCATCAAAAATGATTAAATCTTCCTGTTCTTCAGAGACTAAAACCTTGACGTTACCACTTGCTTTCATTGCGTTGATAAAAATCTCATCACCAATAACATCTAATTTTTTTTGATCATCACCAGTGGAATTGGATGCACCAGCCAAACCGATTAAATTGACCAATTCAGCTCTTCTAATGGTGTGAGCAATGAATTTGAAGGCAAACTGCAAAGAATTCAACAATAGAGTAAGCTCACCAGTAGCTTGTTTTGCAGTGGCGGCTTGCTGTTGCAAAATGAATCTTGTTAATGTAACAATATCAGTGTTGACATTATTGTCTTTTGCTAAAGAGGAACTCATAATTGACAGTGAGAAATTGCGATACAGCTAGGAGAAGAGAAGAAACTCAAGAAGAATTTATAACAAATTTATAACAAATTTATAACAAATCGCAAGGAAATCACAAGCAAGTTGCAGAGAAATTGGAAGATATTGGCAAATTGTTAATAAACAGATACAAGAAAGATAACAACAATGTTGCAAACTCATCGCTTAAATAATTAGTGAGACCCTCAATTGATGCCTGTAACCGATAAAGAAAGTCACCCTGGAGCTTTTTAATAAAGACAAGAACATGATTTGTCGAAACCAAAATACCTAACAGTACTTTATTCATCAAACACAAAAGATTAAAAGCAGCTTCACTTTTGATGTCAAAATCTCGGTGCTCGCGTGAAAGCACCGCGCAAAGTCCGCGACGGGCAATTTCCAACGGGTAACACCATCCCGGGACAATTATGTAAGAAAATTATAACCGCTACGGTGGGTTAAGTTGCACGCGTTTACATGTATTAATGTGCACACATGCACAGTCAGGTGCATATAGCATGTTTGTGTATTGAAAACAGAAAACAAAAAGATACAAATGAGGTTGAGAGAATTGAATAGTTCTTCGTCTCCTCTAGAATATCCATCCGAGATACCTGTTGTATGCCCAGCTCCAGTCCTTTTTGTTCCCTCTTGCAATTCGCTTAACTTCTCTCTCCCTGTCGTGTTCTTCTTGCTCTCTGAGGATAACATCTCTATAGGTATGTAAGTCTGCTTCCTCTGGCTTTACCATCTTGGATTTCATAAAGAACTTGTAACCGAAAATGCAAATCAAATACACAGGGATGCCAATATATCCAGTGATAAATGTCTTGTAATCAAATTTTCCAAATAAAAACACAGTAAAGTTTTTGATTAATGCAATTACAACTGTGAAAAATAGTGAAATGTAATCTGCCCAGGGCTGGAATGGGGCTTTGTAAAGTAAAGAATCTCTTGAAATACCTTGTGCCTTTAGTGCTCTCA